>NC_057813.1:267570107-267920429 GCF_018294505.1 Triticum aestivum
AACCACGACCAAAACTTGGCCCGTGATCCTTACGGCGATCACAACCAACTTATCTTATTGTTATTAAGCACATTATTCTTATTACCATTGACTCACGGTGTGATCGACACAAACTGGGCCCTTATCCGCGGGCGTGGCTATCGCTAGATTTAATATACACTCCGCAGAGGTTAGTACAATGTACCCACACTACGGAACCCATGGCCTCGCACTCCCATTCAGGTGGACCAACAACATTCCGACAAAACCGTCCTACTGCCATGACACTCTCCCGGCCACTCCGACTCACTCCCCACTAGGCTAAGTCATGGGTGGCACCGTGTCTACCAAAGACACAACGACCACCGTCGTGGCCACAATCCCACACGGGGACCTGGATCCAAAAACTCAACAACGGGCACACAAGGTTATGCCTGCTTACCGGGCCAGGGTACAGCACGCCCATAACCTTCCCTCGTTGGAGGCACTGGAGAGAGGCACGACAATAGACCCAGTTAGGACCGTCCCATACCGACAAGCGTGGTTGCACTGGTCAGCTCGATTCAGTGGCACCATGACTCAGCCAACAGTTGTTCAAGTTCAATTTAATCCGGTTAAACTTGAATGCAAAGATGCTGAGCCATGATAAAATAACATGATGCAAATTACAATGCATGAACATGATATCCTCATAATCATGAGGGTATCACATAACTATCCACCATATCAACAATGAATCATATCCACTGAGCATGGCATACTGACTAGCATGAACAATACCAGTACATACTTCTCCGAAACATAGCATGACCACTAGCATCAACAATAAATATCATGCAAGAACATATCAACAATGCAAGCATTTGACCAACTGGATGCAACGGAACATGCATAACAACGATACTCGGGGCAGACGGCAGTCATGCACCAAAGACCATCACCAACATCAACATGTACTACTAGCAAGCATAAACATATGAAAGGAAATACTAGCAGGTAGAACATGATAACAGAGTACAAGACAACATAGCACAAAAGTGAACATGCAAATCTAAGCATCACCGGAACAACGATAACCATCTTTTCAACAAGCAAACATTTAATAAAGATTCAAGTTGAAAACCATGGCTACTTCATGACTATCATGCAAGTGGGTATTGTGGCTTGCCTGGGGATGAAGAAGGCACCGGGGAGAAGTGCGGTGAAGCCGCGGAAAGTTTTGCCGGAAACAGTTCTCTCTCGGAGGGGCTGTTTACGTGCAAGGGCAAAATGGTCATAAGCAGAAAGGGCTCGACGAGACGAACAAGTAAGCTTTGGAATCAACTTATTTGGAGTTACGGTTGCGGAGATATAAGATGATGAAGATCTGGGACCTATATGTGAAAATTTTCAGCAAACAGGCCCCTGAGTGGATAAGGCAGAGGCGTAAACTGAGAAATACGCCTCCACTTATCCACGTGGACCTGGGCCTTGGGCCATTGGCGCGTGGGTCCCAGGCGCAGGGGGAGGGGCACGGGCGCTCGTCCTCTTCCTCACGCCCGCCCTGTTCCTCGCATGCAACAGAGGCAGAGCAGGGGAGGGACGCGCGAGGGGGCCGGCCTGCTCCGGCCGCCTCCGGCCCGGACGAGGGCACCGGAGGGACCGCAGCATCCAACCGCACCCATCCAGAGTGTTCACGGCCGCCGGGGAGGCGCGGGGAGGAGGGGAGGGGCGGCGCCATGGAGAGTACAGGAAGCTTCGGGCGACTGCGTTCTTCGGCAATGCGGCCGCTCCGGCGAGGGGGCAAGGGGGTGGGGCGACTGAGTGGGACGAGGGGAGTGCGGTGGACATGGAGGAGAGGCATGGGGAGGCCTGTGGTGGCCGGACCCAAGCCGAGGCCGAGGCGGCCATGGAGGGTGACGGCAAACAACAGCGAGATGCGGCGTTTACAGAGGGCAAATGAGACATGGGAGGGATAGATGAGCTGAGGAGGAGGTCGGGGGTCTCTTATATAGGCGCGGGGAAGGCTCTGGATCATCCCAAACGAGCTTGAGTAGTGCTCTAATGGAGGACAGAGGCGGGGCATGACACGGGCATGCAGCTAGCGGCTCATTTATGGCGAACCACGATGAGCCATCGACGCAGGGCGATGCAGGGCATCACGGGGTAGCTCCAGGACATGGTTTGAGGTCGAGACGAGGAGGGAGCCGAGGAGAACTGGGGCGGGAAGAAGCCAGAGCGCGCAATCTGCATGACGCAAGCGTGATCACCACGCGCACTGGTGCAAATAGCTCGTTTTGGCCAGTACGACCATGTCTAATGGATTGAACCTAGTGACCTTAGTATAATTGAGGAAATAAATCAATCTAGGGGCAAAGAAGAGATTTGCACTTAGCTCCAAAGTAAACCAGCAGCCAAGTGTTTGTGCTGTGCAGTGGGTACAACAGCTAGGTAACCCAGTAAATAATTTGTCCGATGATGATCATACAATAAGGTGACTACGATCACAAGAAATCAGCTTAAGAGCAGGAGTTTAAAGGGTGGTTGCTGTAGAAGGTGATCCACTGGTCAGAAATGAGATTTTGGATGATGCACTCACATAGTTGCATGAATTGATCTGAAAATGGTTATAGCCCAATGATTTAAAGATATTAAGATGCCCAAGGAGTTTCATGCCATTTGGATCAACCAAAATATCACTTGCTTCAGAAAGATTTATTCTGACCAGAAACTTGGAAAAGTCCACAGGGTAAATAATCAAAGGTACTGAGCCACAACTTGGTGGAGGGAGATTATATGCATACTAGAATGCCTAGAAAACTTTACAGACATAATGGAGCAAGATAAAATATACTTGCTTCACAAACTGAAATTTTGACCAGAAACTAAGAATTGAAGCTTTGCTCACATTGAGGCATTAAATGAGATCAACTTTGGTGGAGAGCTATTATATGATGATATGAAGATCCTGCAAAATGGCAACTCATTTGGATGGGCCTAGCTTGTAGCTCCTTCACAAAGTTTCTTTTTGGACAAAAACTTTGGAAAATCATAATTAAATAATTACAAGGCAAATGAGGTTGCATTTTGGCATGTGGCAATGATATGGACATGAAAAGATGTTCAAGGAGTTTTAGGTCAATTGGGCAAAGGAAAATGGCACTTGCTTCACAATGTGCCATTTAGGGCAGAATATGAAATGAATTATTGGAGGATTATTTTTGAACATTGCAATGAAAAGGTTTGCCATATTTGACCAAGATATGACCTAAAAAATTTCTGAGAATTATTTGGGAATTTTAGGAGTGAGGGAAATATAGGTTCCTTCACAACCTAAGGCAATTTGAGTTATTCCTTTAATAGGGAAGGAATATTCCCAATAAAAAGAGTATTGGGATTTGGGCTAGGATGAAAATGACAAGGTCTAGGGAAGCATTTGGGAATGACAAGTCACTTTGGAAGCAAATAAGAGGTCATCTTCTTCAGTTTCCAGACCACAAAGCCACTGAAAGAAAAAACTCAGGCAAAGACCTTGAAAAAACAAAAGAAAAAGAATGGGCCAAAGAGCAGGCTGTCACAAACCTTACCCCCTTAAAGAAATCTTGTCCTCGAGATTTGGTTGCTCAGGGAACAAGTATGAATATTCTGACTTAAGGAAACCGTTTCCAACTCGGGTATCCTTTTTCCTTTATTGTTGTTCCTACAAAAATTTTATCTGACTGGCCCTGGGTGATTTGCTTTATTGTATCCACATTCTGACAGATCTTACCTAGCTTGCTCATGCTTATATAGGCTCCAATTTATTTTTAGATCTACTGACTAGCTGAGTGTGATTTGATTATCATGATTGAAACATATGTCCGTTTCACAAATCCAAAAGTGATTTCCGCTGGGTGTGCCACCCGGCACTGACAACCTTTCATGTAATGATGATCAGATTTTTCTGATGAAAACTCAAGCTCTGACTCATTGCATTGGGTTCCAAACAGTGAGTTAAAACATAACCGTTTCCTGACAGATTCTGACTCATCGCAGAAGTTTTTGAATCCTCTTAATTGGTTTCGTTGTCGTGAGTATTGGACCCATACCAAATATTTGATTGTCTCCTATCGCGCCCAGCATAAAGGGTTTGGCCTGTGTGATAATATCTGCAGACTTGACTGACGGTGGTTCTGATGGAAATTTTTTTGTTCACGACAGGCTATCCATGATGATTTATATAAGTGAGGACTCAAGCTTCCAGACTGTTATTCCTCATGCCGATTACTCATACTGTAGGCATATCCATGTGGATCAATACTGACTTAGACTGTCCGAGGGATCTGCACCATGGGGGTCATGTACAATTTTCATACCTGCCTCACTGGTCTTGCTCCTTCATTATTGTTTTCTTGGTCGGGATCTTTGGCTGAAAGAGCTTGGCCATATTGCTTCTTCATATGACCATAGGTACTGTCGGTGCAATTTTTCGGCAATTGTAGTTTACCCTCATTTTTTGATAGGGTAACCCATTAAATGGCAGGTTCAACACCTCTCAAGTTCTAATTGTTGGGAAATGACCATCCGAAACCCTTGCAAGAAATCGGCAAATAAGTTAGTAGCCACCAGAACGGTCTTTACAACTCAGATCTGGGACATTACTGAAATAACTCAACCACGGCTCAGGACGGCCAAAAAGCAGCTCAGAGCATGAGACCGAGTCGATAAGAAGAAGGTGGCAGCTCCCTAAAATAGCCAAAACCAGCTATAGGGCTACTGTCACAAAAAGAAACTCAACAGTTGTACAAGACGGCCGAAAAGCAGCTCAGACTCGTGATAGTCGTTGAAGAGAGAAACAAAAATCGGCATACACCCCGGATAGCTAGAAACAGCTCAGGTCACAGGCGCGGTGCCGTCATTGGAGAAAAGGGGACAAGGGCTCATCAGGATCATTTTCCAGTTCCCAAGTACTTTTATGGATCTCATTGATGTCGTAGTTCCTCATAATCCTTTGTCACACTGCAATGTATACTGGCTTTATTCTCATAACCATCCTCACGTGGTTGTCAGATCTTCATCCGAGTGACTTGTAAGATCTTGGTGGTATGCTCCTTGCATATATATGAGGAGATGAATCCGAGACAGACGTGTATTCTGACTGATTCTTGATTCTGACCAAAATGTAGCGGATTTGATTCATGGGATTCACTGCCATATGCTGTCAATTCACAGCGTACTACATTGTACCAATGTCTTACTAAGTAATATTGGATGGCTTGTGCTCGAAACTTTCATCGGACAGCTTGCTGAAGAAGACTGGGTATCGTGCTTCAGAAGCTTAACCCCTTAAAGACTTTGCTGGGGAAAGACTTAGTACCTTATGCCGGAAGCCATTGCGGTTGCTTACTGAAGAAGGTAGAGTACCTTGTACAGAAAATCATCCATGTATTGTACGGAGGAAGATAGATGAATCTTGCCTTGGAAGCTTCTCGGGTATCTTGTGAGGGAAGATTAGGTTGCTTACACCAGAAGCTTCTCATTGTGATATGCGGATTGATTTCCACATATATAACCATCTGAATATTTTTTCTATTGATTTGTTGCATGAAACGGGGTTTTGCAGGATTATCCTCCTTTCTGAGTACATGCCATATTTTTGCTTGCTTTCGGGCATATAATGTTTAAAAATCATTCTTAATGACGAATCAAACTTGTATCTAAGCCAAACCTTTGACTGATATATTCTGTCAACCTTGCACACAATTTATCTTCATGCTGATTTAATCATTTCTGCTATGAGGAGTACACACTGATGGAGACTTGACACTCAGTAACATGATCAGATATTCCCCAATCTGAATGCAGTCGGCTGAGAATTCCATACTGTTGTGAGGAGTGCACATTAATGCAAACTTTATACTGACATTCCATCCAGGATTTCTTTTGTATTCAGACGAGCTATTTCCAATTTCACTGCAGTCTGCTGACAATTCCATTCTATTTAGCTGAGTTTCCAAATATATGCATTTCTTGCTGACTCTTTGGGTCCGGTGTCGGTTGACGAGCAACTTTAATAGGGGAAAAATTTGTAACACCGAAGGCCCAAAGAAAGGAACAAGAGAAACGACAAAAACAAAAGCACACAAGCATACTTCTAATATAATTAACCAAGCAATCATCACATATTACTGCTACTCACACAATAATATGCATGCACACCTAAGCACACAAATCTCGTGGAAACTCCGGTATTATGGTCTAATATGTTGTGGCGGTGTGCACGAAAATTATATCCATGTGTGGAAAGGAGTTGGCATAATCGAAGCTACACCAAGCACTGGCTGAACACTGGCTGGATCTGGATGGATACACAGGTGAGGACGGACTTAACGATCAAGTAGCAAGACACAAAAGTCACAGCCACGACCAACACTTGGTCTCAAACCGTGATCCTTACGGCGATCACAACCACGACCAACAATTGGCCCGTGATCCTTATGGTGATCACAACCACGACCATTATTTGGCCCGTGATCCTTACGGCGATCACAACCACGACCATTATTTGGCCCGTGATCCTTACAGCGATCACAACCATGACCATTATTTGGCCCGTGATCCTTACCGCGATCACAACCACGACCAACACTTAGCCCATGATCCTTACGGCGATCACAACCAACTTATCTTATTGTTATTAAGCACATTATTCTTATTACTGATGACTCACAGTGTGACCGACACGAACTGGGCCCTTATCCGCGGGCGCGGCTATCGATAGATTTAATATTCACTCTGCATAGGTTAGTCGCACTCACATTCGGGTGGACCAACAGCGTTTCGACAAAACCGTCCTACTGCCATGACACTCTCCCGGCCACTCCGACTCACTCCCCACTGGTCTAAGTCATGGGTGGCCCCGTGTCTACCAAAGACACAACGACCACCGTCGTGGCCACAATCCCACACGGGGACCCCGATCCAAAAACTCAACAACGGGCACACAAGGTTATGCCTGCTTACCGGGCCAGAGTACAACACGCCCATAACCTTCCCTCGTTGGAGGCACCGGCAAGAGGGACGACAATAGACCCAGTTAGGACCGTCCCATACCAGCAAGCGTGGTTGCACTGGTCAGCTCAATTCCGCGGATCCATGACTCAGCCAACAATTGTTCAAGTTCAATTTAATCCGGTTAAACTTGAATGCAAAGATGCTGAGCCATGATATAATAATATGATGCAAATTACAATGCATGAACATGATATCCTCATTGTAAGTGCATCTAGTGCCCCTTAGTGATTTTGGTGTATCGAAGACTTATAGGTTAAGGGACTGATGCATTTATGAGTGTACACAGGTTTATAAGTCTATGAGGAGTTTGATATTTATAGAGAAAGTCGACCCCTAAAAATGAAGTTCTTCAACTAAAGACTTTGGATTTCTGAAGACTTTCTGAAGACTTTGAAAGTGAAGAAATTGGTGTGACCTTGAAGACTTGGCAATCATTCGAGGAACATGAAGCGTGAAGACTTTTGTTTTCGTAGTTTCATTTTCTCTTTCTTGAGTCATAGGAAACACCGTACTGTTAAAGGGGGTCGAGGAAATACTAAGGAAAAATTTCCATGTGATGCTCAACTCAAAATCCTACACCTACCAATCCCTTCGAGTGAAGCCATTGGAAATCTCATACAGTTCAGTCATATTCTTCAGTGACAGAGACGAAGTTCTTCTGGTCTCTGAGGAATTTGTTCTGACTGAGGAGTTAGGAATTCGCCAGTGCGAATTGCCTACACAGTGAGGAACATGATAGCCCTGAGGATTTGAGAGTCAAAATTCCGACCGTTGTTGTGCTATGCGCCAGCTGTCCAAAATATCTACCCACCTAACGGTCATATCAGACAAGGGCATTTATGTCTTATCATGTCGGGCTGCTCCCTAGGCTATAAATAGCCGCCCCCTTCAACCACTAGCTGGTTGGCTGCTCGAGAGAAACTGACACTTGTCATTGAGAGCATCCCATCCTCCGAGGACTTTGAGCGAAAATCATCAAGTGAGGAAAACCCAAACCCAACACCTACAAACCCAAAGTGATTGAGCATCACTGAAGAGATTGATCCTGCGTGGATCCGACGCTTGTTTCCTTTGAAGACTGTGCTTCTTCCAGACGGTTAGGCGTCAAGGTCTAGAGCATCCAAGAGGAATTGTGGATCGCTGAGTGACCGAGTTTGTGAAGGTTCGGAAGTCACCTCAAGACTTACCACGAGTGATTGGGCGAGGTCTGTGTGACCTTAGCTCAAGGAGAATACGGTGAGGACTGTGTGTCCGAGACTGGGTGTCCTCGAGTTTAAATACTCAGCCGCTCCAACCAGATGTACAACTGAGACAGCAGTTGGAACTGGTCTACCAAATCATTGTCTTCACCGAGCTTACTGGTTCTATTTCCTCAACTCTTTCATTTCCTCATGTCTGTTGTTGTGTGCCTGTTCATATCTGTTTGAAGACTTTGACTGAAGACTTTCTCAATTTCCTCAGTTCAATTTCTTCAGTCTGTCTGTCTTCTTTCTTGTGTTATCCTGTGTTTACGCTTTCTGTACTCTGTGCTTGTCTTCATTTCATCATGATGACTATGCTTGTGTTCTGTTATGTTTACTTCTGAGTACTTATTCCGCTGCAAGTAGTTCTTCATTTAGGAATTTCCTTACCAGCAAATTCCTCAGTGAAAAAATCATAAAAATCGCCTATTCACCCCCCTCTAGTCGATATAACGCACTTTCAATTTGTATTAGAGCAAGGTACTCCCTTGTTCTGCGTGATTTTGGTTTAACCGCAGGGAGTTTAGTTATGTCGACTGCAGGATTGAGGAACATGTCCTGCCCATCTTTCACGGTCATGAGTATCCTCGGTGGAAGGCCATGATGAAGAAGCGACTCATGGCTATGGACAACGGACTGTGGACCGTCACTAAGATTGGTCTTACCGATCAATGAAAGATGGCGGAGGCTGATGACATTCGTAAGTACACTCTACTCAACCTCACAGCGAAGGATGTCATCTGCTCCTGTCTGTCCCAAAATTAGTTCAGGAACGTCATGCACCTCAATCACGCGAAGCTAATCTGGGACCAGCTCTCTAAGGTCTACGAAGGTCATCGTACTCGTCATGATCCTTGGTTTGAGGGTTACAAGGATTCTCTCAAGGAGATGACTTTCGCACCTGAATCGTCATCCTCTTCACCGTGCCTTCATGGCAGAGGGTGCCAAGGTAACTGAATGCTACCTTTTCGAGTCTAGTGATGATGAATCAGGTGATGAATTTGGCCCCAGCTATGTCAAACTTGCTTCCCTTGCCACTAAACATCAAAGAGCTTTGGAAAAAGTTCAATACATGCTAATAAGAGCGATGATATGTTGGGTGAAGAAATGGATCAGTCAAAAGCATTGGCTGAGAGTCTTCAGAGACTTCAGTCCAAGTTTGACGCCCTTCAAGATCATCATAACACTCTCTTATCTGATCACGAGAAGCTTTCTTCTGAATCTCTTCAAAGAAAGCAAGATCTTGAAAAGCTAAGAGTGGATTATGAAGATCTTCAGAAGGAGCGCGATTCATTACTTGCTCAACAAATCAGCGCTACTCAGGAAGAATTTGTTCCTCCATGTCTGAAGTGCATTGAACGTGAAACTGCTAATTCTTCACCTGAATGTTCAAATGCTTCTAATGCTACAAATTCTTCATATGTCTCTGCTATCACTAATTCCTCATCTGAGGACAATGCAAGTATCACTGATGATGCAGGGCTGAAGGAATTGTACATGACAGGCATGTACAAAAGCCTCAAAGGGCATCAGACTCTTTGTGATGTGCTCAAAAAGCAGATCCTCAACAGAAACCCTAGGAAAGAGGGTATTGCCTTTGAGAGGAAACTCAATGCTGATGGAACATATTGGAAGCCTGAGCAGTACCCCAAAACCTCATGGGTTGCTGCAAAGGGACCTCCAGTTGATCCATCCAACTTATCTGGCTTTACATGTGAATCTCCTCATTCTTCTAATGAGTCATTTGACTCTAACTATAAACTGTTCAAAAATCAGAATGGTGAAGTATTTGCTAGATATGTTGGGACTAACTGCAGGAACGGTTCCCCTATGAAGAAAATCTGGGTTCCCAAAAGTTGCCTTGAAAGTCTTCAGGTGAATGTCCTCATGACACCACCTGTGAAGAATAGGAACTCCAGATCAAATTCTTCATATGAACCAAATTCTTCATATGGATCCAAGTCCTCATATGGACCAAATTCCTCACGTGGATCAAATTCCTCAAAAGGATCAAAGTCCTCATATGATCATCATCGTGCTAACCCTTCTGTTTCGCAGGGTAGAGCTAAGGGCTATGAATATGTGCATTATTCTTCAAATCATTATGTTCATAAGTCCTCGAAGAATTTCTCTGCTTATTCATATGCTTACCCTAACCCCTCTTATGTGAAACGAAGTGGACTAGCGTCTATGCCACCTTTCTCATATGGTGCTCGTAGAGTGATGAATTCTTTGCCACCCCTTCATATGCGGGTGGTGAAGAAAAAGAACTAATCTCTTATGCAGGGTCAGGTCTCCAGACGTACTCAAAACGTCTGAAGAATTTGCTGGAGACCTGAACAGTGCCTGATAGGACGCGGGCTAATCATGATGAAATGAACCTTCATTTCACACGTCCTCCTACCAATTTATCTGTTCTAATTGCTTGATGAAATTGATCTGATGATATTGATGTCATATTCTTCACTGATGAAGTATATGAGTTTGTAAGTTGCACTAATTCATCTGCAGGATGATCAACCCAAAGACAATGAGTGGGTCCTCGATAGTGGATGTACAAATCACATGACTGGTGACAAGAATCTATTGATGGATGCTCCTTTAGCACCGTCACATCTGAAGCATATCATCTTTGCTGACAAAGGCAAAAGTCAGGTATTGGATCTAGGTAAGGTTGCGATCTCTAAGGACATACACATGGACAAAGTCATGCTTGTCGAGTCCTTAGGATACAACCTCATGTCTGTCTCAATGCTTTGCGATCTTGATATGGTTGTTGTCTTTGGAAAGTATCGTTGTGCTGTGATCATGGAAGCTGACAATTCCAAAGTCTTCGAAGGCTTTAAGAGAGGAGACTTGTACATTGTTGATTTCTCTACAGGATCACAACCGGCCGTATGCTTACTTGCAAAAGCTTCATAAGGCTGGCTATGGCATCGACGACTTGGTCATGCTGGCATGAGGAATCTGCACACGCTCGCGAAGAAGAAGCATGTCATTGGCATTGAGAATGTCAAATTCCTCAAGGATCACTTATGCGGAGCCTGTGAAGCTGGGAAGATGACAAAGGCCAAGCATCCAGCAAAGACTATCATGACTACCACTCGACCATTTGAATTGCTTCACATGGATCTCCTCGGTCCTAATCATTATTCTGCTGTTACAAATGATGCATCTCTATATGGCTTTGTTATTGTTGATGATTATTCTCGTTACACATGGGTACACATTGTCACTTACAAACATGAGGTGCAGGAAGTCTTCAAACGATTTTCCTCGAGGGCTTCAACCAACTTTGGTGTGAAGATCAAGCACATCAGGAGTGACAATGGAACTGAGTTCAAGAATTCCGGTCTTGATGACTATCTTGATGAACTTGGTATTACTCATGAGTTATCTGCTCCTTATACTCCTCAACAGAATGGCGTCGTGGAGCGCAAGAACAGAACTCTTGTTGAGATGGCTCGCACTATGCTTGATGAATACAAGACGCCTCGTCGTTTCTGGAGTGAGGCAATTGATACTGCGTGCCACATCATCAATAGAGTATATCTTCACAAATTCTTCAAGAAGACTGCCTATGAACTCCTCACTGACAAGAAACCCAATGTGAGTTACTTCAAAGTCTTCGGTGCTAAATGTTGGATTAGAGATCCTCATCACAATTCTAAATTTGCACCGAAAGCACATGAGGGTTTCATGCTTGGTTACGGAAAGGACTCGCACACCTACAAAGTCTTCAACAACGTTCTTCACAAGGTTGTTGAAACTGTGGATGTGCGGTTCGATGAAACTAATGGCTCGCAAAGAGAGCACCTACCTTCTGTGATAGATGAACCAGCACCTGAGGATTCTATCAAGTTCAAAGCCACTGAGGATGTCATTCCTACTGAAGAATCTGCTGAAGAATTCATTCCAGAACGTGATGAACGTCGAGCTGGCGCACCTGAAGAAAATGGTGCTGAGGAAAATGCACCTGAAGAAAATGCAGATCAAATTCCTCGAAGACAACCCGCTCATCCTCGTATTGCAAACGAAGTGCAAATCGAGAAGATCATCGATGACATTGAAGCACCAGGTCCTCTCACACGCTCAAAAGCTTCACATTTATCTAACTTTTGTGGGCACTTTGCTTTTGTCTCTATCACAGAGCCCACTAAGGTAGATGAAGCATTTCTGGAGCCTGAGTGGATTCAAGCTATGCAAGAAGAATTACATCAGTTCGAGCTCAACAACGTCTGGGAACTGGTCAAACGTCCAGATCCTCGCAAGCACAACATTATTGGCACAAAGTGGATCTACCGCAACAAGCAAGATGAAAATGGCCTTGTGGTGAGGAATAAGGCACGGCTTGTAGCTCAAGGCTACACACAGGTTGAAGGAATTGACTTTCGATGAAACTTTTGCACCTGTTGCTAGACTTGAGGCTATTCGCATATTACTTGCTTATGCTAACCATCATGATATTATCTTACAACAAATGGATGTGAAAAGTGCATTCCTCAATGGTAAGCTTGAGGAAGAAGTATATGTTGCTCAACCCCCAGGTTTTGAAGATCCAAAGAATCCTGACAAAGTCTTCAAGCTCAACAAGGCCCTGTATGGCCTCAAGCAAGCCCCTCGGGCGTGGTATGATACTTTGAAGGAATTCCTCATGAAGAAAGGCTTCAAACCCGGTTCACTCGACCCAACTCTTTTCTACTAAATCTTATGATGATTAATTGTTTGCGTACCAAATATATGTTGATGATATCATTTTTGGCTGTACTGATCAACGGTATAGTGATGAATTTGCCTATATGATGAGTGAAGAATATCAAATGTCTATGATGGGAGAATTGAAATTCTTTTTAGGTCTTCAAATTCGTCAACAGCGCAATGGGATATTCATATCTCAGGAGAAATACCTCAAGGACGTATTGAGGAAATTCGGCATGCAAGACTGCAAAGGGGTCAAAATTCCAATGCCCACAAATGGCCATCTATGCACTGATGAAAATGGTCAAGACTTCGATCAAAAGGTATACCGCTCCATGATTGGCTCTTTATTGTACCTATGTGCATCTAGGCCAGATATTATGCTTAGTGTTTGCATGTGTGCCTGATTTCAAGCTACACCGAAGGAATCACACCATAAGGCTGTGAAGCATATTCTTCGATACTTAGCTCACACACCAACACTTGGATTATGGTATCCCAAGGGCTCTTCTTTTGATCTCATTGGATATTCAGACTCTGACTATGCTGGCGATCGCGTGGACCGCAAGTCAACATCAGGCACATGTCATTTCCTCGGATGATCTTTGGTCTGTTGGTCCTCGAAGAAACAGAACTGCGTATCACTCTCCACTGCAGAAGTTGAGTACATTGCTGCTGGATCGTGCTGTGCTCAACTACTATGGATGAAGCAAACACTCAAGGACTATGGCATCAACATGAAGAATGTGCCTCTCTGCTGTGACAATGAGAGTGCCATCAGGATTCCTCATAACCCAGTTCAGCACTCGAAGACCAAGCACATCCAGATTCATCATCATTTTCTTCGTGATCATGTGTTAAAGGGCGACATCTCCATTGATCACGTCAGCACTGAAGATCAGCTGGGCGATATGTTCGCTAAGCCCTTGGATGAGAAGAGATTTAGAAAGTTGCGGTATGAGCTAAATATCCTAGAATCTTCGAATGTTCTCTGAAATGGACACACATCCTAACACTTATGCTGACTTGATGACTTAGATGCGCAACACACGAAGTAATGTTTTTCTTCAATCAATGAAGACTAACCCTCTAAGTGTGAAGAAATTAATGAAGAAATTGATTCTCAGAGACCTATGACAATTGTACGCGATGTCTGAAATTAGCTTTCTTATACGGTGGGTTACGCCACCACCCAAAGTTGGAAATCTTCAATTTGAGTTTTTCTTCGGTTTTGAAATTCCTCAGTATTTCAAATTCTTCAACTTTGCATTGTCTTCACCCTGTCCGGTGTTGTTCTTCATTTGAATATATATATATATATATATATATATATATATATATATATATATATATATATATATATATGAGTTTTATGTCCTTTACAACATTCACTTATTGCTAATTCCTCAAGTTTATTTCTTCTGCTAAGTGAATGTGATCGGACCCTTCCCCCTCTATGCTAAACTCAACCCAGTCTATTCACAAATTCCTCATGTGCGTTCTAATTGAAACTCGTTCAAAATCTTCACTGTGTCCTTGACAGCTGAAGATATTGCGAACGAACTTTTAAACTTATCTTATCTAAATTTTTGGCATTGCCGCTCAAACCGTTCCACTTTTCATGACAATACTTATCTATTCACCCACGATCCTACATGGTCGCCACCTCTCAATACGTGGGTGACACATGTCACGCGAATGAGAAGGGCCAGGGGCACGTTCGTCCGATTTCCTCAGGTGAACAGTTTTTCACTCCCTCTATAAATACCCCTGTCTCTTCCTCACTTCACTTTCACCTCGCTCGCGCTCTCTCCCACTCGAGCTTCCCAAAACCCTAGCGCCGCTGCTACTTCATCGTCGCCGGTGAGGAAGAGCTTCACTGCCTCGACCTCGTCGCCGTTGTACTCGCACCGGTTGCGGATATCTTCACTCTGCCGCTGCCGTAGCCGTCTTCCTCTGCCAAGTTAGGGCGTGGAAGATCTGACCTGACAAACTTCACATCTACTCTTCCCAGTTTGTCGAGTTCTTCACTTTGGGTAATTAAGAGTTACTTTTACTGCCCTCTTTGATTCTCAAGTTTTCTTGAAAACCTTCAAAGGTGTTTATTCTTCAAATCTTCACACACATGAACACCTCACATGTCATCTGCTCTTGGTTCATTTCTCTAAGCAATGATTTTCTTCAAGATTCCTCAATTGTGTGGATTTTCAATCTATACAACTCTGGAACCTAAGACAAAGAACGCATAGTGAAATTCCTCAAGACTCATCTGGTCAAATTCCTCAAAACCTATTCATTTTTGAAAAACCTTCTGAGAACGCATATGACCTCTCCAAATTCCTCGCAACTATACTCTATTCACAGGTACAAATGTCTGCTGCTGAATCACTAGGTTCTCATCAACTTAACTCATTTGCAGCATTCCTCGAAGAAAAGTTGCACACCTCTTCAGAAACTTTAGTTGTTCATATTCCTCAGCTGAAGAAAATGGCTGACAAGAAGCCACAAAAGGGAGGAAAGAGGCCTGAGGTCAATACTGCGTTTGAAATTCCTGAGGACATTTATGCTGGATACTGCACTCCTGATGAAGCCCAGTTTGGCAAGGAGGACAAGAATTAGCGCAAGGTGCACATACAAAGGATAGAGAGGAGATGAGCACGAAAATGCAGGGAGTACAGGTATGTTACTCCCAAGTATATGAAGAAATTCACGCTCAACCCTCCATGCTCAAGACCGCCATTGGCACCAAGCCAATTGGCAGATCCCACCAGCCTCAAGCGTAGTGAGGACTATGCTGATGAATGGGCAAAGCACCAGGCCAAATTGGCCAAGCAAGCAAAGGAAGCAGTGAAGAAATTCAACGCACACTCTGCTGCTGCTGCCTCTGCTGAGGCCTCTGCTAGTCAGCCAAAGAAGGCAATGCATAAGAAGCCTGCGCATAAGTCCAGTGCTTCACCTTCAATGCCCTCACGACCAAGCTCGTCTGCTATGCCCTCAAGGCCAGATTCTTCAAGGACATCACGACAAATTCCTCATACTGCTCCTTCAAAGTCCTCAGCTCCTCCGTCAAAGTCTTCAGCTGCTCCAACAAAATCCTCGGCACCTGTGCATCTCGCCTCGTGCCAAAGGACTCAAGGCTTCTCAATTGCCTCAGGAGCATCTGCGAGCTCCTCAGCTGCTCGAAATTCCTCAGCTGGTCCTTCTCTGCTGAAGAAAAAGGCCACTGCTGGACGAGGCGTTCGACCTAGTCCTCACAAGAAGTAGGTCGCCTTCCAAGTGCCCTCTAATGATGATGAGGCTGATGATGAAGAACTTGCCGTCATTAGAGACAGGCAAGCCAGGGCCGCTAGAGCCAAAGGCAGCAATGTACCACTGATGTTGGATCCAAAGTTGATCCTCGACTACATTGACCTGTGTCACAAGGACCCTAACACGCCTTTGCCGGAGATGAACCTCACTCCTGGTCAGAGTCATGTTCTGACTGCCTTTATTGAGGAAGAAAAATGGAAATTTGAACAAGGTAGAAGTTTGAAGAAAGTGCAGTACAAGAAACAGCGCTACCTCAAGGACAATGTCCTCACTCTCACTCCTGATTAGCTCCTTGCCTTGCAAGTTGAAATCAAACAACTGAGTGATGAATTTGATCGCTACCATGCTGATTGGAAGGGCGCCAAGGTGCGGTTTGTCAATCTGACGAAGAAATTCACTTCAAGTGTTGCTCCTCCTGTGCACGTTGAAGTTACTCACGCTGAAGCATCTGCTCAGCCTACTGAAGAACATGCCAGCTCCGCTGATGAAAATCAGGCTGCTGAAGAAAATGAGAGTGCCAGGGCTGATGACTCCATTCTAGCCGCTAAAGAAATTGCCAGGGCATCCAGTAGTGGTGCGCCTGAAGAAAGTGAACAAGTCAGGGAAACTGCATCAGTTGCGCCTGAGGAAAATGAACCAAAGTCCTCTGCACCTCCTGCGCCTACTCCAACTCCGATCCTTCCATCTTCATCAGATGCGAAGAAGACCAAGGCCGCAGACCGTGCAGCTGTGAAGAAAAGGAAGGCATCAACTTCATCAAATTCTTCAGCTCTGAAGAAGATGAAGCCTCTGACTAGTTCAATTGACAATCCAATTGATGTCATTCCAGTCTCCTCCATGCCATCAAAGGACCTTACTCCTTTTGGTGAAGATTATGTGATTCCCAATGAATCTGATGAAGAAGCTCCTTCTGCTGCTTCGACAGAGCAGTTGGACGAAGAAATTGAAGTGGATAAAATCCATTCAACTCCAGTCATTTTCTCACCTATGCCTCAGTTCACTGCTGAAGAGGCAGGTGTTGAAGAAATAGAAGATGAGGATGTGGACATTGGCTGTACCACTCCTGTGCTCAACGATGAATTTTGGGACAGTCAGCACCCCAACTCTCCAATGTTCACTCCACTCCAAGCAATTCCTCAGTCCCCTGCTGCCACTGAAGTGCAAATGAGATCTGATGAACCTCATGCAACCCCAAGTGTTCATAAAGAAATTCCAGCCACTAGTGCTGAAGAGATTGTCAATGATGAATTGATGACCCAGGATGAAGCTGCAGAAGAGCCTGAAATTCCTCAGCCTAAGGAACCTGAGATTGCGATTCCTGAGGTAGTGATGCAATTGACTGACACTCCTCAGCCCAAGCCAAAGGATCCCTTCTCCAAGAAGCAAAAATTCAAGGCTGATGATTTCTTCGGCGAGCACGTGTTCTTCACTGAATTCAACCCCTATGACAATGCTCGTCTTAGAAGGAAGCGTTTCTGGACTGCCAGCCATGCCAACTTCTATTCCTCAGTGCTCTTCAACAAGGACAAAGTGTTCGACCACGAGCACATTCCTCACGTGGACATGGAATCCATTCCTTTCTTCTCTCAAGTCCTCGGCATGCTTCATGATGCAGGCTTGCTTAATTTCTGCTCTAACAAAGTTGATTGGAATGAAGAGCTTATTCTTCAGTTCTACGCAACTCTGCATATCACAGGTGATGCTGCTGACATCAACTCATGGGTGTTGGACTGGATGACTGAAAATACTCATTACAAGGAACCAGCCTCTAAATTGCTTCGTGCCTTGCCAATCAGTCCTCCACCTGACAGTGTTCATTGTCTGTATGATGAGCCTGAACTCACCGCTCACTATATGCAAGTGCTCATGAAGCCACTGAAGCCGGGTCAAGCCCCAAGGACCAAATTCCTCGTGAAGGAATTGCTCTATGTGCAAAGAACCATCTACCGCATTATGACGAAGACCATGAGTCCCATCAAAGGCCATGACTCATCTGATGAAGAAATTATCGGAATGATGAAGAATATGCTTTTCAACATCATGCATGGTATCCCCATAAACTATCATGATCTCTTCATAAGGACTCTGGCGAATGTTGCACTTTCACCATTTGAGCTGAAGCCTTACGCGCCGTGGATCATGAGATTCCTCAGAACAAGGTCTTCACTCAACTACAAGGCTAATTTTCAGAATCACCTCAGCTACTTGCCCCCTATTGAAGTCCTCAAATGGACAATTTCCTCATCTGATGAGAAGGGAAAGTCACCAGCCGTTATCGATGAAGGCATTCGTCCATTGGATGGTCAGTTCCGCAAAGCTGCATCTTACTCCACCAATGATGACTCTGCCACTCATGATTCTGCTGCCAATGCTACCAAGTCAAGTCCTCAAGCTACTGCTCCTCGTGTGATGACTGACCGTGAACTGCTTATAAGTCTTCACCAGAAGGTGGATCGAAACCACAAGTGGGTTAAGCGTCAGTTTGGCTCTATTCTTCACAACATGACTTCCACACATAATGCAGTGAAGAAAAACCATTACTACCTCCATGAAGTGTTTGATCGCACCTGGGCTATTCTGTCACATCTATATGGTGAAGAAGATCTGAAGCAAATGGGCTTCAAGGAAGACTTTGACTGGTCTGCTCCTCCACCGAAGAAATACAAGAAGGTCAAGGTTCCTTCCTTGGTGGCTAGCTCATATTCTTCATCACGCGCCACGGACGAGCATGAAGACTTGGACAACACTGCAGCAGGCCCTACAACAACTCAAGACCCTAACAACGCTGGCGCTCCTCCATCATCATGATATTCTTCAGGGGCGTTAGTCCTCAGTTTCAACCCTTTTGGTCATTCGATGACAAAGGGGGAGAAATTTGAGTTAGTCTTCAAGCGGGTCTATCCTATATTGGTGTTTTTTGCTAAGTTACAACTCTCGTTCTTCTGATGACTTTGTTGGATCGAGTTGTAATCTTAAACTCTATGGTTGCCTGATAGTTTTGCTGTGTTCTTCTACATGCTTATTCCTCATTAATGCCAATGCACGCATGCTGAATTACATCAGTCACCATATTTCATCATGCATTTCAAATTCTTCATATATTATATCAAATGCGTGTATGAATTACAAGATATAGGGGGAGATCTCCATGATTATACTCTTCAAATGTGCATTGCTTCAAAAGCAAATTCCTCACTATGCACATCTTCAGGGGGAGTTCTTCTACATCTTGCAATCAAATTCCTCAACATCAGTATCTACACTTCATATATTTATCCCCGTTGAAAACTTAACCTATATTGTCATCAATCACCAAAAAGGGGGAGATTGTAAGTGCATCTAGTGCCCCTTAGTGATTTTGGTGTATTGAAGACTTATAGGTTAAGGGACTGATTTGTTTGTGAGTGTACACATGTTTATAAGTCTATGAGGAGTTTGATATTTACAAAGAAAGTCGACCCCTAAAAATGAAGTTCTTCAACTGAAGACTTTGGATTTCTGAAGACTTTCTGAAGACTTTGAAAGTGAAGAAATTGGTGTAATCCTGAAGACTTGGCAATCATTCGAGGAACATGAAGCGTGAAGACTTTTGTTTTCGTAGTTTCATTTTCTCTTTCTTGAGTCATAGGAAACACCGTACTGTTAAAGGGGGTCGAGGAAATACTAAGGAAAAATTTCCATGCGATACTCAACTCAAAATCCTACACCTACCAATCCCTTCGAGTGAAGCCATTGGAAATCTCATACAGTTCGGTCATATTCTTCAGTGATAGAGACGAACTTCTTCTGGTCTCTGAGGAATTTGTTCTGACTCAGGAGTTAGGAATTCGCCAATGTGAATTGCCTACACAGTGAGGAACATGATAGCCCTGAGGATTTTGATAGTCAAAATTCCGGCCGTTGCTGTGCTATGCGCCAGCTGTTCCAAAATATCTACCCACCTAACGGTCATATCAGACAAGGGCATTTATGTCTTATCATGTCGGGCTGCTCCCCAGGCTATAAATAGCCTCCCCCTTGAACCACTAGCTGGTTGGTTACTCCACGAGAAACTGACACTTGTCATTTTAGAGCATCCCATCCTCCGAAGACTTTGAGCGAAAATCATCAAGTGAGGAAAACCCAAACCCAACACCTACAAACCCAAAGTGATTGAGCATCACTGAAGAGATTGATCCTATGTGGATCCGATGCTTGTTTTCTTTGAAGACTGTGCTTCTTCCAGACGGTTAGGCTTCAAGGTCTAGAGCATCCAAGAGGAATTGTGGATCGCCGAGTGACCGAGTTTGTGAAGGTTCAGAAGTCACCTAAAGACTTACCACGAGTGATTGGGCGAGGTCTATGTGAACTTAGCTCAAGGAGAATGCGGTGAGGACTGTGTGTCCGGGACTGGGTGTCCTCGAGTTTAAATACTCAGCCGCTCCAACCAGATGTACAACTGAGACAGCAGTTGGAACTGGTCTACCAAATCATTGTCTTCATCGAGCTTACTGGTTCTATTTCCTCAACTCTTTCATTTCCTCATGTCTGTTGTTGTGTGCCTGTTCATATCTGATTGAAGACTTTGACTAAAGACTTTCTCAATTTCCTCAGTTCAATTTCTTCAGTCTGTCCGTCTTCTTTCTTGTGTTTATCCTGTGTTTACGCTTTCTGTACTTTGTGCTTGTCTTCATCTCGTCATGATGACTATGCTTGTATTCTGTTATGTTTACTTCTGAGTATGTATTCCACTGCTAGTAGTTCTTCATTTAGGAATTTCCTCACCGGCAAATTCCTTAGTGAAGAATTCATAAAAATCGCCTATTCACCCCCCCTCTAGTCGATATAACGCACTTTCACTCATAATCATGAGTCACATAACTATCCACCATATCAACAATGAATCATATCCACTGAGCATGGCATACAAACTAGAATGAACATCACAAGTACATACTTCTCCGAAACATAGCATGACCACTAGCATCAACAATAAATATCATGCAAGAACATATCAACAAATGCAAGCATTTAACCAACTGGATGCAATGGAACATGCATAACAATGGTACTCGGAAAGACGGCAGTCATGCACCGAAGACCATCACCAACATCAACATGTACTACTAGCAATCATAAACATATGAAAGGAAATACTACCAGGTAGAACATGATAACAGAGTACAAGACAACATAGCACAAAAGTGAACATGCAAATCTAAGCACCACCGGAACAACGATAACCATCTTTTCAACAAGCAAATATTTACTAAAGATTCAAGTTGAAAACCATGGCGACTGCATGAATATCATGCAAGTGGGTATTGTGGCTTTCCTGGGGATGAAGAAGGCACCGGGGAGAAGTGCGGTGAAGCCGCGGAAAGTTTTGCCGAAAACAGTTCTCTCTCGAAGGGGCTGTTTAAGTGCAAGGGAAAAATGGTAATTATCAGAATGCAAAACATAATGAAAGTGACACAAGTAGAAAGGGCTCGATGATACGAAGAAGTAGGCTTTGGAATCACCTCATTTGGAGTTACGGTTGCGGAGATATAAGATGATGGAGATTAGGGAAATATGTGAAAATTTTCAGCAAACAGGCCCCTGAGTGGATAAGGCAGAGGCGTAAACTGAGAAATACGCCTCCCCTTATCCACGTGGACCTGGGCCTTGGGCCACTGGCGCGTGGGTCCAAGGTAAAGGGGGAGGGGCACGGGCGCTCGTCCTCTTCCTCCCGCCCGCCCTGTTCCTCGCGTGCAACAGAGGCAGAGCGGGGGAGGGACGGCGAGGGGGCCGGTCTGCTACTGCCGTCTCCAGCCCGGCCGAGGGCACCAGAGGGACCGCAGCGGCCAACCGCACCCATCCAGAGGGAGCACGGCCGCCAGGGAGGCACATGGAGGAGGGGAGGGGCGGCGCCATGGAGAGTACAGGAAGCTTCGGGCGATGGGGTTCTTTGGTGATGCGGCCGCTCCGGCGAGGGGGCAAGGGGGTGGGGCGGCTGAGTGGGACGAGGGGAGTGCGGTGGACATGGAGGAGAGGTGTGGGGAGGCCTGTGGTGGCCGGACCCAAGCCAAGGCAGAGGCGGCCATGGTGGGTGACGGCGAACAAGGGCGAGATGCCGCGATTCTAGAGGACAAATGAGGCGGGGGAGGGATGGATGAGCTGCAGAGGAGGTCGGTGGTCTCTTATATAGGCGCGGGGAAGGCTCTGGATCATCACAAACGAGCTTGAGCAATGCTCTAATGGAGGACAGAGGCGGGGCACGACACGGGCATGGAGCTAGCGGCTTGATACGTCCATTTTGCATCATGCTTTTATATCAATATTTATTGCATTATGGGTTGTTATTACACATTATATCTCAATACTTATGGCTATTATCTCTTATTTTACAAGGTTTACCATGAAGAGGGGGAATGCACAACTTCAAACGTTGGAAAAGGAGCAAACGTTGGAAACATATTATGCACAACTTCAAAAGTCCTGAAACTCCACGAAACAACTTTTTGGATTTAATAAGAATTTATGAGCGAAAAAATAGGCCAGGGGGCCCACACCCTGTCCAGGAGACAGGGGGCGCGCTCCCCCCTGTAGGGCGCGACCCCCTATCTCCTGGCCCCCCTGGTGGGCCTCCGGCGTCCATCTTCTGCTATATCATCACTTTTACCCTAGAAAAAATCGTGGGCAAGCTTACGGGATGAAACTCCACCGCCACGAGGCGGAACCTTGGCGGAATAAATCTAGGGCTCTGGCGGAGCTCTTCTGCCGGGGACACTTCCCTCCGGGAGGGGGAAATCATCACCAACGTCATCACCAACGATCCTCTCATCGAGAGGGGTTCAATCTCCATCAACATCTTCACCAGCACCATCTCCTCTCAAAACCCTAGTTCATCTCTTGTATCCAATCTTGTATAAAAACCACAAATTGGTACCTTTGGGTTGCTAGTAGTGTTGATTACTCCTTGTAGTTGATGCTAATTGGTTTACTTGGTGGAAGATCATATGTTCAGATCCTTTATGCATATTATTACTACTCTGATCATGAACATGAATATGCTTTGTGAGTAGTTACGTTTGTTCCTGAGGACATTGGTGAAGTCTTGCTATTAGTAGTTGCTACGTCTTGAGCTTGCGTTGGTTTTCCTTGAAGAGGAGAGGGTGATGCAGCAAAGTGTAGCGTAAGTATTTCCCTTAGTTTTGAGAACCAAGGTATCAATCCAGTAGGAGGCTCCTCAAAAGTCCCACGCACCTACACAAACAAACTAAGAACTCGCAACCAACGCAATAAAGGGGTTGTCAATCCCTTCACAACCACTTGCGAAAGTGAGATCTAATAAAGATAGTATGATAAGATAAATATTTTGGTATTTTGTAATATAGATGCCAAAAGTAAAGATGCAAATAAAAGTAGATTGAAAGCAAATATGATAAGAGATAGGCCCGGGGGCCATAGGTTTCATTAGAGGCTTCTCTCAAGATAGCATAAGTATTACAGTGGGTGAACAAATTACTGTCGAGCAATTGATAGAAAAGCGCATAGTTATGAGATTATCTAGGCATGATCATGTATATAGGCATCACGTCCATAAAAAGTAGACCGACTCCTGCCTGCATCTACTACTATTACTCCACACATCGACCGCTATCTAGCATGCATCTAGAGTATTAAGTTCATAAGAACAGAGTAACGCATTAAGCAAGATGACATGATGTAGAGGGATAAACACATGCAATATGATATAAAACCCATCTTGTTATCCTCGATGCCAACAATATAATACGTGTCTTGCAACCCTTTCTGTCACTGGGTAAGAACACCGCAAGATTGAACCCAAAGCTAAGCACTTCTCCCACGACAAGAAAGATCAATCTAGTAGGCCAAATCAAACTGATAATTCAAAGAGACTTGCAAAGATAACTCAATCATCCATAAAAGAATTCAGAGAAGATTCAAATATTATTCATAGATAAACTTGATCATAAACCCACAATTCATCGGATCTCGACAAACACACCGCAAAAAGAGTTTACATTCAATAGATCTCCACAAGAGAGGGGGAGAACATTGTATTGAGACCCAAAAAGAGAGAAGAAGCCATCTAGGTAATAACTATGGGCCCGTAGGTCTGTGGTAAACTACTCACAACTCATCGAAGGGGCAAGGATGTTGATGTAGAGGCCCTCTGTGGTTGCTTCCCCCTCCGGCAGAGTGCCGACAAGGGCTCCAAGATGGGATCTCGCGGATACAGAAGGTTACGACAGTGGAAATTGTGTTTCGTGGTGCTCCTGGATGTTTTCGGGGTACGTAGGTATATATAGGAGGAAGAAGTACGTTGGTGGCCGCCCGAGGGGCCCACGAGACAAGGGGGCGCGCCCTACAGGGGGGGCGCCCTCCTATCTCGTGGGGCCCTCAGAGCTTTCTTGACTTGCACTCTAGGCTCTCCGGATCAGATTTGTTCCAAAAATAACGCTCCCGAAGGTTTCATTCCGTTTGGACTCCGTTCGATATTCCTTTTCTTCGAAATACTGAAATAGGCAAAAAAACAACAATATGGGCTGGGCCTCCGGTTAGTAGGTTAGTCCCAAAAATGATATAAATGTGTAAAATAAAGCCCATAAACATCCAAAAGGGGTAATATAATAGCATGGAACAATAAAAAATTATAGATATGTTGGAGACGTATCAAGCATCCCCAAGCTTAATTCCTGCTCGTCCTCGAGTAGGTAAATGATAAAAAAGAAATTTTTGATGTGGAATGCTACCTAGCATAATTCATAATGTAATTTTCTTTATTGTGGCATGAATTTTCAAATCCAAATGAATACAAAATAAAAGTTCATATTGACATAAGAAATAGTAATACTTCAAGCATACTAATCAAAGTAATCATGTCTTCTCAAATAACATGGCTAAAGAAAGTTGTCCCTACAAAATCATATAGCCTGGCTATGCTCTATCTTCATCACACGAAGTATTTAATCATGCACACCCCCGATGACAAGCCAAGCAATTGTTTCATACTTTAATAATCTCAAACTTTTTCAACTTTCACGCAATACATGAGCGTGAGCCATGGACATAGCACTACATGTGGAATAGAATGGTGGTTGTGGAGAAGACAAAAAGGAGAAGATAGTCTCACATCAACTAGGCGTATCAACGGGCTATGGAGATGCCCATTAATAGATATCAATGTGAGTGAGTAGGGATTGCCATGCAACGGATGCACTAGAGCTATAAATATATGAAAGCTCAATAAAAGAAACTAAGTGGGGTGCATCCAACTTGCTTGCTCACGAAGACCTAGGGCACTTTGAGGAAGCCCATCATTGGAATATACAAGCCAAGTTCTATAATGAAAAATTCCCACTAGTATATGGAAGTGACAACATATGAGACTCTCTACCATGAAGATCATGGTGCTATTTTGAAGCACAAGTGTGGAAAAAGAGATAGTAGCATTGTCCCTTCTCTCTTTTTCTCTCATTTTATTTTTTCCCTTTTTTCTTTTTTTTCTTTGGACTTCTTTTTTTTCTTTTGGCCTTTCTCTTTTTTTTCTTTTTGTAAAGTCCGAAGACTCATCCCGACTTGTGGGGGAATCATAGTCTTCATCATCCTTTCCTCACTAGGACAATGCTCTAATAATGAAGATCATCACACTTTTATGGATTTACAACTCAAAGCTAGAACAAGATATGACTCTATATGAATGACTCCAGTGGTGTACCGGGATATGCAATGAATCTGTGACGCCCCCGATTTAATCGTACACTAATCATGCACGCAAATGTGTACGATCAAGATCAAGGACTCACGGGAAGATATCACAACACAACTCTAAAACATAAATAAGTCATACAAGCATCATTATACAAGCCAGGGGCCTCGAGGGCTCGAATACAAGTGCTCGATCATAGACGAGTCAGCGGAAGCAACAATATCTGAGTACAGACATAAGTTAAACAAGTTTGCCTTAAGAAGGCTAGCACAAACTGGGATACAGATCGAAAGAGGTGCAGGCCTCCTGCCTGGGATCCTCCTAAACTACTCATGGTCGTCGTCAGCAGCCTGCACGTAGTAGTAGGCACCTCCAGTGTAGTAGGAATCATCATCGACGGTGGCGTCTGGCTCCAGGGCTCCAGCATCTGGTTGCGACAACCAGGTAGAAGGGAAAGGGGAAAAGAGGGAGAAAAGCAACCGTGAGTACTCATCCAAAGTACTCGCAAGCAAGGAGCTACACTACATATGCATGGGTATATGTGTAAAAGGCCATATCGGTGGACTGAACTGCAAAATGCCAGAATAAAAGGGGGATAGCTAATCCTGTCGAAGACTACGCTTCTGGCAGCCTCCGTCTTGCAGCATGTAGAAGAGAGTAGACTGAAGTCCTCCAAGTAGCATCTCCAAGTAGCATCTCCAGTAGCATCGCATAGCATAAACCTACCCGGCGATCCTCTCCTCGTCGCCCTGTAGAAAAGCGATCACCGGGTTGTATCTGGCACTTGGAAGGGTGTGTTTTATTAAGTATTCGGTTCTAGTTGTCATAAGGTCAAGGTACAACTCCAAGTCGTCCTGTTACCGAAGATCACGGCTATTCGAATAGATTAACTTCCCTGCAGGGGTGCACCAACTTACCCAGCACGCTTGATCCCATTTGGCCGGACACACTTTCCTGGGTCATGCCCGGCCGCGGAAGATCAACACGTCGCAGCCCCACCTAGGCACAACAGAGAGGTCAGCATGCCGGTCTAAACCTAAGCGCGCAGGGGTCTGGGCCCATCGCCCTGAGCACACCTGCACGTTGCATGCGCGGCCGAAAGCAGACCTAGCCTAGTGGCGTTCCAGTCCAATTCGGCGCGCGCCGCTCCGTCGCTGACGTCTGAAGTGCTTTGGCTGATACCACGACGTCGGGATACCCATAACTACTCCCGCGTAGATGGTTAGTGCGTATAGGCTCATAGCCAACTCAGATCAAATACCAAGATCTCGTTAAGCGTGTTAAGTATCCGCGAACGCCGAACAGGGCCAGGCCCACCTCTCTCCTAGGCGGTCTCAACCTGCCCTGCCGCTCCGCCTCAAAGATCCACTCGCGGGTGCTCCACCAGCCGACCCGACTTTAGTCTCCACATGTGTAAAGTATATACCCGTGATCACCTCCCGAGTGATCACGGCCCGATAGTATAGCACGGCAGACGGACAAGAATGTAGGGCCACAGATGGAATACTAGCATCCTATACTAAGCATATAGGATTGCAGGTAAAGGTAACAACAGTAGTAACAAGGACAGGCTATGCATCAGGATAGGTATAACAAAAAGCAGTAACATGCTACACTACTCTAATGCAAGCAGTATAGAGGAGAATAGGCGATATCTGGTGATCAAGGGGGGGGCTTGCCTGGTTGCTCTGGCAAGAGAGAGGGGTCGTCAGCACCGTAGTCGATCGGGGTACCAGCAGCAGCATCAGTCTCGGGGTCTACCGGAGATAAGAGGGGGAAGAAACAATGAATACAATGCAAACATAAACATGACGATGCGTGACATGACAAAGAGCGGTGCTAGGTGTGCCCTAACGTGGTACGAGGTGGTACCGGTTAAGGGGGGAAACTTCCCGGTGTTTCGCGTTTTCGGGCAGAGGAGCCGGAGGGGGAAAGTTGCGAGTTCGATAGGTTAGGGGGGTGTGGCGGACAAACGGGTTGCATATCCGGAATCGTCTCGTCGTTCTGAGCAACTTTCATGTACAAAACATTTTCATCCGAGTTACGGATTATTTTATATGATTTTCCAAAGATTTAAGCAATTTCCGGGATTATTCTTAATTCGAAAATAAAATGGTTAATTGCTAGATACACCCAAAAGTGTACCCAGCCGGAGTGCTCGTATGGCTGACAGCGGGCCAGGGAGGTTCCAGTCAGCAGAGTTGACCCAGTCAACATTTGACCGGTCAAAAGGTCAATAGGGTTTGGGTCCCACTTGTCATTGGCTCATCTAGCTAACTGCAGTTTTAAAATAACTATTCTACTTCATTAGGTTAACTAAGATTAATTAATTAAGTTAATTAAATATTTAATTAATTAATTAATTAATTAATTATTTGTTAATATTATTTTTTTAACCCCTTCTTTTCAGAAAAGGGGGGCGTGGGCACCACTAGGCAGTGGCCCGTAGAGCCAATCTGGCGACGGGCGAACGGGCACAGGGGCGTGGAAGTGGGCGCCCGTACCCGAGGAGGGGGCGAACCCAAGCAAGGCGGGACGCTGGCGCCGGGCGCCGCCCGGGGCGTGGTCGCCGGCGACGAGGGGAGCCGCCGGATGGACCAGTGGAGGAGGGATGCGGCGGCGGTAGTGCGGCAGGGGAGAGCGGGGGTGAGCGTGGGCGCCGGCTCCAAGCGCGGCCAGCCGGGGCCTCGGTGAGCATCGACGAAGTACTGGGGCGAGGGGGAAGGGCCGGGGCGGGGTCGAGGAGGCGGTCCGGCAGGGGGGGGGTCCGAGAGACGGCGTCAGTGGTGGAGAACGGCGGTGATGGGAGGGGGTCGGAGCATGGCAGGGAGCCATGCGCCGGCGGGGACGACGCGGGCGTGCAGGTGCGCTGCTGGAGCGCGGGGAAGAGGAGAAGGAGGGGGTCCTCACAAGGGGTTGCAGGGTCATGGCAATGGGCTCGGGGAGGACAAGGACGACGAGGTCGGGGTCGGGTCGGCGACGGAGATGAGGTCGAGGCGGCGAGGTCTCCGGGCGGTGGTGGTGTGATGACGGGCGACGACATCGGGTCGGTGACGAGGCGAGGACGCAGCTTCAAGCGAGCACCGTGCTTGGAGCCGGCGGTGGGAGGGGCGGCGCCGGCGGCGGTTTGCATCGGGCACGAGCGTGCGGGGGGAGGTGATCGAACAGGGGCACTCCTCTTCTTGTGCCGATGCGTATGTGTGTGTGTTGCGAGTGGCGGCGCTGGGAGGGAGACGAGGGAGAAGTGGGGATCGTGAGGGAGTGGGGCGACCGGTGAGGGGTACGCTAGGGTTTCGGTTCGATGGGGGGGTATGTGTAGGCCGATGTGGGCCGGCCTGGCTGGGAGATGGCCCAGTTGGGCCGGTGGCTTGCTGGGCCAGAGCCCAGTGGGAGGGGGGGTTTCTCCTTTTTTTGTATTTTGATCTTTCCCTTTTTTTATTTTATTTTCTGCTTTCTTTTGACTTTTTAATTTATTTTAATTTCGTAAAATATAATTTCAACTCCTAAATTTAGCATTGCCACTCAAACCACTGGCATAAAAAATTTTACTCTAAACAAAACAGTTTAGTATTTTATATAATACAAAAGGAATTTAATTAATTGTTTTATCTACAGTTTTATTCATCTTATAGTATTTAAATTTTTATAACAGTGTGGTTTATCCACCATAATTACTTACGCATTATTTGGCACAACCCGAACATTTAAGTTTTATTGTTTGAAACTTTTGTTGTTTGCCTATGTTTTAAATTTGAATTTGAATCGGGTTCGAATCAACGTGAGTTTAATCACAGTAATGGAGGTGACGTGGCATCATTAGCTTGGGATTACTGTAGTCTAATTATCCGGGCGTCACAATTCTCCTCCACTACAAGAAATCTCGTCCCGAGATTTAAGAGGGGAGTAAGGGGGGGGGGGTTCTGGTTATTCTAATGGATCTTCTTGAAGAAGTTAATCCCTTCGTTGATGTCTTCAATTCTTTATTCCAAAGCATCATGATGAAGTTGTCGTCCTTTCTTCGGGGAACTCCATCGTACTTACGAATAGGTAAGGGGCAGCTCTACAATGATAGGAGGTTATAAGGGAAATTCATCTGGGGTATCCCAAGAATGAACATATGAGTATCTCTCGAGTTGAACAAATTACACCTATCGAGAGCAAAGTAAGACGGTGCAATAAGAAGTTTCAAGCGGATAGGCAATCGTTCATTGCCTGAAGCAGAGTGCGAAAGGGGTTCTGAGCAACGGGAATAAGTATTGTGTCCGATACCAGAATAGATCAATAGGCAAGTGGCCCGTGAATTACATACAAAGTCAAGCACGAGGAATAACTTTGACAACAGGTTGTACAGGAGAGTCAGGTTTCGTTCCTGGGACCTGTAGGTTATGGGCCCACCATGTGGGTTAAAAGTAGAAAGGGGGGGCTGACATCTTGTACGATCACGATAGCAAGGCATGTCAGAGAGTAGCATGTCAGTTATGTCGGCAACAATGTCGGTACCAAGGGAGAGGGACGAAGAGAACCATTTTCCTGCTCGTTGAACGAGGCGGACCAGTAGGCGAAGTTCTCGCCCATCGGTGGTTACCGGAATGTCATCAACAAAAGTAACAGGGTCTTACTGACAGAATTGTACAACGAGGTGTTTACATAAGCAGGAGAATATTACTGCTCCGATCATATAGTTCACAAGAAAGGTTAAACCAACAATGGAAGGAAATTATGTTTAAACACATATTTCAAGGGTATATCCTTCCCAAGGACAAGCAGAGCATGATATCCATGTCCGGATATAATGTAGAAAACTCTTTAGGTAGGGGAGAGAATTTTCATGACATTGCCCATACAACGGTGTTTGGGTAATTGAGCAAGAAACATTTAGCATTGGGCTTCAAATGGTCTTGGCGATGAACGGAGTACCACAGACATGCTTCAGGTAGCAATGATATGGTGTTTCAATCAAGGGCCCGACTTCGGATACACCAATGATCCATCAGGAGTAACTTATAAAATAAGTCCTACCACTTCCTCCAGGAGGAATGGTTATCCTTGCAAAAGAAATCATAATGATAGGTCCTCTAGCCAGGGGGGGTGCTAGGCATGACATCATGTTACCGGGTCATCAAAGGACAAACAACATAACTCCTGGAAAGTTGTCCCAACCATCATATCTGACCGAGATTCAGATCCAATTGGTGTCATGATGCCTCAGACTCAGGATGTCCGAGAAGAAAAGGCGCAACACAAATCGTTGAAATGGCATTGCAAGATTCTCGGGAAATGAACTATGGGAGCGGGTTCCTGAAACAATAGTTCATCATTAAACCAAGGAGAGGTGAGGAGGTGGCTGATTGACTTAGCGACAATTCATTGAGATTTTCAAAAGATGGATTTCCACAATAATGTGAACAAGAAGATGATATTTGTCAGATCAAATGGTATAATGATGTATGCTCGAGGAAAACATACACAATTAAACATTGGTTGAAAGGTGCACCCGAAATATGGGTTGGGTTGCACGACCAATGTCAGAATGGTGATTCAATAGTCAATAGCCTAAGAATGAACTTTCGACCATTAACTTCAAAAAAAATAGGGTTGCTAGAAGGAAAGAATCCAAACAACACCGTTCACTTGTTGGAATTAACACGGGGACCAAGAAAGAATGGTGATGGTGAGAAGTATTTCTATGTCAAGAATTCTCAAGAGGTGGAACAAATCTCAGAACATTCTTGACATAAAGGATGGTAATACTCCAAGGTAAAGAAGAACAATTGCTGGATAGCAAGGAACTCAAGGTATAACACCAAGCATGAACAAGCTTGTGTTGGTGGGAAGGCAATAAAGTGGTCGAGAACCAATTCCAGTAAAAGAATGGCAGCTCAGCCGGAAAAGTAATTTATAAGGATCAATGATGATTGCGTGTATTCGCAAACATATTGAGTCAACAGACTCAAAATGGTAATGACAAGGAATGTCAATATGACTACGAGACTTATGGGATTATCCATAATGCAAGAAAGCAAGAATTTCAAGAGCCAAAGGCCCCAAAGGATTTTCAGAAGATCGAATATTATTTCGAAGACTTTTGTGAAACACATGAACAACTGGGGATGAGCGGATACTCGACAAGTGTGAGGATTTATTCGAAGGGGTATTCATGTGGCAAAGAACTGCTAGGCAGTAGGCACAAAGTATTCTCGGAACAATAGAGAAAACTTCGGGGTATCTTGTAATAACAAGATCAATGGGGGATGATCGTAAGAATGGCAAGTGTAAGTATTTATCCATACGGATTTATCGGTGGTCAGGAATAGCCAAAGTGATGGGCACAAGTCTCGAGAGAACATCAGAGAGTATCTTCGGAATCTTCTGATGTAGCAGGCGATCCTCTGCAATAAGGGGCTCTTCGGGTGGATGCGATCACGAGATCCTAATCTTAGAGTTAGCAAATTCATTTAACCCGAATAGTAGAGAGATTAGAGTCCCAGAGTATAGACGAGGAATAAAAGATCCTAATACCACCCAATGGCGACGTGGGCCCGTAAGGCACACAGCCAAGTTAGTAAAAGTTTTTGCAATGTCTAGACTCGACTTCGGCCAAGGAGTGTGGAAGGGGGATTCCTACAGGCAGTCGGCTCTGATACCAACTTGTGACGCCCCCGATTTAATCGTACACTAATCATGCACGCAAGTGTCTACGATCAAGATTAGGGACTCACGGGAAGATATCACAACACAACTCTAAAACATAAATAAGTCATACAAGCATCATAATACAAGCCAGGGGCCTCGAGGGCTCGAATACAAGTGCTCGATCATAGACGAGTCAGCGGAAGCAACAATATCTGAGTACAGACATAAGTTAAACAAGTTTGCCTTAAGAAGGCTAGCACAAACTGGGATACAGATCGAAAGAGGCGCAGGCCTCCTGCCTGGGATCCTCCTAAACTACTCATGGTCGTCGTCAGCAGCCTGCACGTAGTAGTAGGCACCTCCAGTGTAGTAGGAATCATCATCGACGGTGGCGTCTGGCTCCAGGGCTCCAGCATCTGGTTGCGACAACCAGGTAGAAGGGAAAGGGGAAAAGAGGGAGAAAAGCAACCGTGAGTACTCATCCAAAGTACTCGCAAGCAAGGAGCTACACTACATATGCATGGGTATATGTGTAAAAGGCCACATCGGTGGACTGAACTGCAGAATGCCAGAATAAAAGGGGGATAGCTAATCCTGTCGAAGACTACGCTTCTGGCAGCCTCCGTCTTGCAGCATGTAGAAGAGAGTAGACTGAAGTCCTCCAAGTAGCATCTCCAAGTAGCATCTCCAGTAGCATCGCATAGCATAAACCTACCCGGCGATCCTCTCCTCGTTGCCCTGTAGAAAAGCGATCACCGGGTTGTATCTGGCACTTGGAAGGGTGTGTTTTATTAAGTATCCGGTTCTAGTTGTCATAAGGTCAAGGTACAACTCCAAGTCGTCCTGTTACCGAAGATCACGGCTATTCGAATAGATTAACTTCCCTGCAGGGGTGCACCAACTTACCCAGCACGCTTGATCCCATTTGGCCGGACACACTTTCCTGGGTCATGCCCGGCCGCGGAAGATCAACACGTCGCAGCCCCACCTAGGCACAACAGAGAGGTCAGCACGCCGGTCTAAACCTAAGCGCGCAGGGGTCTGGGCCCATCGCCCTGAGCACACCTGCACATTGCGTGGGCGGACGAAAGCAGACCTAGCCTAGTGGCGTTCCAGTCCAATTCGGCGCGCGCCGCTCCGTCGCTGACGTCTGAAGTGCTTCGGCTGATACCACGACGTCGGGATACCCATAACTACTCCCGCATAGATGGTTAGTGCGTATAGGCTCGTAGCCAACTCAGATCAAATACCAAGATCTCGTTAAGTGTGTTAAGTATCCGCGAACGCCGAACAGGGCCAGGCCCACCTCTCTCCTAGGCGGTCTCAACCTGCCCTGCCGCTCCGCCTCAAAGATCCACTCGCGGGTGCTCCACCAGCCGACCCGACTTTAGTCTCCACATGTGTAAAGTATATACCCGTGATCACCTCCCGAGTGATCACGGCCCGATAGTATAGCACGGCAGACGGACAAGAATGTAGGGCCACAGATGGAATACTAGCATCCTATACTAAGCATATAGGATTGCAGGTAAAGGTAACAACAGTAGTAACAAGGACAGGCTATGCATCAGGATAGGTATAACAGAAAGCAGTAACATGCTACACTACTCTAATGCAAGCAGTATAGAGGAGAATAGGCGATATCTGGTGATCAAGGGGGGGCTTGCCTGGTTGCTCTGGCAAGAGAGAGGGGTCGTCAACACCGTAGTCGATCGGGGTACCAGCAGCAGCATCAGTCTCGGGGTCTACCGGAGATAAGAGGGGGAAGAAACAATGAATACAATGCAAACATAAACACGACGATGCGTGACGTGACAAAGAGCGGTGCTAGGTGTGCCCTAACGTGGTATGAGGTGGTACCGGTTAAGGGGGGAAACTTCCCGGTGTTTCGCGTTTTCGGGCAGAGGAGCCGGAGGGGGAAAGTTGCGAGTTCGATAGGTTAGGGGGGTGTGGCGGACGAACGTGTTGCGTATCCGGAATCGTCTCGTCGTTCTGAGCAACTTTCATGTACAAAACATTTTCATCCGAGTTACGGATTATTTTATATGATTTTCCAAAGATTTAAGCAATTTCCGGGATTATTCTTAATTCGAAAATAAAATGGTTAATTGCTAGATACACCCAAAAGTGTACCCAGCCGGAGTGCTCGTATGGCTGACAGCGGGCCAGGGAGGTTCCAGTCAGCAGAGTTGACCCCGTCAACATTTGACCGGTCAAAAGGTCAATAGGGTTTGGGTCCCACTTGTCATTGGCTCATCTAGCTAACTGCAGTTTTAAAATAACTATTCTACTTCATTAGTTAACTAAGATTAACTAATTAAGTTAATTAAATATTTAACTAATTAATTAATTAATTAATTATTTGTTAATATTATTTTTTAACCCCTTTTTCAGAAAAGGGGGCGTGGGCACCACTAGGCAGTGGCCCATAGGGCCAATCTGGCGACGGGCGAACGGGCACAGGGGCGTGGAAGTGGGCGCCCGTACCCGAGGAGGGGGCGAACCCAAGCAAGGCGGGACGCTGGCGCCGGGCGCCGCCCGGGGCGTGGTCGCCGGCGACGAGGGGAGCCGCCGGATGGACCAGTGGAGGAGGAATGCAGCGGCGGTAGTGCGGCAGGGGAGAGCGGGGGTGAGCGTGGGCGCCGGCTCCAAGCGCGGCCAGCCGGGGCCTCGGTGAGCATCGACGAAGTACTGGGGCGAGGGGGAAGGGCCGGGGCGGGGTCGAGGAGGCGGTCCGGCAGGAGGGGGGGTCCGAGATACGGCGTCAGTGGCGGAGAACGGCGGCGATGGGAGGGGGTCGGAGCATGGCAGGGAGCCATGCGCCGGCGCGGACGACGCGGGCGTGCAGGTGCGCTGCTGGAGCGCGGGGAAGAGGAGAAGGAGGGGGTCCTCACAAGGGGTTGCAGGGTCATGGCAATGGGCTCGGGGAGGACAGGGACGACGAGGTCGGGGTCGGGTCGGCGACGGAGATGAGGTCGAGGCGGCGAGGTCTCCGGGCGGTGGTGGTGTGATGACGGGCGATGACATCGGGTCGGTGACGAGGCGAGGACGCAGCTTCAAGCGAGCGCCGTGCTTGGAGCCGGCGGCGGGAGGGGCGGCGCCGGCGGCGGTTTGCATCGGGCACGAGCGTGCGGGGGGAGGTGATCGAACAGGGGCGCTCCTCTCCCTGTGCCGATGCGTATGTGTGTGTGTTGCGAGTGGCGGCGCTGGGAGGGAGACGAGGGAGAAGTGGGGATCATGAGGGAGTGGGGCGACCGGTGAGGGGTACGCTAGGGTTTCGGTTCGATGGGGGGTATGTGTAGGCCGACGTGGGCCGGCCTGGCTGGGAGATGGCCCAGTTGGGCCAGTGGCTTGCTGGGCCAGAGCCCAGTGGGAGGGGGGGTTTCTCCTTTTTTTTGTATTTTGATCTTTCCCTTTTTTTATTTTATTTTCTGCTTTCTTTTGACTTTTCAATTTATTTTAATTTCGTAAAATATAATTTCAACTCCTAAATTTAGCATTGCCACTCAAACCACTGGCATAAAAAGTTTTACTCTAAACAAAACAGTTTAGTATTTTATATAATACAAAAGGAATTTAATTAATTGTTTTATCTACAGTTTTATTCATCTTATAGTATTTAAATATTTTATAACAGTGTGGTTTATCCACCATAATTACTTACGCATTATTTGGCACAACCCGAACATTTAAGTTTTATTGTTTGAAACTTTTGTTGTTTGCCTATGTTTTAAATTTGAATTTGAATCGGGTTCGAATCAACGTGAGTTTAATCACAGTAATGGAGGTGACGTGGCATCATTAGCTTGGGATTACTGTAGTCTAATTATCCGGGCGTCACAGAATCAAGAGCGACATGTATGAAAATTATGAAGGTGGCCTTGCCACAAATACAATGTCAACTACATGATCATGCAAAAAGCAATATGACAAAAGTAATGTGTGTCATATGAACGGAACGGTGGAAAGTTGCATTGCAATATATCTCGGAATGGATATGGAAATGCCATAATAGGTAGGTATGGTGGCTGTTTTTAGGAAGGTAAATGGTGGGTGTATGGTACCGGTGAAAGTTGCGCGGTACAAGAGAGGCTAGCAATGGTGGAAGGGTGAAAGAGTGCGTATAATCCATGGACTCAACATTAATCAAAAGAACTCATATACTTGTTGAAAAAATTTAGAAGTCATCAAAAACCAAAGTACTACGCGCATGCTCCTAGGGGGATAGATTGGTAGGAAAAGACCATCGCTCGTCCCCGACTGCCACTCATAAGGAAGACAATCAATAAATAAAATTGTGCTCCAACTTCATCACAAAGCGGTTCACCATACGTGCATGCTACGGGAATCACAAGCTTCAACACAAGCATTCTTTAAATTCATAACCACCCATCTAGCATGACTTTAATATCACTACCTCCATATCTCAAAACAATTATCAAGCATCAAATTGATCATAGCATCCAATTCACTTTCTATGATAGTTTTTATTATACCCAACTTGGATGCTCATCATTCTAGGACCAACTTTATGATCATAGCAAATACCATGCTGTTCTAAAAGAATCTTAAAATAATATAAGTGAAGAATGAGAGACTAGCAATTTCTTCAAAATTAAGACACCACCGTGCTCTAAAAGATATAAGTGAAGCACTAGAGCAAAAATTATCAAGCTCAAAAGATATAAGTGAAGCACATAGAGTATTCTAGCAAATCCTAATCAAATAGGCTTCTCTCAAAAGGTGTGTACATCAAGGATGATTGTGGTAAACTAAAAAGCAAAGACTAATATAATACACGACGCTCCAAGCAAAACACATATCATGTGGCGAATAAAAATATAGCTCCAAGTAAAGTTACCAATGAACGAAGACGAAAGAGGGGATGCCTTCCCGGGGCATCCCCAAGCTTAGGCTTTTGGCTATTCTTGAATATCTTGGGGTGCCATGGGCATCCCCAAGCTTAGGCTCTTGCCACCCTTTATTCCATAGTCCATAAAAGCTTTACCCAAAACTTGAAAACTTCACAACACAAAACTCAACAGGAAATCTTATAAGCTCCATTAGTGAAAGAAAACAAAACCACCACATAAGGTACTGCAATGAACTCATTCTTTATTTAATTTGGTGTTAAACCTACTGTATTCCAACTTCTTTATGGTTTATAAACTAATTTACTAGCCATAGATGCATTGAAATAAGCAATCAACACACGAAAAACAGAATCTGACAAAAACAGAACAGTCTGTAGCAATCTGTAACTAACGCGAACTTCTGGAACTCTAAAAATCCTACCAAAATAGGAAGTCCTGGACAATTTTTCTATTGAACAGAAGCAACACGTTCCTGTTATTTAACAAAAATTATATTCGTGCGCGCAAAGTTTCTGTTTTTCAGCAGAATCAAATCAACTATCATCGCAGGTTATCCTATAGGTTCTACTTGGCACAAACACTAATTAAAAGATAAAAACACATCTAAACAGAAGGTATACGCAAGATTTATTACTAAACAGGAGCAAAAACAAAAAATATAAAGAAAAAATTGGGTTGCCTCCCAACTAGCGCTATCGTTTAACGCCCCTAGCTAGGCATAAAAACAAAGATAGATCTAACGAGTGCCATCTTTGGCACTGGGAGAGGATGACCTCCTCTCTATGGCATTCATTCTTCTATTTAAGGTAAGCACATGGCCATTAATGGAAGAGGTAAGATTAAGCACGTTATGAAAGTTTGACTCTACACTAGACTTCATCTCTTTAATAATTTCATTTTGATAAAAGCACAAGAGAGTAGTAGATTCAACCTTATCATTCATAGGGTGCCCAAATATGGTTTTCATTTTTTCATAAGTGTCTACAGCATCCCTTTCAAGAAAACTTCCTTCAAAAATGGAATCTAAAACTTGTTTAAAAGAAGCGGGCAACCAATATAAAAACTCTTTAAGTAATCTTCAATTTGATATTGAGCCACATAGCTAGCACGAATCCTTAATAACCTATCCCAAGCATCTTTTAAAGACTCATCAAGTAAATAGCGAAAAATTCCAGAATCATCCTCATCAATATTATTTAAGCTCTCATTGGTGACCCTGCTGGGTCTTTCCATAGCATCATTATTCATGAGCTTAGAGAGGATAGAGGGATTGTCCAAGGCACTAGAGCTCGGGAGAAAACCCTTAGTTCTTTTTGATTCGGCCATGGTAACGGGAAGGCAAAACGGAAAGGTGAGAGGAAGATTGGGAAAGAGAGGGCGAATAAAACGGAAAGGGTGAAGTGGGGGAGAGGAAAACGAGAGGCAAATGGCGAATAATGTAAATGCGAGGGAGATGGGTTTGTGATGGGTACTTGGTATGTCTTGACTTGAGCGAAGACCTCCCCGGCAAAGGCGCCAGAAATCCTTCATGCTACATCTTGAGCTTGCGTTGGTTTTCCTTGAAGAGGAGAGGGTGATGCAACAAAGTGTAGCGTAAGTATTTCTCTCAGTTTTGAGAACCAAGGTATCAATCCAGTAGGAGGCTCCTCAAAAGTCCCACGCACCTACAGAAACAAACTAAGAACTCGCAACCAACGCAATAAAGGGGTTGTCAATCCCTTCACGGCCACTTGCGAAAGTGAGATCTAATAAAGATAGTATGATAAGATAAATATATTTTTGGTATTTTGTAATATAGATGCAACAATTAAATATGCAAATAAAAGTAGATTGAAAGCAAATATGATAAGAGATAGACCCGGGGGCCATAGGTTTCACTAGAGGCTTCTCTCAAGATAGCATAAGTATTATGGTGGGTGAACAAATTACTGTCGAGCAATTGATAGAAAAGCGCATAGTTATGAGATTATCTAGGCATGATCATGTATATAGGCATCACGTCCATAACAAGTAGACCGACTCATGCCTGCATCTACTACTATTACTCCACACATCGACCGCTATCCAGCATGCATCTAGAGTATTAAGTTCATAAGAACAGAGTAACGCATTAAGCAAGATGACATGATGTAGAGGGGTAAACACATGCAATATGATATAAACCCCATCTTGTTATCCTCGATGGCAACAATACAATACGTGTCTTGCAACCCTTTCTGTCACTGGGTAAGAACACTGCAAGATTGAACCCAAAGCTAAGCACTTCTCCCATGGCAAGAAAGATCAATCTAATAGGCCAAACCAAACTGATAATTCGAAGAGACTTGCAAAGATAAATCAATCATACATAAAAGAATTCAGAGAAGATTCAAATATTATTCATAGATAAACTTGATCATAAACCCACAATTCATCGGATCTCGACAAACACACCACAAAAAGAGTTTACATCGAATAGATCTCCACAAGAGAGGGGAAGAACAATGTATTGAGATCCAAAAAGAGAGAAGAAGCCATCTAGCTAATAACTATGGACCCGTAGGTCTGTGGTAAACTACTCACAACTCATCGAAGGGGCAAGGATGTTGATGTAGAGGCCATCCGTGGTTGCTTCCCCCTCCGGCAGAGTGGCGGCAAGGGCTCCAAGATGGGATCTCGCGGATACAGAAGGTTACGGCGGTGGAAATTGTGTTTCGTGGTGCTCCTGGATGTTTTCGGGGTACGTAAGTATATATAGGAGGAAGAAGTACGTCGGTGGCCGCCCGAAGGGCCCATGAGATAGGGGGGCGCCCTACAGGGGGGGGGCGCCCTCCTATCTCGTGGGGCCCTCGGAGCTTTCTTAACTTGCACTACAGGCTCTCCGGATCAAATTTGTTCCAAAAATAACGCTCCCGAAGGTTTCATTCCATTTGGACTCCGTTTGATATTCCTTTTCTTCGAAATACTGAAATAGGCAAAAAACAGCAATATGGGCTGGGCCTCCGGTTAGTAGGTTAGTCCCCAAAATAATATAAATGTGTAAAACAAAGCCCATAAACATCCAAAAGGGGTAATATAATAGCATGGAACAATCAAAAATTATAGATACGTTGGAGACGTATCAGTAGTCATGTGAATTTGGTATTCGTTCGATATTTTGATGAGATGTATGTTGTCTTTTCCTCTAGTGGTGTTATGTGAACTTCGACTACATGACACTTCACCATTATTTGGGCCTAGAGGAAGGCATGGAGAAGTAATAAGTAGATGATGGGTTGCTAGAGTGACATAAGCTTAAACCCTAGTTTATGCGTTGCTTCGTTAGGGGTTGATATGGACCCATATGTTTAATGTTATGGTTAGGTTTACCTTAATACTCCTTTTTGTAGTTGCGGATGCTTGCAATAGGGGTTAATCATAAGTGGGATGCTTGTCCAAGTTAGGGCAGTACCCCAGTACTGGTCCACCCACATATCAAATTATCAAAGTACCGAACGTGAATCTTATGAACGTGATGTAAACTAGCTTGACGATAATTCCCAATGTGTCCTCGGGAGCTCCTTCTTCATTATTAGAATTTGTCCAGGCTTGTCCTTTACTACATAAAGGATTGGGCCACCTTGCTACACTTTATTTACTTTATTTACTTTTTGCTCGTTACTATTTATCTTATCACAAAACTATCTATTACCTACAATTTCAGTGCTTGCAGAGAAAACCTTACTGAAAACCGCTTATCATTTCCTTCTACTCCTCGTTGGGTTCGACACTCTTACTTATCGAAAGGACTACGATAGATCCCCTACACTTGTGGGTCATCAAGACTCTTTTCTGGCGCCGTTGCCGGGGAGTGTAGCGCTTTTGGTGAGTGGAACTTGGTAAGGAAACATTTATATAGTGTGCTGAAATTTTCTGGTACTTGTCACTATGGAAACTAATCCTTTGAGGGGCTTGTTTGGGGTATCTTCACCCAAACCAGAAGAGAAAACAGATGCTCCTCAACCTACTGAACTTTATGAAAATATTTACTTTGAGATTCCTTCGGGTATGATAGAAAAACTGTTAGCTAATCCTTTCGCAGGAGACGAAACATTGCATCCCGATTTACACCTTATCTTTGTGGATGAAGTTTGTGGATTATTTAAGCTTGCAGGTATTCCCGATGATGTTGTCAAAAGGAAGGTCTTCCCTTTAGCTTTGAAGGGAGATGCAATGACATGGTATAGGCTATGTGATGATACAAGATCTTGGAATTATAAGCGATTAAACTTGGAGTTTCACCAGAAGTTCTATCCTATGCATCTTGTTCATCGTGATTGTAATTACATATATAATTTCTGGCCTCGTGAAGGAGAAAGCATCACTCAAGCTTGGGAGGGGCTTAAGTCAATGTTATATTCATGCCCCAGTCATGAACTCTCTCGGGAAATGATTATTCAGAATTTTTATGCTTGGCTTTCTCTTGATAATCGCAACTTGCTCGATACTTCCTGTGCTGGTTCTTATATGCTGAAGACTATTGATTTCAAATGGGACTTATTGGAAAGAATTAAATGCAACTCTGAAGATTGGGGTTCCGACGATGGTAAGGAGTCAAATATGACACCTAAGTTCAATTGTGTTAAATCTTTTATGGATACCGATGCTTTTCGTGGATTTAGCGCTAAGTATGGACTTCACTCTGAGATAGTAGCTACTTTTTGTGAATATTTTGCTACTCACATTGATCTCCCTAAAGAGAAGTGGTTTAAATATAATCCTCCTGTTGAAGTGAAAGTAGTTGCACCTATTACAGTCGAAGAAAAGACTATTACATATAGTGATCCCATTGTTCCTACTGCTTATGTTGAAAAACCTCCTTTTCGTGTTAGAATAAAAGATCACACTAAAGCTTCGACTGTTGTTCGTAAGAGTAATACTAGGACCTATACACCTCCTGAACAAATTAATGTTGAACCTAGTATTGCTATGGTTAAAGATCTCTTGGATGAGGATTTAGATGGGCATGTTATTTCTTTCTTGGGTGAGACTGCTAATATTGCTAGACCTGATACTAAGACACGTAGACCTATTGTAAGCATGCCTGTTATTTCTGTTAAAATAGGAGATCATTGTTATCATGGCTTATGTGATATGGGTGCTAGTGCTAGTGCAATACCTTATGATCTTTATAAAGAAATTATGCACGATATTGCACCTGTTGAATTAGAAGACATTGATGTTACTATTAAGCTTGCTAATAGGGATACCATTAAACCTATTGGGATTGTTAGAGATGTTGAAGTTTTGTGTGGGAAGGTTAAATACCCTGCTGATTTTCTTGTTCTTGGCTCCCCACAAGATGATTTTTGTCCCATTATTTTTGGTAGACCCTTCTTGAATACAACTAGTGCTAAGATTAATTGTGAAAGGAATATTGTCACTGTTGGCATAAATGGTATGTCTCATGAGTTTAATTTTGCCAAGTTTAGTAGACAACCTCGTGAAAGGGAACCATCTAGTAAGGACGAAATTATTAGTCTTGCTTCCATTGTTCTTCCTCCAACTGATCCGTTAGAACAATATTTGCTAGACCATGAAAACGATATGTTTATGAAGGAAAGGGAAGAAATAGATGAAGTGTTCCTTAAATAGGAACCTATGCTGAAACATAACCTTCCCGTTGAAATTCTTGGGGATCCCCCTCCACCCAAGGGTGATCCTGTGTTTGAACTCAAACCTTTACCTGATAATCTTAAGTATGCTTATCTTGATGAAAAAGAAATATATCCTGTTATTATTAGTGCTAACCTTTCAGAGAAAGAAGAAGAAAGATTATTGAAAACTCTGAAGAAGCACCGAGCTACTATTGGATATACTCTGGATGATCTTAAGGGCATTAGTCCCACATTAAGTCAACACAAAATTTCAGTGGAGAAAGATGCCAAACCAGTTAGAGATCCTCAAAGACGATTAAATCCCAAAATGAAGGAAGTGGTAAGAAAGGAGATTCTAAAGCTCCTTGAGGCAGGTATTATTTATCCCGTTGCTGATAGTGAATGGGTAAGCCCTATCCATTGTGTCCCTAAAAAGGGAGGTATTACCGTTGTTCCTAATGATAAAGATGAACTGATCCTGCAAAGAATTATTACACGTTATAGGATGGTAATTGATTTTCGTAAGTTAAATAAAGCTACTAAGAAAGATCATTACCCTTTACCTTTTATTGATCAAATGCTAGAAAGGCTATCCAAACACACACATTTTTGCTTTCTAGATGGTTATTCTGACTTCTCTCAAATACCTGTGTCAGCGAAGGATCAATCTAAAACTACTTTTACTTGCCCTTTTGGTACTTTTGCTTATAGACGTATGCCTTTTGGTTTATGTAATGCACCTGCTACCTTTCAAAGATGCATGATGGCTATATTCTCTGATTTTTGTGAAAAGATTTGTGAGGTATTCCTGGATGACTTCTCCGTCTATGGATCCTCTTTTGATGATTGTTTGAGCAACCTTGATCGAGTTTTGCAAAGATGCAAAGACACTAGTCTCGTCCTGAATTAGGAAAAGTGTCACTTTATGGTTAATGAAGGCATTGTCTTGGGGCACAAGATCTCCGAGAGAGGTATTGAAGTTGATGCTATTGAAAAGATGCCATGTCCCAAGGACATAAAAGGTATAAGAAGTTTCCTTGGTCACGCCAGCTTTTATAGGAGGTTCATTAAGGACTTTTCTAAAATCTCTAGGCATCTGACTAATTTATTGCAAAAAGATATTCCTTTTGTCTTTGATGATGATTGTGTAGAAGCATTTGAAACACTTAAGAAAGCTTTGATCACTGCACCTATTGTTCAGCCACCTCATTGGAATTTACCTTTTGAAATTATGTGTGATGCTAGTGATTATGCTGTAGGTGTTGTTTTAGGGCAAAGAGTCGATAAGAAATTGAATGTTATCCCATATGCTAGTAAGACTCTTGATACTGCCTAGAGAAATTATGCTACTACTGAAAAGAGTTCTTAGCAGTTGTGTTTGTATGTGATAAGTTTAGACCTTATATTGTTGATTCCAAAGTTACTATTCACACTGATCATGCTGCTATTAAATATCTTATGGAAAAGAAAGATGCTAAGCCTAGACTCATTAGATGGGTTCTCCTGCTCCAAGAATTTGACTTGCATATTATTGATAGAAAGGGAGCTAAGAACCCCATTGCAGACAACTTGTCTAGGTTAGAGAATGTTCTTGATGACCCATTGCCTATTAATGATAGCTTTCCTGATGAACAATTAGCGGTCGTCAATGCTTCTCGTACTGCTCCTTGGTATGCTAACTATGCTAATTACATTGTTGCTAAATATATACCGCCTAGTTTCACATACCAGCAAAAGAAAAAGTTCTTTTATGATTTAAGACATTACTTCTGGGATGATCCACACCTTTATAAAGAAGGAGTAGATGGTGTTATTAGACATTGTGTGCCTGAGCATGAACAGGAATATACCCTACGCAAGTGTCACTCTGAATCCTATGGAGGGCACCACGCTGGAGATAGAACTGCACACAAGGTACTACAATCTGGTTTTTATTGGCCTACTCTCTTCAAAGATGCTCGTAAGTTTGTTTTATCTTGTGATGAATGTCAAAGAATAGGTAACATTAGTAGACGTCAAGAAATGCCTATGAATTATTCTCTTGTTATTGAACCGTTTGATGTTTGGGGCTTTGATTATATGGGACCTTTTCCTGCCTCCAATGGTTATACACATATTTTAGTTGTTGTTGATTACGTTACTAAGTGGGTAGAAGCTATTCCAACTAGTAGTGCTGATCATAATACTTCTATTAAAATGCTTAAAGAAGTTATTTTTTCGAGGTTTGGAGTCCCTATATATCTTATGACTGATGGTGGTTCACACTTTATTCATGGTGCTTTCCGTAAGATGCTCGCTAAGTATGATGTCAGTCATAGAATCGCATCTCCTTATCACCCGCAGTCTAGTGGTCAAGTAGAGTTGAGTAATAGAGAGCTCAAATTAATTTTGCAAAAGACTGTGAATAGATCTAGAAAGAATTGGTCCAAAAAACGTGATGATGCATTATGGGCCTATAGAACTGCATACAAAAATCCTATGGGTATGTCTCCATATAAGATGGTTTATGGAAAAGCATGTCATTTACCTCTTGAACTTGAACATAAAGCATATTGGGCTATTAAGGAGCTCAATTATGATTTCAAACTTGCCAGCGAGAAGAGGTTGTTTTATATTAGCTCACTTGATGAATGGAGAACACAAGCATATGAGAATGCCAAGCTTTTCAAAGAAAAAGTCAAACACTTGCATGATAAGAGGATACAAAAGTGTGAGTTTAACGTAGGAGATTATGTGTTATTATTCACATATATGGTAATTAGACACTAAACAGGTGGCATTCACATAAAGCATGTCTAAACTAAGAAAATGACATAGCAATGCAAGATACCATATGCACGATATGAGTAACATAACCCTGCCAAGTTAGGGCATGCAACTTAGGGGGGAAATATGACTGGTCATCTGTCTCTGAATCCTCCTCTGAGGAGCTATCGGTAACCAGTAAGACATGCGCTTCGTCAGATAGCATTGTCTGCTCTGAAGACCTTGTTTCCACTCCAAATTTTTCCATGACCGTGCCGAATGGCTGATGCACAGGAAGAGTAATTGAATGTACTAAAATTGTTGACAAATTTAACACATAATAAAAAAATGAAGGCATGATATAATTCACATATAAGATGACTGGCTAACCAGGGTGGCATTGCAAAATTCACATATATGATGCCTGGCTAGACAAGATGGCATTGCATGATTCACATATACGATAAAGAAACTAAACAGATGGCATTGACACAAAGCATGTCTAAACTAAGCAGATGACATCTTTAATGTATACAGTAAGCAATGCAAGGCACCATATGCATGATATTACCAACATCAGCATGCCAAGTTAGAGCAAAGACCTCATGGGGTAAATAGGAGTGGTCTTCTCCTTCTGAATCCCCCTCAGAACAGTTATCTCCTCTTGATTACAATGCGAAATGGGTGGAGGGGGGCTGGCTTTGCGCCCACCATGGAACGACGTCTGCATGAAATTTTATTGCCACGCAAGGCTCGTCTCTTTTGCTCTACATGATCAGTTCCATTGTGTACAATAACTGGCATGCATAGGAATAAAACATAGTGAGATTATGTAAGGAGTGCATGCACAAATCCAGAGTGATGGTAGCAAACTGTGGATAGACCCAAAACCAATGATAACAGGCAGATAATAACTTTAGTTAAAAAATACAGATAATGGCTCCTTTAATGTTTGTTTGCATCCAACATGAAACTCATAGTAGACAACGGAGATTAACCAGATAGTAGACAGATAGTACTGATTGCTGCCCCAATATGTACCCCACAACCATTTAAAAACTCAAGTTTCAGCATTAGTTTGGACCTGACTCGGAGTCTAATAGGTGAACACGATGATAATGTAGCATGTCATCATATTAAGCGACGCATAACGTAAGCAGACGCGGAATAGTGCGACCTCTCTTGCGAACCCGTGTAGTCCTCAAGGTCATCTGCAGTTGATGATGGTAATGCAGTTGCCGTGGCTGCCGGCGGCGGGGAAGAAGATCTGAGGCGGCGAAAGACAGTCTGGAGAGCGGATCCCTGCTGTGGTGAACCCTTCCGTTGTTGGAGCAGCTGAGCTGGGGTAGAACACAACGCCACAGGAGCGGACAAACCACACAAGGTTTTCTTTGACACACATCTGTAACAGAAGTAATTGAGTAAGGGCTTGTTTGAATTTGAGGATTCTAACAATGCAGGGATAGGAAATAGACAGGAATAGGATAGGAATGCACGTGCAAAACGGAGAATTTAAAAACACAGGATTTCTGCCAATCTGGGTGTTTGATTCACAACAATTCGAAGATCACAGGATGTAAAAAAGCATGGTGAGATTAAGTCAAACCACAAGAAAATGTACGGTTATAATGCTGTTATGCTACTATCTCTTAGTCTTGTGCTTTATGAATAGGAATATGAAAAGGAGGAGAAGTGGAAATTAGAATTCATACGGTTTTTCTTTCAAGGAGACACTAAAGGAACAAATCCTACAGTTTTCCTTTGCTCCATTCCTTTGCACCAAATTCATGAAAAGTAGTACCATAGGAAACTTTCCAATTCCTATGTTTTTCATTCACTTTTCCTTTCAAGCACTGGCGATTCTAGTAGGCAGGCTTGAGCAAGGAAAATCCTACACTAAAAAAATGTTTTTGTGCTACTTCTATTACTTTGGACCCAGGCCACTGCCATACTAGCTCAACTCCCAGGCCCATCGACAAATGCACAGCTCAAACGAGCAGAGATAAATAATGATGGCGTTCAAGAGAGTCCATCACGGATAGCTAAGTTGCCTGGTACCTCACTGCTTGTCATATAGTAGGACAAAATAATCGTATTTCCAGTTACTACGAGTGCTCAGTGGACAATATATATAACATGTAGAGTAAAAAAGAGATGCAACAAGTGTACAACCTCTTTGGCGAAGCCATGTCGATCTCAGCGTGATTGGGTTGGCCGGTGAGGATGCTCCGGCTGACTTTGCTGTCAGAGGAGGGGAAGAAGATCTTAGGCGCCTGGAGATGGATCCCGAGGTACTGCTCTGCTGTGATGGAGGGTTTCATCGTTGGAGCAGCTCCGGTGAGTTGTACGACGCCGAGGCTGAAGCAGGACAAGAGAGACAACGAACAACGTTAACCTGAATGGAATTTTAATAGCATCTCCAATACATGACGTAAAATACATAACCACAAAGTGCTAGATGTAAAATACATCAGCCGCTCATCTCTGAACTTAACTGTCGAAACTGAACTTAACTGTCGAAACTGAACCTAACTGTCGAAACTGAATTTTGATGTCGAAACTGAACGCACTAGCAAGGTGAGGCTACACGTCGGTCGACTGACTTTTTCATCTCTGGTCAGTCGATTTTGCAGCCGTTGGATACGAAATCAAGGGCCTGCGGTTCATCTTCAACCTCCACCCCCCTGAGCCGCCAGCCATCACCGGCCAAACAGCAGCCCCCGCCGTCCGCGACCGACGGTGCGCCGCCCCTCCCGCCTCGAAAACACTCCCCACCGCCGGTCTGCCGCTGCCCTGGCCATCCCTCGAGGCCCCCCGTGCTGAGCTTTTTCTCCGGCAATCCCCACGCCACCGCCCCGCCAACGCCCCGCCACCGCCGGCGACCACCGCCCCCACCCTGAACCCTAAGATAGATAGTTGGGTACCTCTCCGGCGAGCCCCCCTCCCCACTGCGGCTGGTTCTTCCTTCACCCCGGCGAGCCCACCCCTTGAAAATTGACTGACCTGAAAGTCGATTCAGTCGACTGAAGTGTAGCCAAATCGGAGCAGCATCGCAAGCAAGAGCAAGAGCGAGAGCAGTAGAGCGAGCAAGAGCAATAGCAAGAGCAGACCAGGCAGGGGACCGAGAGCAAGAGCAGAGCAGCAGCGAGAGCGAGAGCTAAAGCAGCAGCTCCTACTGATGTGGACATCACCGCCGAGGGAGCGACACCATGGAGGAAGTGGCCGGCGATGCCGCCGTGGATGGAGCTGCGCCGTGTCGGCTCGGGACCGAGCGCCGGCAGCACCGTGAGATCGACTCAAGAAGAAAATGCGGCGATTAGTGTACAACCTCTTTGGTGGCGCCGATTAGGCCGCAAATTCATCCGAGGAAATGGTGATGATGATGCTCTTCCGGTGGTGTAGGTGAAGACGGCGGTGTGGGAATGGAGGTCGCGTGAAAGACGAGGGGAACGTCGGGGCAGCTCCTTGGAGGTGGAAGACAGGGTGGCTGAACCAGCGGGATGATGAGATCGACGACGGATCCTCATCCGGTACGGTGGATGAGGGACGTCAAGGTGTTGCTGTGGACAACGTCGTCGGGGAAGAGGCTCCGGCTGGGTGGCGGACGGAGCAGGGTGTGGGGTTTCGTCGCGGGTTTTCGTGGCCACGGTGTACGAATGGGTGGATGGATGGGATGGCAGTGGGGAACCATGGCTTAGAGACGCGCTTGTCCAAAATGTGGGGTAAGTTATGAAAGTACCCCCCCCCATCGATTTGAGGCGGTTCTTTTGGTTCAGGGGTACCACGGGCATTTCGCGTGTCGGGATTTCACAGGAGGTGGGAGTTTTCGCGCGCGTTGTAATTTCGGAATAGCAAGGCGCGGGTTGAGATGGAGGGAGTTATCGGAGCACAACGAGACAAAGATATATCTTAAATATTTCGGGCTAACAAGGTGCGGGTTGAAGAGGCGGGAGTTTCACAGCACGATAGACAGAGACGCTAGCTTCAATTTTCGGCATAACAAGGCGCGGCTTGAAATTTCGGAAGAACAAGCTTAACGTGTACCCAAAAAAAGACAATTTGCACGTCAAGACCTACAACACACACACAAACACCATTTAGACTAGAGTAAGGTACACGTGCATTGCACGCATGAGATTTGGCAACCAAATTATGAATAAATACCACATTATAGCATGCAAGCTTTGAGTCATATATGCATGATGTAGATGTTCGTTTAATTCTTATAGTTCATTTCATTCAAAATCATCTAGTTTTTATAAGAAAGCTAATCTATTTTAAGATTCATGGAATTGTGCGTTGTAAGACGTAAAGTAAAAACAAATAATGGCAAATCATGTAGAAAAACATTTGGGCAATTCTGATACGGAAGATTCTAGAACAAATAAGAAGTGCTTGTGTTTTGATGTTTGTGCATTATGCTTAAGTTCAACCATGGAGTCTTCTAGATTATACATGTGGCGAAATCTGGTGGAATCTAGATGATATCCAACGGCCAATAGTGCTCAAATTTGCCATCTTTGGACCATCAAATTCGCCTCATCCAACGACCATCTCTCACGCGTGCATGTGCAACGATCGATGTTCCTCTATGTATGTGTGTATATAGCTAGGTCTTTCATAGTTTTCCACACAAACCGATCAATCGATATATCCAGTGAGGTCTCACCCTCTTTCCCACGTCCACATCGATCAATCTATACCTCTCCCACGTCCACATCGATCAATCTATACCTCTCTATATAGGATTAACATAAATAGCTAATACACCCACATTAATTATATATCCAACGTCCCCCTCTCATCATCCATGCCTTCCGCTTCATCTCTCAGATGCGTGCACAATGGCGAAGACAGGGGGCAGTAAGGGCCCTGCCCCCCCCCCTAACATCACTATATATCGAGGCTAATATGAATGTGATCATTAGACAATTGCTGCTAAAAAGGTTTAGTTTCATGAATTGACCCTCCTCGTAAAGGATTAGCAATGCTTGGCCCCCTAGCTCATTTATTTTTCATGGCTCCGCCACTGCGTGCAACAGCGCACGTGTTCACCCCCTCTCTCTAAATATCGATCTCGCACTTGTGCATTCCTTCATAGTCTTCCTCCACTCGGCCCCTCGCACCATCTTCTAGCCCCCCACCTGATTTTGCCACATGTATAATCTAGCAGACTCCATGGTTGAACTTAAGCATAATGCACAAACCTCAAAACAACAGTGGTTCTCTTTTGTTCTAGAATCTTCTGTATCATAACTGCCCAAACTTTTTTTCTAGTTGAATTGCCATTATTTGTTTTTACTTTATGCTTTACAACGCACAATTCCATGAATCATAAAATAGATTAAGGGCTTCTTTGATTCAAAGGATTCTCAAAGGAATTTTGGAGGATTTTAATCATTAGGAATTTTTCCTATCTTGGTTGTTTGATTTGTAGGATTGTAAACCATAGGAATTTTTCCATATGATTCATTTGCACTAGATTTCATAGGAAACATCCCATCCACTCAAACCTCTTTGAAAGAATTCTGCGTTTTTTCTATGCACAATCAAACACTCGTACTATCCTGTAGGATTCAAGACGGCATTCCACTATAATCCCATGTTTTCCCTATTCACGCGTTCTTAGCTTTTTTATAAAAACTAATTTGATTTTGAATGAGATGAACTATAAGAATTAATGAAGGGATACATCACGCATATATGACTAAGAGCTTACATGCTATAGTGTGGTATTTATTCATAATTTGGTTGCAAAATCTGATGCGTGCAATGCACGTATAAATTACCAGTACTTCGAGTATGTGCAAAACACGTAAATTAGAATACCAATGGCACGCTACACAGTGTCTCTCTTACAGTTCATGAAGCCACGTGGCACATGTAGAGGCGTTGTCGCGACCTCCTTGCGTGGATTCATCACAGTGACGTGCTGCTGGTTCCAGAAGAATGTACTCGTCCTCCCTAAGCCATACTGGCGGTACATGCATGAAGCGAAGATGTGCACGCACGCCACGCACGCACTCATTCCCTCGCACGCACAGGCGGGTACACGGGCGGACGCAATTTTGTACCAACATCCACCCCATGTGATAATTTGACGCGTGTAAAGTCATTCACTTCATTGATGGTCAATTAATACAGCGCATGCAAATTGAGTGGACATGAGGGCAAAAGAAAGACATTATTACTCCACTGCACGCATGCGAGTAGTTAAATCGTGGGTTGCTAGTAGTACTTCCATTGGTCTCCTTCGTATTTTGTGCCAATTTTTGACAGTAGCATAATATTTACGCATTTGAGGAGTATAGTACTTGAAATTTATGTTCCGCTAAACTCATCGGGAGCCGTTTCAGGCCTCGAAACCAAAACCATCAATTAATCTTTACCTTGTTCCCATCACATTCGAAAGCCTGCTCACACCTACTAGTACTACGTACCAAACCTAAACGTGTTCCCACTATGCAGGTATTAGTACTACTAGTGCTAGTACTTAGGTTATAAAAAGGGGAACTACCTAACCGAAAATTACTCTACCTTACCTCCTCATAAGTGCTTCTTCTTCGTCCATCGTTGCCATGGCCGGTGAGCAGAGCTCTAGGTCAAGAACTACTCATAACAAGGGAGCGGCAACCAAGGCTGTGGAAAAAAAAGAGGGCTCGCCGCCACGCAGAGACCTCGAAAGATCTCTCACGGGCAGGCGATGGCTCCCAGGAACGCCCTAGCCGCGGAGGCGAACATGCTGAGCCGACGGAGCTGGAGTCGTTATCCCTCGATGGCATGCCCGATCAGCTCAATAAGCACCTCAATAAGCAGAAGGAGTTCATCCAAGGCTTGATGGAGTTGCTGAAGGAGAGCCTCGACAACATGCCCGCTGAGCTCAACCAGCAGGGGGAGTTGACTGCCGGCTTGGTGATGCTGCTGAAGAAGAGCATTGCCTCGGAGAAGAAGGCAACCGGCGAAATCCTGCGACTTCAGGAGGACAAGGCGAAGCTCTGCCACAAGATCGATCTGTTGAAGGAGAAGAACGCCGGCTGGAAGAAGCTGCATGAGAATAGTAGTTCCTCGATGAAGATGATGCATGCCCTCGTCATGGAATAGAAGGAGGAGTTGGTGAAGCTCCGCATCAAGCACCCGGCTGCTGTCAAGGTATGTAATGCGGCCATGGAACAGATGATGAAGGCTCGCGTCGAGAAATCCCGCGTCATGGACAGAATGAAGAAGATGGCGGAGGAGACGCACAAGGAGATGGAGGTCGTGGAGGCGATGAAGAAGCAGTTACGACTCCACGATGAATTAGATCATTTGGGGTGATAATCTTCCTTCTTCTTTTGCTGTTGTGTTTCATCTTTTGCTTCGGGTGTTTCGCCGCACGTGTCACGTTCTCTGCAAGGCATGAATAGAACAATGGTTTTTGTTTTTTGAGGGAATGAATAGAACAATGCTAACAATGAGATGACTAGCAAATTAGATCATTTTTTTCGCCATATGGCACTGGGCTGCCGTGTTTTGTGCTCCTCCGTCGCAGTACTACTCCAGTGGAAAACTTGAGTATACCGCACGGTTCTTTGCTCCTCCTCGATTAGGTCATCGGCGCATTTATACGAGCAGTCAAATCACAAGGCCCCGCCTTCCAGCAGTAATGGGCCATCAAATCACAAAGGCCCTCGTCTTTCGTGAAACTGACCAAGCTAGACTGCCCCGCCCTCTAGCCTTTTAAAAAATGTATACTTTTGTACAGCAGTAGTATCGATGGATTGCGCCATGGAGCAAAACTTGAAATTTAAAAAAAGGTGGTACATATAGGGAGCGCTTGTCTCCAAATTATGCATATAGTACTATTAAAAAGGCTAGTCACAATAATGGTGTCCAGCACAACCCACCCCTCAAATAAAACTAAGCACCCTAGAATTCTTTGACAAAACTAAGCACCCTAAAATTCTTTGACAACTAAACTGCTGGCTATATGATGTTGGCCATATATATTGTACGTATATAATGTGAATAAACGAGTGGTAGTACTATACCAACTAGAAGATGAAATGTAAGAAATACTAGTATGTACTTACTGAAGAGTTAAAGTAACAAGAAGAAACATAACATAGTTCTGCTGGGGGCTCAGCACAACACACCCCTCAAATTAAATTAAGCACACCTTAAATTAAACTTTGCAACTATTCCGGTAGACACTGCATTAGAACCACCATGAGCAACGACACTGCCACCTTACTCGGAGTCCTTGTCCACGTCCTCGACTTCGTCCTTGTCCCTCTTCCTCTTGGCTGATACTTCTTTGCTTGAACCGCCAACTTGGCTGTTGCTCTTCATCCAACCCTTGTAGATATTGAAACAAAGGTAGCCATCCATTGCAGCGTACTGGATGTGGTCTATATCTAGTACATTCCGCTGCCATGCATGACGACGAAACGTGTATGAAGGTTTCTCCAGTTTACCATATGAAGGATGAACCATGGCTCCTGCCAAGGTCAGCATTGAAGGCTGGCGAGAGGACACCAGCCAATTCTTTTGGAGGTCGAAGGTGTTGCCTACAACGAGGCCTATGCGACGCAGGACTTCTTTGTCGTTACCAAAGTCTACAGTAACGAATTTGACTAGGTTGCTCTCGAGGAAGTCCTTAAAATCCTGACACTCAACGTCGGCATGGCATACGTGGTAGACCAAGCATAAGTCATGCATGCAAACCTGGATCATGGCGGGCTTCTTCCTCTCTTCGTCCTTTAGATCCTTCTCTCATCCCACGACTGTGGTGTACTCAACATCTAGCCCGGCGACCCACTCATCATCTGAGTCTTCGAACATGCGTCTGAAGCGAGAAAGGCATCCTTTCACCGTCGCAGAAGAACGGGTGTAGATGACGTCGAGCTCATCGCCGTGATGGTTCTAACCTTGTACTCACCGCCAATCGGGGAGATTTGGGACGCCATGGATTTGGGAGGAGAGTTAGGATTAGTGGAACTGCCGTAATGTGAATGGACGGGACGACTAGGAGCGAACCGCCGTAGTATTAAAGGACGTGCGGGGACGAGTAGGAGCGAACTGCCAGCGTGCGAACGGCAGGGTAGTGGCTTTCCATTCTCCCATGATACGGGCTTCCGAGAGCCCTTGGATCGGAGATCGAACGGTTGCATGGCGTGATTATAGACCAATGGGTCAATATCCTATCCTGGAGGGTTATTCTGCAAATTTTCAGCAACTTAGCATGCGACCATTAGATCTCAGATCCAAGGGCTGCCAGCAGCCCGTATCATGGTCGCGCCTACCACGACCGTTGCTTCGCTCGCGCGGTCACGCCCTTGGAGATTTAACACAGTGCGTTAGGCTATCTGATGTTGGCATGTCATACATAGTCATCACTTAGTCACTCATACTACAACAAGGTTGGCTATAAGGTTGGCTATAAGTGTTTTTTTACTCCTCTCTATCTCTTTCTTCATACTCCCTCTGTCCCATAATATAAGAACATTTTTTACACTAGTGTAGTGCCAAAAACGTTCTTATATAATGGGACATAGGGAGTACTAGTATTTATTGCATTTACCAAGGAGTGACCTCTTCCAATGAAATGGTGTTGCTAAGTTTGCTTCATTTAATTACCTATAGACTCAAAATTGCCTTTTCACGTAGGTACACGCGCTTAGCACTTCTTCCTTGGGTCACCAAACTAGTCTCTCTCTTCTTGATTAACTTGCCACATCAGACTTTATGCCTATGTGGCAAGCTTAAGCACCTGTAGGAGCAAGTAAGGTTCGCTTCCATTGCACGAAAGAGTGAAATGCATTGATTGGGGTGTTGTTTATTTTGACAAAGGATGTGGGGGTCATCTCATGTTCAACCAGGTCGATGTGTCAAGCACCAAATAACAGTGCATAACAGCAGGGGGGACGCACCCCACTCGTACCAGCCCAGTGTTAGTAATGAGCAATGAGACGTCAAATCACAATGCCGCACCTTCCCAAACGGATGAAGCAACCATTATTTCACACTTCGGTTCGACATCATCTCAAACCACGTACTAGTATTGCTTTGTCACGCCCAATATGCGACCCTATCCAAAAGGAACTCAAAGGTCCCACCAAGGATAGACCCGCATATTGAAACGCTTTTACAAGGTGGATATCATTACATCAACATTACATAATACATGGGGATACATACAAGAGGCATACAATGCCACACGAATACAACATCACAATACATAAGATCAACATCCGACTACAGATGAAACACAAACAGAAACTCAAACGACATCCACCCTGCTAGCCCAGGCTGCCGACCTAGAACCTATCCCCTGATCGAAGAAGCAGAAAAAGAACTCAACGCAAGCAAGCATCGCTCTCGCGTCATGATCATCGCATAAACCTGTACCTGCAACTGTTGTTGTAGTGATCTGTGATCCACGAGGACTCAGCAATCCCATTACCATGGGTATCAAGACTAGCAAAGCTTAAAGGGAAAGGAAGGGGTAAAGTGGTGAGGCTGCAGCAGCGACTAAGCATATATGGTGGCTAACATACGCAAATAAGAGCGAGAAGAGAGCAAGTGGAACGGTCGTCAACCAGTAATGATCAAGAAGTGATCCTGAAGTCCTACTTACGTCAGGCATAACCCAGAAACCGTGTTCACTTCCCAGACTCCGCCGAAAAGAGACCATCACGGCTACACACGCGGTTGATGCGTTTTACTTCGGATCTGGTGTCAAGTTATCTACAACCGAACATTAACAAATTCCCATCTGCCTATAACCGCAGGCACATCTTTTGTAAGATTATACCCTGCAGGGGTGTCCCAACTTAGCCCATGACAAGCTCTCGCGATCAACGAAGGAATAGACCTTCTCCCAGGAAGACCCGATCAGACTCGGAATCCCGGTTTACAAGACATTTCGACAATGGTAAAACAAGACCAGCAAAGCCGCCCGATGCGCCGAATCTCCCGATAGGAGCTGCACATATCTCGTTCTCAGGGCAACACCGGATGAGACATCCTACGAGTAAAACCAAACCTCGAGTTTCCTCGAGGGGGCCCCGCAGTCTACTTGGTTCGGACCAACACTTAGACAAGCACTGGCCCGGGGGGGCTAAAATAAAGATGACCCTTGGGTTGGCCGACCCAGGGGAAAGGGTAGGTGGTGGTGAGGCAAATGGTAAAACCAAGGTTGGGCCTTGCTGGAGGAGTTTTATTCAAAGCAAACTGTCAAGGGGGTCCCATAAATCACCCGACCGCGTAAGGAACGTAAAATCCGGGAACATAACACTGGTATGACGGAAACTAGGGCGGCAAGAGTGGAACAAAACACTAGGCAAAAGACCGAGTCTTCCACCATTTACCAAGTATATAGATGCATTAATAATATAAGAGAAATTGTGATATCCCAACCAAAATCCTGACCACCATGGAGCAATCTTCAACTTCACCTGCAACTAGCAATGCTATAAGAGGGCTGAGCAAAGCGGTAACATAGCCAAACAACGGTTTGCATAGGAAAGGTGTCAAAGGTTAGAGGTTCATGGCAATTTGGGATGGCTTGATAAACAGGTGATAGGTAGCGCACCATAGCGGTAGAACGAAACAACTAGCATAGCAATGATAGTAGTGAGATCCAGGGTAGCGGTCATCTTTCCTGAAATCCTGCTAGGAAGAAGAACGAGTCCATAAAGAAGACGAACGGATGAAGCCACGAAGACGAACCAAGCGTAGACGAACGAATCCTCACGATCGCAACGAAACAGGAACTATCGAAAAGAAGCACACAACACGGTAAACACACCACACATGAACATGACATGATGCACGACAAGCATGATGCATGACAAGGCTACATGAAGCTACTCATGGCAAGAGATGATGCAAACAAGAGCAACACATCAAGGCAAGTTTAAATGAGGCCGGGAACAACATATAACAACTCCGGTAAGTCCTCAGATGCATATTTCGAAATTGGTCCAGATCTGAATAAACTTTATGTTCTAGTTGTTAAACAACAAGTTAAGATGCACAAAGATGATCTACACGAGATTCTTGTCAAGTTACATATAAAGTTCATTAGATTTGGAGCTACGGCCTAGAAGATATGAGCAAAACAAATTAAACATGGCATTGATGCAAAATGCATACAAACATCAAGAAAACACACTAAAACAAGGATGCAACATGATAATATGAAACTACATGCAAATCTAAGCAAGTTTCATATAGAGCACACTCGAAACGGAGCAACGGTTCAACACATGCACTCTATACAAGGTTAAAGGACAAGCTGTCCAAAACAGCAACTAGGCATATTGCAAGCATCAAAACAACATGCTACAGCACCACAATATGAAAATAAAAGGCATGTACATGATGTACAGGTAAAGCACAACAAAACATGAACACTGAACTATCTCCAGAAATCACTAGAACATGCTCAAACACACATGGTAAGATTGCAAGTTATAACAATTTCAGACTTTGCAGAAAATAACATCACGATGCAATGTTTAGAGCTATCAAACATGTTACAGGAACTTATTATAGCAAACAAAGGCATGTCATGATACTAATAAATGCATATAACAAGAGTCCCTTACTGACCATAAGCCAAAAAGGATCAGAAAATATGATGGCACCCACGTAAACATAGCAAGTTATATTACAGATTCAAACATGGCAGGAACATAATTATGAAGGCATGTAGATGAGCTTGTGCAAGTCACTACAGAGCATTACATGGCATGGCAAGGCAACCAACAGTAAGAAGACATGTTTGTGAAGCTAAGCATGGCAAGAGCAAGGTCATAGGGTACATGGATCACTAGCAAAACACATGAAAACAACTGAACTTAATGTTAACAGGCTGACAACAACATTATGAAGCAAATTTGGAGCAAGATATGAACAAGCTACAGCAACCTATAAATGCAACCAGGGGCATGGATGGATAGAGGATGACATGTAGATCAAAACATGTTTATAGAACATCTCCAGATTATGCATAGAATGATTAGTAGCAACATGTTTACATGGCATCACGAAATAACAGATTCAGCCTAGCAAAATAGCAACGTCATGTACACTACTTAACAAGCTCGAATCACTCACCACAAGTCATTGCATGACAAGATAAGCATAGCATCATCAAGAAGACATGTTTATGTAACAAACCAAGGCAAGAACAAGTCCATAGCATGCAAGGATCAACTATAGCATCCTTGGCTAAATTGAATAACATGTAAACAATCTGCCAGGAAACATTTTGAAGCAAAAGTAAAGTACTCAAATGACATGCTAGACTACTCCATAATTGCAACAAAGGGCAGGGATGGATAGACAATAGACATATGTTCAAAACACCCTTACTGAAGTATCTCAAAATATGCATGGATCTCTCTGTAGCAGCATGTTTACATGGCATCAAAATAACAGCAGAACAGGGACTAAAATAGCAACATCACGATGCCTAGTTTGCATGCTTGTGCTAGTCACCACATTGATCACAAAAATACATGGTAAGCACCTATGTAAAGAAGACATGGCATAGATCAAAACACATGTAGACATCAACCTCATAGGATGCACACATCAATCATGGCAAAAAATGACAAATGAGCTCGTTCTGTTAACAAACAGCAGAAAACATTATGAAGCACTCTTACAACGATGATTCATGCATCAAGATGAGCTCAAATGAATATGATGCAATGGAATGAAATGATGTACTCGTTGAGACGAACAATTTGACATATTACACGCACAAAACGGAGCTACGGATGCAGAGATATGATGCATCGAACATGCCATGATAATGTAAAATAACTCGGGACTTAGCAGAATTTTGGACCTCGGGGAAAAGTCAACCGGCCGCGGATCTCGCCGGAGTTCGTCGCCGGAGATGACAAAGGAGGGCCCGGGGAAACCTCCTCCGGCCGGATCTCGCCGGATCCGGCGTGGGGCGGCGCGGGGACGGCGGTGGAGGGGCTCGGGAGGCGCGGTGGAGGGGCGCCGGACGACAGGGCGGCGTGGTGGAGGCCGACGGAGGCGGCGGCCGGCTTGCTCCGGCGAGCCAGATGGGCTCCGGCGGCACGGGGCACCCGGGCGCGAGCGGGAGGCGCCGGCTGCAAGGACGGGAAGAGGCCGGGCGGCGCGGGCCGCGGGGCTGCGGCGCGGCCGGACGGCGGCGAAGGATGGCCGGCGAGGGCGGCGGAGGACGGTGCCGGCGCGGCGCTCTCCAGCGGCGAGCACGGCGGTCGGCGGCGGGGGAAGCAGGCGCGGGCAGCGGCGCGAGGCCCAGGGCGGCTCGGGCGGCCGGGCGCCGGCGCGGGGCGCGGCCCGGTTCGGCCCGGGGGCGGGCCGGCGATGGGCCCCACGGGCCCGGCGGCGCAGAGATGAGAGAGAGCCGGCGGGGATGAGGACGTGGCGGTGGCTGGTTGGAGGAGAGAGGCGGCGGGGTGACATGGCGCGACGCAATTGGTCGAAGCAACGTGGCCGGCGGACATGTCCGGCGCGGATGGACCTGTCCGGCGGCGTGGTGGAGAAGAGGCTAGGGTTCATCTGCGCGAAAATTCCGGGAGGAACACATATTTATAGGTAGAGGGAGCTAGGAGAGTCCAAATGAGGAGCGGTTTTCGGCCACGCGATTGTGATCGAATGACCGAGAGCATGGAGGGGAGTTAGATGGGTTTTGGGCCAGTTTGGAAGGGGTGTTGGGCTGCAAAGAGAGAGGGGCTTTTACGGTTACCCGGTTAACCGTTGGAGTACCAAACGCCCTCCAAATTGCACGAAACCTGACAGGCGGTCTACCGGTGCTATACCAAGGCCACCTGGCAAGCCTCGGGCCATTCCAAGAAAGTTTAACACCCACTCACAACAGGAGACGAAAAGGGGAACGCCGGAGGACATAGGAGCGCCGGATTGCAAAACGGACAACGGGGAAAAGGCTCGGATGCATGAGACGAACATGTATGCAATGCAATGCACATGATGACATGATAAAATGCAACACGCAAGCAAATGACATGGCAACGATGACGAATAACTGGTGGACACTTGGCGCAATGAATCCGGGGCGTTACATGCTTCTGCCTCAAGAGGGACACGCGCATCACCTTGGTACATCATGACACATGGGACCGCATGACAGGCCATGTGCCCCCGCCGATCGCTCGGTAAAATCACCTCATTTTTAATATACTTCCTCTGGATCGGTTTACTACATGGCATGCACGTCATTCTAGGTTGAGAATTTAACTATCTATGTATATATATGTGATGAACAGTATGCTAGCCTTTTAAAAAATGTATACTTTTGTACAGTACTACTCCACTATCGATGGATTGCGCCATGGAGCAAAAATTGAAATTTAAAAAAAGGTGGTACATATAGAGAGTGCTCGTCGCCAAATTATGCATATAGTACTATTAAAAAAGCTAGTATGTGCTTAATTGGGGTGCTAAACTCTATTAAAGAAATACTAGTACTAGTATGTACATACTGAAGAGTTAAAGTAACGAGAAGAAACATAACATAGTTCTGCTGGGGGCTCAGCACAACACACCCCTCAAATTAAATTAAGCACACCTGAAATTAAACTATGCAACTAATCCGGTAGACACTGCATTAGAAGTTTAGAACCGCCATGAGCAACAACACTGCCACCTTACTCGGAGTCCTCGTCCACGTCCTCGACTTCGTCCTTGTGCCTCTTCCTCTTGGTCGATACTTCTTTGCTTGAACCGCCAACTTGGCTGTTGCTCTTCATCCAACCCTTGTAGATATTGAAACAAAGGTAGCCATCCATTGCAGCGTACTGGATGTGGTCTATATCTAGTACATTCCGCTACCATGCATGACGACGAAACGTGTATGAAGGTTTCTCCAGTTTACCGTATGAAGGATGAACCATGGCTCCTGCCAAGGTCAGCATTGAAGGCTGGCGAGAGGACACCAGCCAATTCTTTTGGAGGTCGAAGGTGTTGCCTACAACGAGGCCTATGCGACGCAGGACTTCTTTGTCGTTACCAAAGTCTACAGTAACGAATTTGACTAGGTTGCTCTCGAGGAAGTCCTTAAAATCCTGACACTCAACGTCGGCATGGCATACGTGGTAGACCAAGCATAAGTCATGCATGCAAACCTGGATCATGGCGGGCTTCTTCCTCTCTTCGTCCTTTAGATCCTTCTCTCGTCCCACGACTATGGTGTACTCAACATCTAGCCCAGCGACCCACTCATCATGTGAGTTTTCGAACATGCGTCTGAAGCGAGAAAGGCATCCTTTAACCATCGCGGAAGTACGGGTGTAGATGACGTTGAACTCATCGCCAGTGATGGTTCTAACATTATACTCACCGCCAATCGGGGAGATTTGGGACGCCATGGATTTGGGAGGAGGGTTAGGATTAGTGGAACTACCGTAATGTGAATGGATGGGACGACTAGGAGCGAACCGCCGTAGTATTAAAGGACGTGTGGGAAAGAGTAGGAGCAAACTGCCAGCGTGCGAATGGTAGGGTAGTGGCTTTCCATTCTTCCATGATACGGGCTTCCAAGAGCCCTTGGATCCGAGATCGAACGGTTGCATTGCGTGATTCTAGACCTATGGGTGAATATCCTATCCTGGAGGGTTATTCTTAAAATTTTCAGCAACTTAGCATGCGACCATTAGATCTCAGATCCAAGGGCTGCCAGCAGCCCGTATCATGGTCGCGCCTACCACGACCGTTGCGTCGCTCGCGCGGTCACGCCCTTGGAGATTTAACACAGTGTGTTAGGCTATTTGATGTTGGCATGTCATACATAGTCATCACTTAGTCACTCATACTACAACAAGGTTGGCTATAAGGTTGGCTATAAGTGGTTTTTTTACTCCTCTCTATCTCTTTCTTCGTACTCCCTCCGTCCCATAATATAAGAATGTTTTTTACACTAGCTAGTGTAGTGTCAAAAACGTTCTTATATAATGGGACACAGGGAGTACTAGTATTTATTGCATTTGCCAAGGAGTGACCTCTTCCAATGAAATGGTGTTGCTAAGTTTGCTTCATTTAATTAGCTATAGACACAAAATTGTCTTTTCACCTAGGTACACGCGCTTAGCAGCGTTTCTTCCTTGGGTCACCAAACTAGTCTCTCTCTTCTTGATTAACTTGCCACATCTGACTTTATGCCTATGTGGCAAGCTTAAGCACCTGTAGGAGCAAGTAAGTACAATAGTGTGCTTTACATGGCATTTTTGCATATGTGGAGGAAAGAGAGGCAAGGAAAAAGTGGAGAAGTGGGCTCTCATGCAAGAGCCAGCCTCTACTACTACATGGTGGAGCATTGGGAGAGGCACCTGTATGGAGGTGGTCAGGAATTGGGAGATTCACGCCGGTCGTAGTGCCACAGTTAAAATGATAATGGCAAGTCAAATCACGGGGCCCCACCTGTCCAGCAGTAACTCGCTGTCAAATCACACAGCCCTACGTTTGCAGCAGCCTACTCCCTCGTCTTCTCGCGTCTCTGTCGAACCGACTAGGCGGAACTGTCCCGCCGCCTACCGGGCAGGAAAAGCCCCGCCCTCGACTTTTAAATAGTATGCAGTATACTAATTTTGTATCCATGGATTGCGCCCATGTCATGGAGAAAAGCGTCTAGAAAACGGCGGTACACATGTCCGGAGTATACAGCACGCCCATCGCGTTCGCGTCGCACCCCAGATGGTCGGTCGGTCTAGCACGCTGCTCTCCGAATGGAATGTGCGTCATATTGCATTCGCACACACATGTGGGACGGCAATTGAGAATTGACCATAGGCACACTCCTCGGCCCCGCAAGTCGGGTGACTTAATAGAAGAGGGAGACGAGCGATAGTACTAGAGAAGTGTTGTACTATGTTGGTGCTTGGACGATCCCTGCAAGACACGGAAGATCAGTTCATCCATGCATGTGACCAGACTCCAGCAGACACGCCTGGATTGGCTATCACCTACATATCGTGCAGGCTGTGTTGTACATCGCTGCAGTTGTGGTGAGAAATCTAAAAAAAGGTTTCTTGTCATCTCGCAAAATTATGTGTCATGTGCTTCGGATCACTGCGAGGGTTAAACAGCGACAACTGAGTTGGGCTAGTCATTGGGGGCACATGCACGAACAGTGACTACTCGGCTGCCATCTAGGTCAAGCCGGCTATGTTAATTAGAACATCTATCGACGGACCCCTTTTCTATGAGTTTATCTTTAATTTGAGCTTTGTTCCTCGTCTAGTTTGTCCGTCGGGATTCATGTTGTCTCCTTTGGGCAGTGAGGTTATGATTTTTTGTCATGTGGCATTTTTTCGTGTTATATGTTATAATCTGGTGCTTCAGATCAAAATGACGACAACTACGCCTTCAGGCCACGTGCATGAAGACTTCTCGAAAGTCATTGACGAGGTCAATCCGGCTCCAGTAGACAAAAGAAAACCAAGTACTACTCCACTATATAGGCAGGAGCTTCCGCGCTTGCTTGCTAGTGTTGCTCTCTTCACACTGTCTTGGCCTCTCCAGATCTAAACACGATAGCGGTGGCCACACACACACACACTCTCTCTCTCTCTCTCAGCTCACCGCTGGTCACAGATCCAGCCGGATCCTCTCCGCCAGGGAAGGTGAGAAGGTGCAACATTCACGCAGTCGTCCTCGGCGACGGCTCTTACCCACTGTTGGGCGCGTCCCGATCAGCCAACCTTGCCGTTCTCTCCCAAGCACCGCTGGCGAGGAAGGGCCTCCGACCCCTTCTTCCTCGCTGTCGTAGTGTGGGCAGATCTGGCCTCCCGCCGCCCACCTAGTGACATCCCGGCGACCATCAGGTATAACTTCCTTCGAAACCGGCCTTGCTCTACTTCTCGAGCTCCTGACGTCGCTGCATTTGTAACTTTCACTATTTCTCAGGCCCCCTCGTAGATAGGATCGATCGGCTGTTCGAAAACCACCTAATTTTTTTATGTTTAAGAGGTAAAACTAGTTCATGCACTCGAATCTAGTACTACTTGGTTCAAACAAGGAAGAAAGGGGGGGGGGGTGGGGGAGGATTTGTTACCTGAATCTAGGACTTGGTCGAAAGAGGAAATAATGGGGGCGAAAAGTAGCAGAGACTGGCTATCCAACTGGTCTCTAGGTCTAATAGGGAAATAAAGGGAAACGCAGTACAAACTCAATATAAACCCGATGTATTGGTTGAAAAAGGAAAGAAAGTGGGGACTGGGGGACAAGTCAGCAGAGTAAGTCCAGCACTAGATTTGCCAGCCTCACAAAGTATAAGGTGGCTATACCGAACAAAAATGGGACCAACCCAGATATCCTGTTCTAAAGTTTGTTGCCCCGAGCCACTCTTATATAATGCCACTGGTAAAATGTAGTAGTTGCATTGTTAAAAGTAAGGACACGTTCAACCAATGTTGTTTTCAATGTAATGCCTCCAGTAATATGAATCAATGGCACTTCTTTACATGTCCTGCTAAAATTTCCCATTAAGATAAGTTGGTTCTTTTCGTTAGAAATGCAACTGTCCTGGTCCGCCTACTCTCCCGTGCCCAAACTAATGTCGTATTTAACGGTTGTCATAGTTAATCCTTATGCCCACACTAATATCTAGCAATGCCACTGCTCTAGAAATTGCTAATGTCCTTGTAGGATTTCCATTCAGATAAGGAACATGCTTCTTTTCATTTGATGCATGTTTCATCACTTGTTAGTCACCCTCCTTTCCATCTTTTTTGTGCAAACAGAGATATACATTTCACACTCGATCTTAGTTGAACTGCACAAATGATATCCAAATTATAGTTAAGCATTCCATGAGCTTCACAACCAACCTTGATGTTGCTCAATTTTATTGCAACTAATGAAGAAGAAGCTCTGTGGGTTTCGTTTTCTGATGGAAATGGAACCGGGGCTGGAGCCCTTTTCTTAAAAAAAATTGAAGAAGAAGCTGCTAGGTCACGGGACATTGCTTCATTTTAGGTGAACTACACCAAAAGGTCCCATGAATTGAATCATCCATGTTGGTGACTGAATGAGCCAGCTTCAGCATCCCAGTCTAAGCACCCCCGGCCTCCATCCTTGCGACGCACGGTACACCTTGTTTGCCACCTGCTCGACCCTAGTGTCACTGATAAAATGAAGTAATAATATAGTTAAAATAGAGCGAGTGTCATCTCTATCATTTCATTTCCAATGTAGATAAAGAAAGGGCTTCTCTTTGTTAAAGTATGTTTCATCAACTAGTCCCATTGTTAATGTTTAAGCGTTTCTGCAAACTGGGGTGCTTAATTTTAGTTGATATGTACAAAAATAGAGATTTGAATGTCTCAAGGCGCCTCCTTGTACTACTATTGTACACTGATGTTCATCACTGGCAGAAGGTGTATCTGGGAGACTTGGGACGATGTCCAGTATGAGGTGTACCGTATGAGGCGTCGCAGGGCCCATCTCGCCCTCGCAGCATGGCATACTATGATACTATTGCAATATTTTCTTCTATTTATTTTGTGTGTTTCATCAACTAGTGCCACTATAGTGTAATCACGCTTTTTCATTATCTGTGCAAACAGGGTTATTCAGCTGCATTTTGGTGGAACTGCAGAAATGTACGTATGGAACCGGCATATATGCAGAGTGCGAGGTGTGCCAAGTAAAAATTACCGACACCAACAATGCTGCATGCACGCATTGGCATCCACCACAACCAGTGGGATGTGTGGCGCTCTCTGTGGACTGATCTTTCTCGGTAGCAAATCCTCTAACCAAATACTAGTAGCTTATATTGGCAGTTTTCTAGGGAGTACTCTTTTCTGAAAGAAGCACAAATATATTTTTCTTTATTTGTACACTGTGTCACAACTTTGACCCAAAGGTCCAGAGCTATTTTAGGGTGATTGGCGTAGTACTCGGAGACTGATTGTAAGCATGATTTTCATTAGCTGTCACACTGATTGTAAGCATGAGCAGGTGGAAGATTAGGTTAGTGTGAAGCTTACCTTAAACCCTACCGCCGCCATTGAAACGAGGCGAGCGTCGAGGGAACCGTGGAGAACGTCGGGGAAGTGACGTCGTGCCATCCGGCCTCCTCTTGCGGTGGGAGAACGAATACTCCTGTGGCTCCGGCTGGCTCTGCACCCTCACGAACGACACACCATACTCGATTGATTCGTTATCCTCTGGGTGCTCGACCTTCGACCTGTACGCCCACCACCTCCGCCTGACTGTTGCCTCGGGCGAATCTGTCTGCTCCATCGCCCATAGGAGATACTCGATGAACTCGGAGGACTACGGCGTGACTGCTACCGAGGAGTACATGTACATCGCCGCCCTCATCGCCGCCGTCTCGCTCTTTCGCATACATTGCCACATGGCCCGCACCGTCCTCGAAATCTCCCACTCATTGTCAAACCAACTAAGGATCTCCTTCAACCTGGCTAACTTTTCTTGGTCACCGCCGGCGATCTGCCTGATTCGCTGTTGCATCCTCTCCATAGATGTCGTTCTGAGTTGTCACGCCCAATATGCGATACTATCCTAAAGAGACTCGAAGGTCCCACCAAGGATAGAACCGCGTATTGATACGCTTTTGCAAGGTGGATATCATTACATCAACATTACATAATAGATGGGGATACATACAAGAGGCATACAATGCCACACGAATACAACATCATCATACATAAGAGCACCATCCGACTACGGATGAAACACAAACAGAAACTCAAACGACATCCACCCTGCTAGCCCAGGCTGCCGACCTGGAACCTATCCCCTGATCGAAGAAGCAGAAGAAGAACTCCAAAACAAGCAAACATCGCTCTCGCGTCATGATCATCGCATGACCTGTACCTGCAACTGTTGTTGTAGTAATCTGTGAGCCACGAGGACTCAGCAATCCCATTACCATGGGTATCAAGACTAGCAAAGCTTAATGGGAAAGGAAGGGGTAAAGTGGTGAGGTTGCAGCAGCGACTACGCAAGTAAGAGCGAGAAGAGAGCAAACAAAATGGTCGTGAAGCTAGCAATGATCAAGAGGTGATCCTGAACTCCTACTTACGTCAAGAATAACCCAAAACCGTGTTCACTTCCCGGACTCCGCCGAAAAGAGACCATCATGGCTACACACACGGTTGATGCGTTTTAATTCGAATCTGGTGTCAAGTTATCTACAACCAGACATTAACAAATTCCCATCTGCCACATAACCGCAGGCACAGCTCTCGAAAGTTTATACCCTGCAGGGGTGTCCCAACTTAGCCCATCATAAGCTCTCATGGTCAATGAAGGATATTCCTTCTCCCAGGAAGACCCGATCAGTCTCGGAATCCCAGTTTACAAGACATTTTGACAATGGTAAAACAAGACCAGAAAAGCCGCCCGATGCGCCGACAATCCCGATAGGAGCTGCACATATCTCATTCTCAGGGCAACACCGGATAGGTCAGCCTACGAGTAAAACCAACCCTCGAGTTGCCCGGAGGTGGCCCCGCAGTCTGCCCGGTTCGAACCAACACTTAGAGAAGCACTGGCCCGAGGGGGGGGGCTAAAATAAAGATGACCCTCGAGTTGGCGTACCCAAAGGAAAGGTATAGGTGATGGTGAGGCAAATGGTAAAACCAAGGTTGGGCCTTGCTGGAGGAGTTTTATTCAAAGCGAACTGTCAAGGGGGTCCCATAAATCACCCAACTGCGTAAGGAACGCAAAATCCGGGAACATAACACCGGTATGACCGAAACTAGGGCGGCGAGAGTGGAACAAAACACCAGGCATAAGGCCGAGCCTTCCACCCTTTACCAAGTATATAGATGCATTAATTAAATAAGAGATATTGTGATATCCCAACATAATCCTGTCCACCATGGAGCAATCTTCAACTTCACCTGCAACTAACAACGCTATAAGAGGGGCTGAGCAAAGCAGTAACATAGCCAAGCAACGGTTTGCTAGGAAGGGTGAAAAGGTCAGAGGCTGACATGGCAATTTGGGAGGCTTGAAGAACAAATGATAGGTAGCGCAGCATAGCGATAGAATGAAGCAACTATCATAGCAATGATAGTAGTGAGATCCAAGGTGACGGTCATCTTGCCTGAAATCCCGCTAGGAAGAAGAACGAGTCCATGAAGAAGATGAACGGGCGTAGTCAAACGAATCCTCACAATCGCAACATTACCGTAACTAAGAAGCAACACCGGAAAGAAACAAACAACATGGTAAATGCACAAGCATAAACATGGCATGATGCACAAACAAGTATGATGCATGTCCGGTTTGATGAGGCATGGCATGGCAAAGTGCAACAAACCATACTACAAGTTAAGTGGAGCTCAATATGCAACGAGTTGCATATAAACAAAACACCACATTGACATATTTAGTTTAATCTCGTTTAAGCTACCAAACAATATTAAATGTTGTTAAACATGGCAAGAGGTGAAGCATAATTAAGCTACCTATCTAGACAAGTTTAAATGAGGCCGGAACAACAAGCAACAATTCCGAAAAATCCTCATATGCATATTTCGAATTTGCTACTGTTCTGCCCTAAACACAATTTTAATGTTGTTAAACAGCAAAATAAAGTGCATCCTGTTAAACTAGGCATTTTTCCAACCCATTTACATATAAAGTTTATTAAAATCGGAGCTACAGTTATTTAGTTATGAAATAAATCATTTTAGCATGGCATTTAAGCAAATTAATTCGAACAACACATTTAAAAAATTTAAACATAAATGAAAGTGGCATATTATGAAACTAGATAAAATTCTAAGCATTTTTCATATTTAAAACATTTTAATCCGATGCACGGTTTGAGAGATATAAATGCATGAACATGAGGGTCTTTTCTGTAAAACTGCATTTTACTGGATAATGTCTAAATTCGCAGCAGGGAAAAAACACAACGGGCTGAATCTGGTTGGCCCAATCGGCGAAAAAACAGAGAGGCGCTAGGGGGGCTGCTCACCCATGGGCCAGGCCCAGCTGGAGGAGAGGGAAGCAGCATGACGGCGTGGCTGGGCCGGACGAGCGAGATGCGGCCAGGCATGGGCGCTTGGGCGTCGTGGTCGCGATCCACGTAGGCGAGGAAGGCGCGGTCAACACCGCGGGCAGAGGCGCGTCCTCCTCCCTGCTCGAATGAAGCAGAGGAGGCGAGTAGGGCGCTGGGGCAGCAGGTCGACCTGCCGGTGCTGTTCACCGGCGGGACGACGGCGAGGGCGGAGTAAGGCGGCGACGTGGGCGGCGAGATGGAGGTCGGGGACGGCTCGGTGCAGGGGCATCTCCTCTCGATGCCAGCGGCTCGATGCAAAGCAAGAGGTCGCAGGAACAGACGAAGCAGGTGGTCGCAGGCACGGTGACGGCTTGGACTCCGACGAGGCTTGCTGGAGTCGAGGAGGAAGGGATCCAGCGGCGGCTCGCTTGCGGGAGCAGAGGAGGCCTCGCGTGAATGAGGGCCGTGGAGGCAGGCGGCGGCTCGGCGTCCATGGCGGAGCTGCTGCGGCAGCACGGGCACGGCTTGCAGAAGAACGGGGCGACAACGGGGCTCCGGTTGGAGGGACAACGAGGAAGGGGAGCAGCGCGGCTGCCGGAAGGGATGAACGGGCGACGACGCACACGACGAGGACGCGACCATCGATGGGGTTCCTGATTCAGAGAGAGAGAGATGAAGTACAGAGAGAAGGGAAATGGAGGAAGGAGAGGGCACGACGGGGGCTCGCCTGGGTGGCGGAGGGCGTCGGCGGGAGGAGCTCGGCTCCGGCGAGCTGGTCGCGGCGCGCTCCAGCACGGGAGGCAAACGGGGACGCGGGCGACGAGGCTGCAGGCGCCTCAATGAAGAGGAGCAACACCGGACAGGCGCGGCTCCAGCAGAGGGGTTTGGCGAGGCGGAGGGAGGCGGACGACGCGGATCCGGCAGGAACAGGCTGGAACTAGCCGGATCCAGCAGCGGGGTGACGAACGGGCGGTGGCCATGGCGGTTGAGGCGGGAGCTTGAGGTGGTGCGCGGGAGCCTCCTGCTCGAGGTCGATACAGAGGAAGCGTACGGGAGGGGCTCCAGAAGAAGCTCCTCTTTCCTGGATCGGGAGGAGAGAGGCGCTTCGGGAGAGCGAGGAGGATCTCCTCTCCTTGGATCGAGCAGGTGGAGAGTTGCAGCGCCGGTTGGGCAGGCGCACAGATCGAGGGAGGTAGGTGGTGCTGCGGGTGGGCTCGGGATGGATCCGAGGGGAACCAGAGACTAGCGGCGGGGAGGAGGATCCCTAGAAATTAGGGATTTGTCTGATGATTGCATTGCTATTTATACTAGGTGGTGGTTAGGGTAGAAGTTACTTGGTCCATCCGATCGAAATCGGGCGGTCGAGAATAAATAGGCTAGGGAGTCCAATAAATAAAACGAAGATATTTTCGGGATGTTTGGGGGTGAGCTAGATCCAACGGTGACGACTGAGCAGGTCGGGTTCGGGGCAGGTTTCGGACGCGCGCGAGGGGTTTGAGTATTGTGCAAAGAGGGTCAAATGGTCGGGCAACAACAGAATGGTCGGTATGAGAAAGGTCAACAGAGACGAGGAAGAAGCGGCAACTAACAACGGATGCACGTTTTATGAAAACATGCAGATGCAATGCGCATGATGCTATGAGATGAAATGCAAGACATGAACAAAATGCAAAACAAAGGACAAAAACCCAACCACGAAGGAAATATCATATTGCATCTCCGGAAGAGGAAAGAGTTGGAGTTATGAATATGGAAAGTTGTATCCGGGGTGTTACAACACTCCACCACTACGAGAGGATCTCGTCCCGAGATCTAGGATGGCACCGGAGGGAAAAGGAAGAGGAGAGGTAAACCAAAGTTGCTTCTTTGACGAATGAGTGAAACCACGAACCATGAGAGGTTGAGCAATTTAAAAGAAAGAGTACAACAGAGATGAACGAGATTGCAAACAATACGTTAGAAAAGAGGAACAAGGAGTATTACGAGAACTTGAAGGTTGAAAGACATGGAAATAAGAGCTTCACAAACGAAAAGAATATGACCACCTCGGTATAATGAGATAGCCAAGGAACAAGAATGACAGAATTTGGACAGCACTCCGGTAGAAAAGAGAAGAAAACATGATGAGATGAAAAGATATTGAAGAGATGATACAACACTCCGGTTAAATGGATAAGCTAGAAAAGAAGACGATCCTCACCAAACGAGGTGATGGGTGAAGAGCACAACATCACAATGCCTCCGTAACGAAAGAATAGAAGTTAGACCGTTGGGATAAAGGGACGGAGAAGAAAATGACAACTTTTGCCACAAGTGAACTTGGAAAGCATCCTTGCAAAGCAGAATCGAACGGAGTTGTTCGAAAATCAACAACGAGAAGCACAAGCTTGTTGTGGGCTTATGGAAAACATCTCGAGACTATGAGGTGACAACCGGCCACTAATGGAAACCATTGATTTGATTGAGAGCACCAAAGAGATGAAAAACTTCTTCACCAAGAGGATAGGAGAAAACTCGGATCATTGATAGCACCATAATTAGCAATATTCCTTAGGGAAGGCTTTAGGTTAAATCTTTACCAAGATAACTCCGATGGAGGGATTAATGGATTTAGAGTACCTCATTCTTGACAACACATGACTCATGAAACATGAATGGAAATTGTCAAGAATGATATAACGCCATCTCGAAGATAAGGTAGAAGGGATTGCACATTGAAATGCAAGAAGAAGAATACTCGAACTCCTCAGGAAAAACATGTGTTGGGAACCATGTTTATTTTTTAGTATAGCTTGGCGGGTCATAACTTCGAGAGAAATCTTAAAGAACAATTGAAGAATGAAAAGAATCCTTGACGAACCACCATGTAGAGCCTCCATGGAGAACTCTGGTAATAAAAGGATGATAAAAAGAAAGAGAACTTGAAAACACAAGGTGAAGCCTTGCACTGATTTAGATGGAGCTTCGTGACGATATAACCGAGAAAACTTGGAACTCTGGAAAAAGAAAAGATGAAACACTAGAAACGAGAATTACTTCATCATGAACACTCTTCGGAAGAAAATAATTGAATCACCTCGAGGAAATAAGAATAAGATTTTTTGTATGCTTATCCTTCATCAAATTAAATTGATGGCAAGCAATGGATTTGGCATACTACTTATTCTTCTTGAGGGATTGAAAAGAGATATAGTGCCAACTTGAAGAAGTTATTGATGGGACCACCGGTGGGATTGGAAACAAATAATGAAATGATATGGTAGCAAAGGAAGAGGAATCTCGAACGAACCACTGTAAGAATTGAAAATGGAAGTAGCAAAGGCACAATTCACCGGGAAGAATTGGAAAACGAATGAAGATACTTGAGGGGATTTAGATATATGAGCACGAAGAGATCATGAAGTGATTAGAGGATATTTGAACGATTCACCGATAAGATTTGGAGAACCATAACTACATGCTGAGAATGAAGAATTATGACATGATGGCCTTCGGAGGAAAGAAATGGAAACAACTCATGAAATGCTTCGGATGGGTGAAAAGAATTCCCACAATCGAAAATAATTATGAGAGGATGGCATCGAACTTGAACTACGCATCTTTGGAAGAACGGGTAAGGATTTAAGAGGAACTCTTCTTTGGTCTTCAAAATCCAAGAATGACGAGGAGAAACAACACCAAAATTGTTAAGATACTCCTGGAGAATGAAAAGCGAAGAGGTTGAGGCAACAATGAAATAATTTGAAATCGATCTTGGAGAAGGCATGTGACTGATGGGATCCATTCTTCCATCACACTTGAAAAGAATTGAGAATAACTCCAGAATAATTAGAAGAGTCAGGTAAGATCCTGGGAAAAGACCTGTGGGTTAGGGCCCACTCAAAAGAAAACACCGTTGAACAATTTTAAAGAGAGGTTGCATCGGTTGAATTAAATGGCCTGAATGAGATAACAACCTCGAAATATCTTGAACGGATTGAGAATGGAAACACAAGTCTTATGAGATATCTTCAGCACTCCAGAACAAATGAATAGGAAGAAGTGAATGATTAAGAGGTGCATCGGCATGAGAAAGCATTAGAAACGAGGAAAGGAATATGATGAATATCGAAAGCTTGAATTGGATCCACCGGAGAAGAAACAACAATGAAGGATGATGAACTTGAAACTGTTGAGCATCTTCATGGGAAATCACCGGATAAGAACATTGAAAGAAAAGAATGAAGAGACTTCCCACAAATAAAAGGATACATGATTAAGAAATCTAAATCCTTGAAGAAAAAGGGTGGGAGGGCCGGAAAACAAAGGCAACTTGGGGACGGATGAAACGGATACCGTTGAGAAAACTTAGAATTGATCTCACAAATGTTGAAATGATCGGATCCACTTGAAGAGAAGCACACCGGTTGGAAAGAATTGACATGACAATCTCGATGATCAAAAGGATTAGTACTCCCATAGAAATATGAGAACATCGCTTAGAAAAGGTATGGAATCAACACTTGACATTGAAGAAACTCAGATACCACAACTCAAAACAAAACAAAGGATTGGCTTGCAGAAATAAGACGGAACAAATACATATGATAGAGATTTACCCAATCCCATATCAGGCATCTGTCGGAAAGATATTCTAGGAGCTACTTGAATTCCAACCTATAAAACTCCCAAAACTTTCTGGTTATGCCATCTGGTGTTGGGGATACAGGGGAAGCAATATATCTCACCCAAACTAACAATCCCTACATCCAGTTGTATCCATCCGTCAACACATAACCAAGAAAACTCCGGAAATCGTGTACCTCAACCTTTGAAAAGCATTTGTTATACGAGCTATGGCAATACTCCTGAACTCCCCAATACTAGGTGGCGTCGAGGTTATCTCACCAACAACTGCATAAAAGATATTTTCGATGTCGGCAAAACTCAAGTATTCCAGAACTGCAACGATAAAATTGTGACGACAACACCTCGGAGCTCAACTCCCTGGGACACTGCCACAACCCCTAAATGTCAGCAGGCACCAAGAACAATGTTCTCGTCACAAGAATATCAGAATGATCCCAAGATACCCGTGTGATCCTAAAAAAATAGTGAAATTTGTGGAGAGGAAAGACAAAACATCTACATCGATAGTCCTCACCAGAGCGACGAAGGGGAATGAGGAGTAAAAAGAATCCTACTCTCCGATATATATAATCCTAAGACTCAAAATAGTTTTCTTCTAGACTCAACAACGGCCAACAATCAAGGGGGCACCTATGGTCGGTCGAGGCTCTAATACCAACTTGTCACGCCCAATATGCGATACTATCCTAAAGAGACTCGAAGGTCCCACCAAGGATAGAACCGCATATTGATACGCTTTTGCAAGGTGGATATCATTACATCAACATTACATAATAGATGGGGATACATACAAGAGGCATACAATGCCACACGAATACAACATCATCATACATAAGAGCACCATCCGACTACAGATGAAACACAAACAGAAACTCAAACAACATCCACCCTGCTAGCCCAGGCTGCCAACCTAGAACCTATCCCCTGATCGAAGAAGCAGAAGAAGAACTCCAAAACAAGCAAACATCGCTCTCGCGTCATGATCATCGCATGACCTGTACCTGCAGCTGTTGTTGTAGTAATCTGTGAGCCACGAGGACTCAGCAATCCCATTACCATGGGTATCAAGACTAGCAAAGCTTAATGGGAAAGGAAGGGGTAAAGTGGTGAGGTTGCAGCAGCGACTAAGCATGATATGGTGGCTAACATACGCAAGTAAGAGCGAGAAGAGAGTAAACAGAACGGTCGTGAAGCTAGCAATGATCAAGAGGTGATCCTGAACTCCTACTTACATCAAGCATAACCCAAAACCGTGTTCACTTCCCGGACTCCGCCGAAAAGAGACCATCGTGGATACACACATGGTTGATCCATTTTAATTCAAATCTGGTGTCAAGTTATCTACAACCGGATATTAACAAATTCCCATCTGCCACATAACCACGGGCATGGCTCTCGAAAGTTTATACCCTACAGGGGTGTCCCAACTTAGCCCATCACAAGCTCTCACGATAAACGAAGGATATTCCTTCTCCCAGGAAGACCCGATGAGTCTCGGAATCCCAGTTTACAACACATTTTGACAATGGTAAAACAAGACCAGCAAAGCCTCCCGATGCGCCAACAATCCCGATAGGAGCTGCACATATCTCATTCTCAGGGCAACACCGGATAGGTCATCCTACAAGTAAAAGAAACCCTCGAGTTGCCCCAAGGTGGCCCCGTAGTCTACCGGGGGGGGCTAAAATAAAGATGACCCTCGGGTTGGCCGACCCAAGGGAAAGGTATAGGTGGTGGTGAGGCAAATGGTAAAACCAAGGTTGGGCCTTGTTGGAGGAGTTTTACTCAAAGCAAACTGTCAAGGGGGTCCCATAAATCACCCAACCGCGTAAGGAACGCAAAATCCGGGAACATAGCACCGGTATGACGAAAACTAGGGCAGCAAGAGTGGAACAAAACACCAGGCATAAGGCTGAGCCTTCCACCCTTTACCAAGTATATAGATGCATTAATTAAATAAGAGATATTGTGATATCCCAACGTAATCATGTCCACCATGGAGAAATCTTCAACTTCACCTGCAACTAACAACGCTATAAGAGGGGCTGAGCAAAGCAGTAACATAGCCAAGCAACGGTTTGCTAGGAAGGGTGAAAAGGTTAGAGGCTGACATGGTAATTTGGGAGGCTTGAAGAACAAATGATAGGTAGCACAGCATAGCGATAGAACGAAGCAACTAGCATAGCAATGATAGTAGTGAGATCCAAGGTGACGGTCATCTTGCCTGAAATCCCGCTAGGAAGAAGAACGAGTCCATGAAGAAGACGAACGGACGTAGTCGAACGAATCCTCACAATCGCAACATTACCGGAACTAAGAAGCAACACCGGATAGAAACAAACAACATGGTAAATGCACAAGCATAAACATGGCATGATGCACAAACAAGTATGATGCATGTCCGGTTTAATGAGGCATGGCATGGCAAAGTGCAACAAATCATACTACAAGTTAAGTGGAGCTCAATATGCAATGAGTTGCATATTGACAAAATACCACATTGACATATTTAGTTTAATCTTGTTTAAGCTACCAAACAATATTAAATGTTGTAAAACATGGCAAGAGGTGAAGCATAATTAAGCTACCTATCTAGGCAAGTTTAAATGAGGCCGGAACAACAAGCAACAATTCCGAAAAATCCTCATATGCATATTTCGAATTTGCTACTGTTCTGCCCTAAACACAATTTTAATGTTGTTAAACAGCAAAATAAAGTGCACCATGTTAAACTAGGCATTTTTCCACCCCATTTCATATAAAGTTTATTAAAATCGGAGCTACGGTTATTTAGTTATGAAATAAATCATTTTAGCATGGCATTTAAGCAAATTAATTCGAACAACACATTTAAACAATTTAAACATGGATGAAAGTGGCAGATTATGAAACTAGACAAAATTCTAAGCATTTTTCATATTTAAAACATTTTAATCCGATGCACGGTTTGAGAGATATAAATGCATGAACATGAGGGTCTTTTCTGTAAAACTGCATTTTACTGGATAATGTCTAAATTCGCAGAAGGGAAAAAAAACACAACGGGCTGAATCTGGTTGGCCCAATCGGCAAAAAAAACAGAGAGGCGCTGGGGGGGCTGCTCACCCATGGGCCAGGCCCAGCTGGTGGAGAGGGAAGCAGCATGACGGCGTGGCTGGGCCGGACAAGCGAGATGCGGCCAGGCATGGGCGCTTGGGCGTCGTGGTCGCGATCCACGTAGGCGAGGAAGGCGCGGTCAACGCCGCGAGCAGAGGTGCGTCCTCCTCCCTGCTCGAACGAAGCAGAGGAGGCGAGTAGGGCGCTGGGGCAGCTGGTCGACCTGCTGGTGCTGTTCACCGGCGGGACGACAGCGAGGGCGGAGTAAGGCGGCGACATGGGCGGCGAGATGGAGGTCGTGGATGGCTTGGTGTAGGGGCATCTCCTGTCGATGCCAGCGGCGAGATGCAAAGCAAGAGGTCGCAGGAATAGACGAAGCAGGTGGTCGCGGGCACGGTGACAGCTTGGACTCCGGCGAGGCTTGCTGGAGTCGAGGAGGAAGGGATCCAGCGGCGGCTCGCTTGCGGGAGCAGAGGAGGCCTCGCGCGGACAAGGGCCGTGGAGGCAGGCGGCGGCTCGGCGTGTCACGCCCAAGATGCGACCCTATCCTAAAGGAACTCGAAGGTCCCACCAAGGATAGAAGCGCATCTTGAAGACGCTTTTGCAAGGTGGATATCATTACATCAACATTACATAATAGATAGGGATACATACATAAGGCATACAATGCCACACGAATACAACATCATCTTACATAAGAGCACCATCCGAATATGGATGAAACACAAACAGAAACTCAAATGACATCCACCCTGCTAGCCCAGGCTGCCAACCTAGAACCTATCCCCTGATTGAAGAAGAAGCAGAAGAAGAACTCTGAAACAAGAAAACATCATTCTCGCATCATGATCATCGCATAACATGTACCTGCAACTGTTGTTGTAGTAATCTGTGAGCCACGAGGACTCAGCAATCCCATTACCATGGGTATCAAGACTAGCAAAGCTTAAAGGGAAAGGAAGGGGTAAACTGGTGAGGCTGCAGCAGCGACTAAGCATAATATGGTGGCTAACATACGCAAATAAGAGCGAGAAGCTAGCAATGATCAAGAAGTGATCCTGAACTCCTACTTATGTCCATCATAACCCAAAACCGTGTTCACTTCCCGGACTCCGCCGAAAAGAGACCACCATGGCTACACACACGGTTGATGCATTTTAATACGGATCTGGTGTCAAGTTATCTACAACCGGACATTAACAAATTCCCATCTGCCCATAACCGCGGGCACGGCTTTCGAAAGTTTATACCCTGTAGGGGTGTCCCAACTTAGCCCATGATAAGCTCTCGCGATCAACGAAGGATATACCTTCTCCCAGGAAAACCCGATCAGACTCGGAATCCCGGTTTACAAGACATTTCGACAATGGTGAAACAAGACCAGCAAAGCCGCCCAATGTGCCGACAAATCCCGATAGGAGTCGCACGTACCTCGTTCTCAGGGCACACCAGATAAGTCAAGCTACGAGTAAAACCAGCCCTCAAGTTGCCCCGAGGTGGCCCCGCAGGTTGCTCGGTTCGGACCAACACTCGAAGGAGCACTGGCCCGGGGGGTTAAAATAAAGATGACCCTCGGGCTCCGGAAACCCAAGGGAAAAAGGGCTAGGTGAGGCAAATGGTAAAACCAAGGTTGGGCCTTGCTGGAGGAGTTTTATTCAAAGCAAACTGTCAAGGGGGTCCCATAAATCACGCAACCGCGTAAGGAACGCAAAATCCGGGAACATAACACCGGTATGACGGAAACTAGGGCGGCAAGAGTGGAACAAAACACCAAGCATAAGGCCGAGTCTTCCACCCTTTACCAAGTATATAGATGCATTATTAAATAAGAGATATTGTGATATCCCAACATAATCCTGTCCATCACGGGGCAATCTTCAACTTCACCAGCAACTAACAACGCTATAAGAGGGGCTGAGCAAAACGGTAACATAGCCAAGCAATGGTTTGCTAGGAAGGGTGTCAAAGGTTAGAGGTTCATGGCAATTTGGGAGGCTTGATGAGCAAAAGATAGGTAGCGCAGCAAAGCAATAGAACGAAGCAACTAGCATAGCAATTATAGTAGTGAGATCCAAGGTAGCGGTCATCTTGCCTGAAATCCCGCTAGGAAGAAGAACGAGTCCATGAAGAAGACGAACGGGAGTAGTCGAACGAATCCTCACAAACGCAACGTTACCGGAACTAAGAAGCAACACCGGAAAGAAACAAACAACATGGTAAATGCACAAGCATGAACATGGCATGATGCACAAACAAGTATGATGCATGTCCGGTTTAATGAGGCATGGCATGGCAAGTGCAACAAACAATACTACCAGTTAAGTGGAGATCAATATGCAACGAGTTGCATATTGACGAAACACCACATCAATTATTTAGTTCTCTCTTGGTTATGTACACAACAATATTAAATCTTGGTTAACATGGCAAAAGGTGAGGCATAATAAAACTACCTATCTAAGCAAGTTTAAATGAGGCCGGAATAACAAAACTAATTCCGAAAAATCCCCATGTGCATAAAATGAATTTGGTACTGTTCTGCCCTAAACCATATTTTAAGGTTGTTAAACAGGAAAATAAAGTGCACCATGTTAAACTAGGCATTTTTTTCACCCCATTTACATATAAAGTTTATTAAAAACCGAGCTACGGTTATTAAGTTATGAAATAAAACATTTTAGCATGGCATTTTAGAAAATTAATGCAAACAGCAAATTAAACATATTTAACATGGATGAAAGTGGCATATTATGAAACTAGATGAAATTCTAAGCATTTTACATATTTAAACCATTTTAATCCGATGCACGGTTCATGAGTTATAATATGCATGATGCTTAGGGGTTTTCTGTAAAAACAACAATCTCTGGATAAATAGACAAATTCGCAGATCTGGAAAAAAAAGGTACATGGGCCGCATCTGGGTGGCCCGAATGTGTGCAGGAGAGGGCACTGGGTGCTCACCAGGCCGCATGGGCCGGTTGGTAGAGGAGCTGGCAGGCCGCGGCTGGGCCTTGGAGCGCTGCGGATGGAGAGGCCCAGGCAGCAGGGCGACGGGTCAACGACGCGGGTGAGCGGTTCTGGCGAGCTGCAGGTCGATGCAGAGGAAGCAGAGGTCGGCATCAGGTGAGGTGGAGGAACTCCGGCGAGGCAGAGGCGGCGATGACGGTGTGGAGGCGAATGAGGGCCGGGCATGACGGCGAGATCCGGCGAGCACGCGGATTGGGCGAGGCAGCGACAGAACTTGGCGCGCGGGCAACGTTGGAAGCAGAGGAGAAACCCGACAACGAGGGCGGCACTGGAGGGTCCTGGCGGCCGGACCCGGCGACATGACGACGAGGGGCTCGAGTCGACGGAGCAAGAAGCAGGCACGACGGCGTTGAGAACTCCAGCGGTGCAGGGGCGCCGAGGCACTGAGCAATGAGCTGGAGGTCGGGGACGGCTCGGTCAACAACGGGACTGATGCGTTCGCTTGTCTCTTGGACGAGGCCGAGGAGAAGGCAGGGAGGAGGAGCTCGGCATGGGGCTCCTCGGGCACGAGGTACAGGCGGGGATGGACGCCGGCGACGCGGACGAGGCCAAGGCCTCCGGCGAAGAAGCTCCAGGCGGCAGGCACTGCAAGATCGTTGACGCGAGCGTCCATGGCATCGGGTCCCTGCTAGAGAAGGGAGAGGCGAGAGAGATTAGAGAGGTTGAGGGAGAGAGGAGCATGGGGAGCATATGAAGAGAAGGCAGGGAAGAAAAGGAGCGGGACGAGGCCAGCGGCATGACCTGTTGTTGTTGTTGTCGCCTGCGGCGTGGACGCGCAGGCGGTGGGAAGGCGTTGGTGCTCATGATCCACTCGGGATCGAGCAGAGGAGGGAAGAGGAGGCATTCTGCGAGACGATTTGGGCAGGTGGATGGCTGCAGCGGTCTGGTTGGGTGGATGGATCCCGAGGGGGATTTGGTGAGTGGGTGGCGGTGAGATCCCGAGGAAGGGGGAGAGAATGGACAGGGGTGGCGGCGGCTAGGAGGAATTTTAGGGAGTTGGTCTAGGGTTTGTCCAAAAAGGCATGTGGGTGGACTATATATAGGAAAGGGAGAGAGTTTGGATCATCCGATCGAAATCCGACGGACGAGAATAAATATGCTAGCGAGTCTAATAGATAAAACGATGATGTTTTATAGATGTTTGGGGATGATCTGAATGCAACGGTGATGATTGAGCGGTTCGGGTTCGGGGCAGTCTCGGACGCGCGCGAGGGGTTTGGCAAAACGCCATGGAGACAAGGGGTTTTGATGGGCTCGGAAAAGAGAGAGAAGAGAGCGGTCCGGTTGATCTGAGAGGGGTCAACACGACAAGGAAGAAGCGGCAACTACGAGCGAACGCAAGTTTTATGGAAACAATGACGGCAACGAGTGCCGATGCAATGTGAATGATGGCATGAGATGAAATGCAAGACATGAACAAAATGCAAAACAAAAAAACAAAAACCCAACCACGGAGGAAAATAACATATCGCATCTCCGGAAAAGGCAAGAGTTGGAGTTACGAATATGGAAAGTTGTATCCGGGGCGTTACAACACTCCACCACTACAAGAGGATCTCGTCCCGAGATCTAGGATGGCACCGGAGGGAAACGGAAGAGGAAGAGAAGAGGTAAAACTAAGTTGCTTCTTCGACAAACGAGTGAAACCAAAGAACCTTAAGAGGTTGAACAAATTGAAAGAAAGAGTACAATGGAGATGAACAAGATTGCAAACACTCCGTTAGCAAAGAGGAACAAGGAACATTCGAGAACCTTGAAAGTTGCAAAGACATGAAACAAGGGCTTAACAAACCAAAAGAATATGGAGCCACACCGATATCATGATGTAGCCAAAGAACACAAATGCCAGAACTTGGGCGGCACTCCGGTTGAAAAGAGATTGAAGACTTGATAAGATGAAAAGAACTTGAATGGAGGGCACGACACACCGGTTAAATGGATAAGCAAGATAATAACGTGATCTTGACAAAACGGGGTGATGGGTGAAGAGAGAAACATCACAATGCCTCTGGAAGAAATTAAAGAATGGAATGGAATGAACGGAGGGAAACAAGATCTTGAAAAAGCATACTTACAAGAAATGCTAGAATGGAGTTGTTGGATTATCAACAACAAAAGGATAAGCTTGTTGTGGGCTTATGGACAACAACTCAAAATTATGAGGTGAATACATGCCATTAACAGAAACAGTTGACTAGATTGAGACCAACAAGGAGATGAAAACTTCTTTCGCCACGAGGATAAAGAGAAAACTCGGATCATAGATACGCACCGCAAATAGCAACACTCCTTAGGGAAGGCTTTAGGTGAAATCTTTACCGAGCTAACTCCAACGAAGAGATTGATGGATTCAAAATACCTCATTCTTGAGAACATGTGAATTAAGAAACACGAACTCAAAATTATCAAGAATGACATAACACCACCTCAAAAGATAAGGTACAAAGAATTGCACATCGAAATGCAAGAAAAAGAATACTTGAACGCCTCAAAACAAAACATGTGTTGAGCACCATGTTTAAATTTTGAGTATAACTTGGCGGATCATAACTTCGAGAGAAATCTTGAAGAACAAATGAAGAATGAAAGGAATCCTTCACAAACCACCATGTAGAGCCTCCATGAAGAACTCCAGTAATAAAAGGATGATAGAAAGAAAGAGAGGTTGAAAACACAAGGTGAACCCTTGCAATGATTTAGATGGAGCTTCACGACAAGATAATTGAGAGAGCTTGGAACTCCGAAAAGAAAGTTGAAGCCTCTCGAACCGAGAATGTGGTATGATGACCAACTCCAGAAAGAAAGATGAATCACTTGTAATCAAGAATTTATTCATCATGAATAATCTCCGTAAAAAGAATTGAATCACCTCGAGGAAATAAGAATAAGATTTATTGTATGCTTATCCTTCATCAAATTAAATTGATGACAAGCAATGGATTTGGCATACTACTTATTCTCGTATAAAGGATTAAGAGAGATATAGCGCAAACTTGAGAAGGTATTGATGGAACCACCAGTGGGATTTGGAAACAATGAATGAATTGATATGATAACAAAGGAAGTGAAAATCTTGAACGAACCACCGTAAAAATTGGAAAAGAGAGTAGCAAGGGCACAATTCACCGGAAAGAATTTGAAAATGAATGAAGATACTTGAGGGGATTTAGATACAAGTGAGCGAAGAGATCATGAGCTGGTTAGAGGGTATTTGAACGATGCATCGGAAGGATATGGAGAAGGAGAGCTAAAAGCTGAGAATGAAAAATTATGACATGATGGCTTCGGAGTAAAGAAATGGAAACAACTCATGAAATACTCCGGATGGTAAGAAAAGAAATCTCACAATCAAAACAATTATGAGGATAGCATGAAGCTAGAACCATGAATCTTCAAGAGAATGGACCAAGATTTAGAGGAAACACTTCTTCGGTCTTCACATGTTGAGAATGATGACGAGAACCACCACCAAATTGTTGAGAAACTCCGGAAGGATTAAAAGAGGAAAGGTTGAGCCAAAGATGAAAAGAATTTGAAAGCGACCTTGGAGAAGGCATGTGACTGATGAAAATCCATTCTTACATCAAACTTTGAAAAGAATGTTAGAAGCTCTGGGAAAATTAGAAGAGTCAGGTAAGATCCTGGGAAAAGACATGTGGGTTTAGGGCCCACTCAAAAGAAAACACCGTTGAACAATTTTAAAGAGAGGTTGCACCGGTTGAATTAAATGGCTTGAATGAGATAACAACCTCGAAATATCTTGAACGGATTGAGAATGGAAACACAAGTCTTGTGAGATATCTTCAGCACTCTAGAACAATTGGATAGGAAGAAGTGAATGATTAAGAAGTGCATCGGCATGAGAAAGCATTTGACACGAGGAAAAGAATATGATCAACACTGAAATCTTGAATTGGATCCACCGGAAAAGAATACGAGAATGAAGAATGATGAACTTGAAACTGTTGAGCATCTTCATGGGAAATCACCGGATAAGAACATTGACGGAAAAGAATGGAGAGTCTTCCCATCAATAAAATGGATACCCGATTAAGAAATCTGAGTCCTTGAAGAAAAAAGGTGGGAGGGCGGGAAAACAAAGGCAACTTGGGGACGGATGAAACGGATACCGTTGAGAAAACTTAGAATTGATCTCGCGAATGGGAAAAAATGATAGTATTAGCCTGGAGAGAAGCACGCCGGTTGGAAAAGAATTAACATGACAACCTCAATGATCAAGAAGGATTAGCACTCCCATAGAAATATGAGAACACCGCTTGAAAGGTATGGAATCAACACTTGACTTCGAAGCAACTCGAATACCACAAATAAAATAAAACAAAGGATTTGGCTTGCAGAATAAGCCGGAACAAATACATATGATAGAGATTTACCCAATCCCATATCATGCATCTGTCGGAAAGATATTCTAGGAGCTACTTGAATTCCCACCTATAAACTCCCGAAACTTTCTGGTTATGCAATCTGGTGTTGGGGATACAGGGGAAGCAATATATCTCACCCAAACTAACAATACCTACATCCAAGTTGTATCCATCCGTCAACACATAACCAAGAAACCTTCGGAAATCGTGTACCTCAACCTTCGAAAAGCATCCGTTATACGAGTTATGGCAATACTCCCGAACTCCCCAGTACTGGGTGGCGTCGAGGTTATCTCACCAACAACTGCATAAAAGAGATTTTCGATGTCGGCAAAACTCAGGTATTCCAGAACTGCAACGATAAAATTGTGACGAAAACACCTCGGAGCTCAACTCCCCGGGTCAATGCCACATAATAGACAGGAGGCACCAAGAACAATGTTCTCGTCACAAAACCATCGGAACGATTCCAAGATACCCGCGTGATCCTAATTATTTTTTAGTGAAATTTGAGGAGAGGAAAGTCAAAACATCTACCTTAAGAGACCTCACCAGAGCGACGAAGGGGCTGAGGAGTAAAAATAATCCTACTCTCCGATATATATAATCCTAAGACTCTAAATAGTTTTTTCTAGACTCAACAATGGCCAACAATCAAGGGGGCTCCTATAGTCAAACCTGGCTCTGATACCAACTTGTCACGCCCAAGATGTGACCCTATCCTAAAGGAACTCGAAGGTCCCACCAAGGATAGAAGCGCATCTTGAAGACACTTTTGCAAGGTGGATATCATTACATCAACATTACATAATAGATAGGGATACATACATAAGGCATACAATGCCACACGAATACAACATCATCTTACATAAGAGCACCATCCGACTATGGATGAAACAAAACAGAAACTCAAACTTCATCCACCCTGCTAGCCCAGGCTGCCAACCTGGAACCTATCCCCTGATTGAAGAAGAAGCAGAAGAAGAACTCCGAAACAAGCAAACATCGCTCTCGCGTCATGATCATCGCATAACCTGTACCTGCAACTGTTGTTGTAGTAATCTGTGAGCCACGAGGCCTCAGCAATTCCATTACCATGGGTATCAAGACTAGCAAAACTTAAAGGGAAAGGAAGGGGTAAAGTGGTGAGGCTGCAGCATCGAATAAGCATAATATGGTGGCTAACATACTCAAATAAGAGCGAGAAGAGAGCAAATGGAATGGTCGTGAAGCTAGCAATGATCAAGAAGTGATCCTGAACTCCTACTTACGTCCATCATAACCCAAAACCGTGTTCACTTCCTGGACTCCGCCGAAAAGAGACCATCACGGCTACACACATGGTTGATGCATTTTAATACGGATCTGTTGTCAAGTTATCTACAACCGGACATTAACAAATTCCCATCTGCCCATAACCGTGGGCATGACTTTAGAAAGTTTATACCCTGCAGGGGTGTCCCAACTTAGCCCATGATAAGCTCTCGCGATCAACGAAGGATATACCTTCTCCCAGGAAGACCCGATCAGACTCGGAATACCGGTTTACAAGACATTTCGACAATGGTAAAACAAGACCAGCAAAGCCGCCCGATGTGCCGACAAATCCCGATAGGAGTCGCACGTACCTCGTTCTCAGGGCACACCAGATAAGTCAAGCTACGAGTAAAACCAGCCCTCAAGTTGCCCCGAGGTGGCCCCGCGGGTTGCTCGGTTCGGACCAACACTCGAAGGAGCTCTGGCTCGGGGGGGTTAAAATAAAGATGACCCTCGGGCTCCGGAAACCCAAGGGAAAAAGGGCTAGGTGAGGCAAATGGTAAAACCAAGGTTGGGCCTTGCTGGAGGAGTTTTATTCAAAGCAAACTGTCAAGGGGGTCCCATAAATCACCCAACCGCGTAAGGAACGCAAAATCCGAGAACATAACACCGGTATGACGGAAACTAGGGCGGCAAGAGTGGAACAAAACACCAGGCATAAGGCCGAGTCTTCCACCCTTTACCAAGTATATAGATGCATTATTAAATAAGAGATATTGTGATATCCCAACATAATCTTGTCCATCATGGGGCAATCTTCAACTTCACCTGCAACTAACAACGCTATAAGAGGGGCTGAGCAAAACGGTAACATAGCCATGCAATGGTTTGCTAGGAAGGGTGTCAAAGGTTAGAGGTTCATGGCAATTTGGGAGGCTTGATGAGCAAAAGATAGGTAGCGCGGCAAAGCAATAGAACGAAGCAACTAGCATAGCAATGATAGTAGTGAGATCCAGGGTAGCGGTCATCTTGCCTGAAATCCCGCTAGGAAGAAGAACGAGTCCATGAAGAAGACGAACGGGAGTAGTTGAACGAATCATCACAAACGCAACGTTACCGGAACTAAGAAGCAACACCGGAAAGAAACAAACAACATGGTAAATGCACAAGCATGAACATGGCATGATGCACAAACAAGTATGATGCATGTCTGGTTTAATGAGGCATGGCATGGCAAGTGCAACAAACAATACTACCAGTTAAGTGGAGATCAATATGCAACGAGTTGCATATTGACGAAATACCACATCAATTGTTTAGTTCTCTCTCGGTTATGTACACATCAATACTAAATGTTGGCTAACATGGCAAGAGGTGAGGCATAATAAAACTACCTATCTAAGCAAGTTTAAATGAGGCCGGAACAACAAAACAATTTTTTCGAAAAAATCCCCATGTGCATAAAATGAATTTGGTACTGTTCTACCCTAAACCATATTTTAAGGTTGTTAAACAGGAAAATAAAGTGCACCATGTTAAACTAGGCATTTTTCCACCCCATTTACATATAAAGTTTATTAAAAACCGAGCTACGGTTATTAAGTTATGAAATAAAACATTTTAGCATGGCATTTTAGCAAATTAATGCAAACAGCAAATTAAACATATTTAACATGGATGAAAGTGGCATATTATGAAACAAGATGAAATTCTAAGCATTTTACATATTTAAACCATTTTAATCCGATGCACGGTTCATGAGTTATAATATGCATGATGCTTAGGGGTTTTCTGTAAACATGGCAATCTCTGGATAAATAGACAAATTCGCAGATCTGAAAAAAAAGGTACACGGGCCGAATCTGGCTAGCCCGATTGTGTACAGGAGAGGGCACTGGGTGCTCACCAGGCCGCATGGGCCGGTTGGTGGAGGAGCTGGCAGGCCGCGGATGGGCCTTGGAGCGCTGCGGATGGAGAGGCCCAGGCAACAGGGCGACGGGTCAATGACTCGGGCGAGCGGTTCTGGCGAGCTGCAGGTCGATGCAGAGGAAGCAAAGGTCGGCATCAGGCGAGGTGGAGGAACTCCGGCAAGGCAGAGGCGGCGAAGACGGCGTGGAGGCGAACGAGGGCCGGGCATGACAGCGAGATCTGGTGAGCACGCGGATTGGGCGAGGCAGCGGCAGAACTTGGCGTGCAAACGATGTTGGAAGCAGAGGAGCAACCCGACAATGAGGGCAGCACTGGAGGGTCCTGGCGGCCGGACCCGGCGACGTGACGACGAGGGGCTCGAGTCAACGAATCAAGCAGCAGGCACGGCGGCGCTGAGGACTCCGGCGGTGCAGGGGCGCTGAGGCACTGAGCGGCGAGCTAGAGGTCGGGGACGGCTCGGTCAACAACGGGACTGATGCGTTCGCTTGTCTCTTGGACGAGGCCGAGGCGAAGGCAGGGAGGAGGAGCTCGGCATGGGGCTCCTCGGGCACGAGGTACAGGCGGGGATGGACGCCGGCGACGCGGACGAGGCGAAGGCCTCCAGCGAAGAAGCTCCAGGCGGCGGGCACTGCAAGATCGTGGACGCGCAGGGAGAGGCGAGAGAGATTAGAGAGGTTGAGGGAGAGTGGAGCATGGGGAGCATATGAAGAGAAGCCAGGGAAGAAAAGGAGCGGGACGAGGCCGGCGGCATGACCTGTTATTGTTGTTGTCGCCTGCGGCGTGGATGCGCAGGCGGTGGGGAGGCGCTGGTGCTCACGATCCACTCGGGATCGAGCAGAGGAGGGAAGAGGAGGCATGTTGCAAGAGGATTTGGGCAGGTGGATGGCTGCAGCGGTCTGGTTGGGTGGATGGATCCCGAGGGGGATTTGGTGAGTGGGTGGCGGTGAGATCCCGAGGAAGGGGGAGAGAATGGACAGGGGTGGCGGCAGCTAGGAGGAATTTTAGGGAGTTTGTCTAGGGTTTGTCCAAAAAGGCATGTGGGTGGACTATATATAGGAAAGGGAGAGAGTTTGGATCATCAGATCGAAATCCGACGGACGAGAATAAATATGCTAGGGAGTCCAATAGATAAAATGATGATGTTTTATAGATGTTTGGGGATGATCTGAATGCAACGGTGATGATTGAGCGGTTCGGGTTCGGGGCAGTCTCGGACGCGCGCGAGGGGTTTGGCAAAACGCCATGGAGACAAGGGGTTTTGATGGGCTCGGAAAAGAGAGAGAAGAGAGCGGTCCGGTTGATCTGAGAGGGGTCAACACGACAAGGAAGAAGCGGCAACTACGAGCGAACGCAAGTTTTATGAAAACAATGTCGGCAACGAGTGCCGATGCAATGCAAATGATGACATGAGATGAAATGCAAGACATGAACAAAATGCAAAACAAAAAAAAACAAAAACCCAACCACGGAGGAAAATAACATATCGCATCTCCGGAAAAGGCAAGAGTTGGAGTTACGAACATGGAAAGTTGTATCCGGGGCGTTACACGGCGTCCATGGCGGCGCTGCTGCGGCAGCACGGGCACGGCTTGTAGAAGAACGGGGCGACAGCGGGGCTCCGGTTGGAGGGACGGCGAGGAAGGGGAGCAGCGCGGCTACCGGCAGGGACGAACGGGCGACGACGCACACGACGAGGACGCGACCATCGATGTGGTTCCTGATTCAGAGAGAGAGAGATGAGGTACACAGAGAAGGGAAATGGAGGAAGAAGAGGGCACGACAGGGGCTCGCGTGGGTGGCGGAGGGCGTCGGTAGGAGGAGCTCGGCTCCGGCGAGCTGGTTGCGGTGCGCTCAAGCACAGGAGGCAAACGGGGACGCGGGCGACGAGGCTGCAGGCGCCTCAACGAAGAGGAGCAGCAGCGGACAGGCGCGGCTCCAGCAGAGGGGTTTGGCGAGGCGGAGGGAGGCGGACGATGCGGATCCGGCGGGAACAGGCTGGAACTTGCCGGATCCAGCAGCGGGGTGACGAACGGGCGGTGGCCATGGCGGTTGTGGTCGGGAGCTTGAGGTGGTGCGCGGGAGCCTCTTGCTCGAGGTTGATGCAGAGGAAGCGTACGGGAGGGGCTCCAGAAGAAGCTCCTCTTCCCTGGATCGGGAGGAGACAGGCGCTTCGGGAGAGCGAGGAGGATCTCCTCTCCTTGGATCGAGCAAGTGGAGAGCTGCAGCGCCGGTTGGGCACGCGCACAGATCGAGGGAGGTAGGTGGTGCTGCGGGTGGGCTCGGGATGGATCCCGAGGGGAACCAGAGACTGGCGGCGGGGAGGAGGATCCCTAGAAATTAGGGATTTGTCTGATGATTGCATTGCTATTTATACTAGGTGGTGGTTAGGGTAAAAGTTACTTGGTCCGTCCGATCGAAATCGGGCGGTCGAGAATAAATAGGCTAGGGAGCCCAATAAATAAAACGAAGATATTTTCGGGATGTTTGGGGATGATCCGGATCCAACGGTGACGACTGAGCGGGTCGGGTTCGGGGCAGGTTTCGGACGCGCGCGAGGGGTTTGAGTATTGTGCAAAGAGGGTCAAACGGTCGGGCAACAACAGAATGGTCGGTATGAGAAAGGTCAATAGAGACGAGGAAGAAGCGGCAACTAACAACTGATGCATGTTTTATGAAAACATGCAGATGCAATGCGCATGATGCTATGAGATGAAATGCAAGACATGAACAAAATGCAAAACAAACGACAAAAACCCAACCACGAAGGAAATATCATATCGCATCTCCGGAAAAGTAAAGAGTTGGAGTTACGAATATGGAAAGTTGTATCCGGGGCGTTACATGAGTGGTCTGGTGCTAGCTTTGGAAGATGGGAGGAGAGACGGTGGTCTTGCAATAGAGAAGAGGGAGAGGAGAGGAGGTGGTTTTGGAATGGAGATGATGGAGAGGAGAGGAGGTGGTTTTGCAATGGAGAGAAGATCAGAAGAGGGAGAGGCGAGACGGTGGTTTTGGAATGGAGATGATGGAGAGGAGAGGAGGTGGTTTTGCAATGGAGAAGATCTGAAGAGGGAGAGGCGAGACGGTGGTGTTGGAATGGAGATGATGGAGAGGAGAGGAGGAGGTTTTGCAATGGAGAAGAGGGAGAGGAGCGTGCGGCAGCGATTTTAGGATTGGGCGGGAGGGCCGGTGCGCTGTGACTGGATCAAAATCAAAATCAAATTACCCTTCAATTAAGAAAGCGACCCCACATTAACTAGTCTTCCTTTTATTCTAGGTCATAATTGACCATGATTTTCGCACATAAAATATATGTTATACGTTGCAAAAATAATATAATTTGAAAGTACATTCATATACGAATCAAACGATACAATTTTTGGTGACATGCATTCACATTTTGCTTGTCACATACAGTACATGGTCAAACTTTGACCCAAAATACGCAAAATAACAAAAAAATACTTCCAAGACCAGCGTCGCTCTTCCGCTCTTCTCCTCTTAAACCACCGCTGCTCCTCTCATGTTCCAATATAAATCCAGCGCCGCTCCTCTCCTCTTCCATTTCAAAACCACCGCCCCTCCTCTCCTGTTCCAGTCAAAAACCAGCATCGCTCCTCTCCTGTTCTAATCCAAAACCAGCGCCACTCCTCTCCTCTTCCATTCAAAAACCACCACCGGCGAGTGAAGGCTGTGGAGAAGTAGATCGATGGAGGAGTACAACAGATACGTGAGGATCACAGATGGCGACCCTGTGAAGCTAGCTAGGATGTTGGAGATATAGTCTTGGTTTGACAACAAGGACCAACTAGCGGCGACGGCGACATCCATGGCCAAATATCTGCAACAGAGCGAAAAGGCGGCGATACTCCCGGAGGGAGTCGCGCCGGAGTACATAGAGCTGCTCCTCTGGGCCATGGAGCAAACAGATTCACCGAATCCGACCGTGAGGGAGCGGTGGTGGGAGTATCAATCCCAGATGGAGCATCCACCAGAGATTGTAAGATCGAGTATCTACAGGGTGTCGTTTGTGAGGGTGTCTTGCCAGAGCGAGCCGGTGGAGTCTTCGTCGACCGAACCCAACTGCAAGAGGAGAAAAGCAGTTGGCCCAATGACGCTTCCCCACCATCCTCTCCCTCGCCGTTCACATCGTCTCACGGGGCGGCTATCTGCCGCCAAGGAATAGGATGGGGCTGCCCCCCCCCAGCCCAATAGTCGGGCAGGTTGTGAATTGTCAGGAGGAGCTTAGGGTTGTCAGTATTTGCAGGTTGTGAATTGTGTTTTGTGTTGTGTATTTTGAGAGTACTTTCAGATATGAATGTCTTTTGAATTTCAGATTTGCAGTATTGAGCATATGAAGAATTTTATGAATTCTAGAGATCTATTTTTAGCACTTAAAAAATGTGGTTTCATAGGAGTATAAAAGTGTAGACAAGAAGAAACTGCAAGTTTCAGTTTCAGATAAGAAACTGCAAGTTCAGTTTCAGATAAGAAACTGCAACTTTCAGAGGCAGAGCATTTATATTAACACAGCCTTTTCAAACAGGGTTAACATCATATTGGAAGTTTTATTCGTGGTCGAAAATGGAACTACCAGCCAGTTAACATCACGCTAATCAACATTCATGCATAGCACATCTTCATATGATGCACAGTCAAAATGCCCACACAATGTTGAGTGTGCGAAACACACAGAAAACGAGGGACGAAGTTTTGGCAAGTGTTGGACGTGGTTTTGGGCTGCCCCGTCTAGGCTTTCATTTTTAACATGCGAGCCCACGACCTCGGATGGGAGGGCCTGTTTGTGTTTCCTTAGGACCGTCATGTATCGACCGGCCTATGGACCTCCCATTCGAGGTTTTATTTTTGGCATCCCAATTTGTGTATTTTTTTGAAGAAAACACAAAGGTTTGTTCTATTTTTCTATATAAGAATAGGAACGCCAGGTACAACTTATGTTTCCCTTCTAACTATATTATATATATTTAAATTATTTTATATGTTATTATATATTATTTTTATTGTCATCATATATTTAACAGATACTTACATATGTAAGAAAACAATATCCCACATCTTATTAACTTATAAAAATAATTTCTTAACAAATAAAATCCTGGATTGTTTTGGCACGAAAATCCTAGTGATTGTGTACAAAAGCTTGGTAAGATTTAAGGACGAATGTAATAATATCACTTATTATTTAAATATATTTATAACAAAATGCTCAGCCTTTTTTTATTTTTTGACAACATTGCTGGCCCAACCCAACATTATAATTAGAATCAGCCCAGCAAAATCGTTTATCTAGATAAAGTGCAAATGGCCTGTAATTTTTTAGGAAATAAAATAAATGGGCCGCATGAAAGCAACATTAATTGTTCACCCAGCCCAGCTAATGGTTGTAATTCAAAAAAAATATCAAATTGACTGTAAATTCTACCGCGCAAAAAAAAGACTGTAAATTCTGAAAAAATGGGTTGAATACGTGCCACATTTTTGGAGGCCGAAATGTGGGCCAATAGGTCGAAGCCAACGCAAGTCGTTGTCAATTTAGTCAACAAATGATTCTGACATGTTAGCCGTTGGATTTACATCCAACGGCCGGCATCCATCTTCAATCTCTCGTCTTCTTCCTCCAGCGCCGTCGGGACCACCTCCCGCCTCCTGCTGCTAGCAGCTCTGCTTAGCACGCTTCGCTATGAAGCGCTACTCCACCGTTCGCCAGGCCATCCCTCCACCCCTCCACACCTCCTGTTCTTCTCCACCAACTACTGAACCACATCGCACTAGAACCACTTAACCCTCGTACACCTCTCCGTCTGCGACTCTACTCCCGTGTATTCCCATCTCCGGCTCGTTGCTGTCTGGGCCCTCATCGTCGTCCACCACCTTGGATTCGCTCGGCGCGGCGTGGTCAACGTGGTCAACGAACGACACCATCGGAAGTAGACTGTGCGTGGAGAGGCTGACAGCTGGGTCCACGGCCGCACACAAGGAAATGCCTCCTTATTATGCGCAAAATTATGATTCCTCCACCTGACATCTGGGACCCACCGGAAGGGCCTCTGTATTTCGTGAAAAAAACGTGCCCCCCCGCTGACTTGTCGGACCCACCAGCTATCTTCGCACGCAAGGAAGTGCCTCCTTATTACACACAAAAAAATGAATACTCCCCCTGCCAGCTAGAACCCAGCATACTGGGAGGCTGACTTGTGGGCCTACCAAGTTGACGGGGACGAAGGGCTTTGTCAACTTAGTCAATATGAACGATTCTAGCTCTTGTTGCCATACGATGTTCATCCAACGGTTGTAGTGCTTCTTCAACCTCTGGTCTTCTTGCTCCAGCCGCCCAAACCAGTGCCGGTCGTGCCGCGTGCTCCTGCCTCTCGTGGCCGGCTGTGATGCCGCGGAGGCTTCACGGCCCCCTACTACTCCCACCGCTGGCCAGGCCATCCCTCTACTCACCCACACCCCTTGTTATTCTGCGGCGACAGCAGCCTCACACCGCAGTCGAACCAGTGAACCCTCGTACTCCTATTCGCGTGGGCATCCACTGTTGCGTCTTCCCCGGCTCCGAGTTGTCCCCTTCCTAGGCCTCGCCGTCGTCCACCGCCGTGGTGCTCTTGGCGCGGCGTGGTCAACGTGGTCAAGGAACGACTTCCATCGGACGTGGACTGTACGTGCAGAGGCTGACAGCTGGGTCCACGGCCGTAGCAAGGAAGTGCCTCCTTATTACGCGGAAAATAATGATTCCTCCACCTGACAGCGGGGACCCACCGTACGAGCCACCATATTTCATGAAAAAAAGTTTCCCCTGACTGCTGGGACCCACCAGCTACATCTTCGCACGCAAGGAAGTGCGTCCGGGCAAAAAAACGATTCGCCCCCCTGACTGCTGGGACCAACCAGCTACATCTTCGCACGCAAGGAAGTGCGTCCGGGCAAAAAAAACGATTCGCCCCCCTGACTCCTAGGACCCACCAGCTACATCTTCGCAGGCATGCGTTCGGGCAAAAAAAACGATTCGCCCCTCTGACTGCTGGGACCCACCAGCTACATTTTCGCACGCAAGGAACTACCTGACAGTCGGGACCCAGCTGGTCGAAGCATACGTAGCGTTGTCATTCTGGTCGCGAACGTGTACGTACATATATACTGGTCGATGTAGAGGCACACACGTGTCGTGGTAGAGGCATGTACATGTCCTAGTAGAGGCGCACACGTAGCATGTACACGTACGTACAGCGGCCAGGGTGCAAGAAAGAAAATACGGCCATGTATGTGTACATACGGGCGGGGTCTCGAACGCCTAGTCGCGCGTACGTACGGCGAGGGCTCGTGTTCATGGGAGGCAACGGAATGCGTCGTGTTCATGGGGAGGCAGCGGAATGCGTCGTGTTCATGGGGAGGCAACGGAATGCGTCGTGTTCATCGGGAGGCAACGGAACGCGTGGGAGCCAACTGGCTTGGACGGAACCGGCGATGGAAACGAGGCCTGGCGTAGCGCAAAACGGAGGAAACGGACCTCCTACGGTCGAAACGGGGGTCCTATTGATCGGGAGGGGTGTGGCATACCACAAAACAGAGGAAACGGACCTCCTACGGTCGAAACGGGGGTCCTATTGATCGGGAGGGGTGTGGCGTACTGCAAAACGGACGAAACGGACCTCCTACGGTCGAAACGGGGGTCCTGTTGATCGGGAGGGGTGTGGCGTACCGCAAAACGGAGTAAACGGACCTCCTACGGTCGAAACGGGGGTCCTGTTGATCGGGAGGGGTCTGGCGTACCGCAAAACGGACGAAATGGATCTCCTACGGTCGAAACGGGGGTCCTGTTGATCGGGAGGGGTGTGGCATACCGCAAAACGGACGAAACGGACTTGTGTTGGAGCGCTACGGTCGAAACGAGGGTCCTGTTCATCGGGCGGGGTGTGGCGTACCGCAAAACAGGACTCCACGGGATACTGTTCATCTCCACCGTCGACCACCTCCAACCTCCACGGGCTCCTGTTCATCCAGCCTCCACCGCGCGCTACTCCACCGGCTACTGTTCAACCACCCCTCCACGGGCACCCCTCCACCGTCTACTGTTCATCCAGCCCTCCACACCATGGGGTCCTGTTTAACCACCCCTCCACGGTCACCCCTCCACCGTCTACTGTTCATCCAGCCCTCCACACCATGGGGTCCTGTTTAACCACCCCTCCACGGTCACCCCTCCACCATCTACTGTTCATCCAGCCCTCCACACCACAGGTTCTCGTTCATCCAGAGGCAACGCCACCGCTCACTGTTCATCCACCCCCCCCCCCCCCGCGCAACACTCACTGTCCATCCATCGATCGGCTTCAGTTAGCAGCAGTAGCGAAGGAATCGCTCCATCGGGTTCAGTTAATAGCCATCGATCGATCGCTCGGGTTCAGTAACGCGTAGCCTACAGTGCAATCGCTCGGGTTCAGTTAGAGCCCAACGCCTCGCTCGGGTTCAGTTAGAGCCAACGCCTCGCACCTGTACGAGAGAAACGCGCATCGCTCGGCCCCCGACCTCCCACCGTAACCGGCAACTCCCCAAAATTTTCCTCCCCCTCGCTTCTACCACGTTTTTTTCCGTCATGGATGGCCAAAAGAATGCCATGCAGCTGCGTCTCCAGCCCACCCAGGACGAAAAGCCCATTTACTGTCATGATTTTTTGTCATAGAAGTAGGAGCCCACCACATCCATGATGATACCGGGTTTTGTCACAATTATCATCATAGAAGTGTCATATGTATGACAGAAAAAAAAATTCGTTCAACCCAAAATGTCACGGATGTGTCTTTTTTTTGTAGTGAACCCTGGGTGTAGCCTGCGTGGGTGGCAGCGGCGGCGGCACGGGCATGGAATCGAGCTTGCGCAAACGGTCAGTCGCATCTTGCAAGAGTAGCATGTGCAACGAGCAGGTACATCACATCCCTGATTATATCTAATTCAACTCTTCAATTTATGGCCAATAGTTAAACCTAACAGTGTTGTAAAACTGCTTGTATGTAGGGAATCTATGAGAAAATGAAACCAATTTCTACTTATTTTATAACTCCCCCAATCAATACTAAACTGACTGAATCTGATGTATCTAATCAAGTTTCCGATGCAAACATACAAGCTCATGTTGTTCTTGAGCCTGAAGTGTCTAAGGAACAGACTGCTAATGAAGGATTTGATGCAAACATTTTACATGCTCTTGGTGATGAACATATAGTGTCTAATGAGGGATCTAATGCAAGCATTTTGCAAGCTCATTGAAGGATTTAGTGTCTAATGATGATCTGCTATGTTGAGAGAGACAGAGATTTGCAGGCATTGATAACAAGCAAATTATAGCGCATTTTCATAGCTTGAGGAAACATCGAGGCCATCTACCAGAAAGTCCCTGTATCATGACAACATAGCATAAATACTTTTCTAATCTATTGTTTGAAACTATTGGCATACTTGTGGAGGATAGATATATTGATATGCAGTTTGCGCACTGGTTATAGGTGCAATTACACTTCGATATTTTCAGCCAGAGAACAAATAATTCAAGAAGGTACAGACCATGTTTGTAGTCCGTGTACACCATGTTGCATTTTGTGTGTTTTGGTGCTTGCATCATTTAGTGTTTATAATCTGAACTACTTTGGATCATTAGCTGGTTTTCAAAGTGCATGTAGCGTCACATTTCTCAAGTTATGTTGATTTCCGGAGTGCAAGTGCCTTCGTATTTTTTAAGTTAAATGTTTGCCCCTGGTAACTTGAATTCGTGGATCCCCCACTACACACAAATCATACACGAATGCCAGTACAAATTAAATGAAATGCAAGGACTTACGCTAGCTCGTTGTACAGGCTCACTGCAGCTCTGCTTGCGCTTGGGATGTTCCATGTACAAGTCCATGTTACCACTTGCTTGGATGTGCAGGCCTTGTGCTCCTTGCATCCCCCTCTATATTTTTGACACGGCGAATGGTTGATCAAATAAGAGGAATCAACCTTGGTGTTGTACCGGAGGACAGATACTTACAAGGTTATACGGGTGTGCAGGATGTGTACCAAATCCCGTAGCACCGTCATGCTTCGCTAAAAAATGGATTTGCTTGTTTTAGATGATATCTCCAGAAGAAATAAGAGTTAAAGTCAGAGTTGCATAGGCGTGTAAGCTAAGAGAGCAGTGAAAGGATATCCAAACATTGTCGGAACAGTGCACAAGGGAATGATGTGTGGATACCTAGTTTGGGCCGGCGTTTGGGCATGCTCGCCTAGCTAGAGTGCACGTCACTTCAGAGCCGTTGACGGAGATGCGCTCGCGTTGGCTGGCCATGCACTGATGCAGATCTTGAGTGGCAGCGAAGCGCTACGATGCGGTGGACGAGACCGTTGGGGAAGCCCCAACGGCCTCGGGGGCAGAGGTGCGATGATGTGCTCGGTGAAGTAGCCCCGATGAGCTGGGAGACGGCGACGGTGAAGCTCACCTTATGCGGTGGAAGTCGGTGTCTGTGAGGCACGTCGATTGCGGCGGCTGACATTGTCAGTGGACCACCAGGTGCGGTGGACGAGGGCGTAGATGAGGTAGCTCCAGTGCGGTGGTGAAGCGCGACCGTCATCTTCGTCGTCATCGTCCGGCACAGAGGTGGGGAAAGAGACGAGACAAGGGGCGATTCGAACTTTGCTTGGGTTGGCGGCGAATTAGGGATTTGAGCAATCTGGGCACGGAAGGGGACGGTGGAGAAGAGAGATTTTACAGGGCTGGAATTGGGGCCGCCAGATATTTCAATCCGAAACGTGGAAGTGTGAACTTATTTTGTCATCGTCCTTTGGGGGGGGGAGGGGGTGGGGGAGGGAGGGAGGGACGAGGGAGGGGGGTGGGTGGCTGGGTGCTACACGTCCGTCCGACACACGCGACCACCCCGACAGGACTATGCTTCGGTGCCTTAAGGCACCTGCCTTTGTGTCCATGACATGTGGGCCCAACAGGTGGCTGGCCCACATGTCAGTGACCCAAAGGTAGGTGCCTTTAAGGCACCAAAGCAGCGTCCAGCCCGACAAGACCCTGGTCTGTCTAGTGCGCCTACATTTGAGAATGCAAACGAATCTCTATGTATTACCATGCCCGTGTTTTTCCTTGTAATAATTAGTCATTCGAAACGAGATACTCCCTCCATTCACTTTTCTAAGTCGTTTTAGACAACCTAAAATGAACCGTTTTCCACATTGTCTGAAATGTCTTCAAGGTCTTAGAAAAGTGAACGGAGGGAGTACTATAAATTAATTAATGAGGAGTTATTTGAAAAAAATCAAAACGGTATCGACGCTAACGTGGATTAGAGTGTGTGTCACATAATTAGTTATTTGAATTAGAGTGTGCCACGTAGCGATCTCCAATTCTAACGTGGATTTCGCATTTCACTCTATCCATGCTACTTTTTAATACAAATTCATATGTATATGATGAGCACCATGGTAGTGAGAAAACTTTTGGATGGATTCAAACATATGACCTACAAAAAAGCACAACAAATTGAGTCAATGTCAACTTTTCGAAACTTAGTATGGCACGAATTCGAAATAATTACCCGTATGCATGGTCCCCAGTTCAAATCTTACAATGTACATTGAAACATCGATATTAAGTCTCGTACTATGTACATTCAAATGTTGTTTTTACCCCCCCCCCCCCCCCCCGCACACACAGTACATACTTCCTGTATCGGTCAATCTTCCTCTCCTAACCACCTTAGGAAGCTATCGGTTTCCAACACACGTTCATTCTTTCTCTCCATGTTTCGATCTCTAAGTCTCTCAACTACACAACCCCTTTTTCCACTCTGTTACCAAATGTATTTACCTCACACACCCGCCATTGCAACCCATGCCGAGCTCTCTCTCTCTCTCTCTCTCTCTCTCTCCCTCTCCCTCTCACCCAATCGCGCTAAATACATGCATTGCCTATCTAGCCCCCAACCTCTCGTGCGCACGCACGCACGTTGTATATCTAGGTCACTCCCTCGAGACTGTCTCACTCTTTCTTCCGCACGGCGGGCCACACTCGCTCAATCTCTCTCTCTTTATCTGAGTCTCGTTTAACCTCGTTTTCTTTCACACACAAATGATATATCTCCCTGTTCGGGCCTCGATCGACACACTCTATACTCTCTCATGCAGATTGTCTATCTAGGTCAGTCCATCCAAGCCGCCGCCACTCTTTCGACCTCATGGCGGGCCACGCTCACTCATTCTCTCTCTCTCTCTCTCTCTCTCTCTCTCTCTCTCTCTCTCTCTCTCTTTGTATGTCTCGATTGACCTCACTCTTTCTCGGACAAAAACGATATATCACCATGTTTGAGCCCAGTTCGACCTGTTCACATTGTATACTCTCTCACGCACATTGTCTATCTAGGTCACTCTCTCCAACCCGTCTCACTCTTTCGATCGCACGGCGACCCTAGGTGATCGATTAACCATGCTTCCTCCCACGCACAAAATATATCTACACGTTTGTGGCTGGATCATCTCTCAAGCTCTATCTTACATCCCTCACCCTTGCCAAAAACTCAATCGGACAATATCTCTCCAGAGCATATATATCTGTTCAATGAATGTCGGACCACACTCACTTTGTCTCTCTATCTATATGTCTCTCGATTGACTTCGCTTTCTCACACCGTATCTTCCACGCATTGAAGCTACCTCTCCATCCCTCGCAAAGACAGAGATATTTACATTGCGAGGGGCACTCCAACCTTGGATTAATTTGTGTAGGCATTTATTCCGGTCGGTTTAGATTATATTTTCGTAGCATTCGGCCCAAAACTACTCCAAACACCGTTGCAACCCCCGCAACTCCCCTAGTTGATTTCCCTCTAGCTCGGTCATCGCTCTCTCGCACGTCCTTTCTCGCCTTCAACGTCGCACCATGGTATTATTGCAAAAAACTCTGTTGTTCTCTTTAATTATTATAAATAAGCTACAAAACTACACACCGATAGTCTACTTGGAATGGAACAAATTTCGACCCACAAATTAAAGTGCTAAAAACTACACACCGAGGGGCCCACATGTCTTGAAACAAATTTGGACCCATATACAAATTAAAAAATAAAGGACGAGGATCTAACATGCGACCGGGCCTTCAAACCGCATGTCAATAGGCAACATACGTAGAACAGCAATGTTTGTTGTACCCCCCTTTGTTCACATAATGTTTTTATATTACCACAGCCTATTTAATGGATAACATGTAATATTATTTTTAGTACTATTTGCCTTCACTTACTGGTGGGTTCCATGTGTGCTCTCTCTCTCTCCTCCCCTTCTGTGTTTAGACGCACAGGCAAACACGAAGAACTCGTGGGCGATGTTGCCGTTGACCATATCTGGACGCGTTCACAAGTCACGGCACCAGTTTCACGTACTAGCAGCACTAGTCAGTGTGTACGTGCAATGCATGTTAATTTGGAAGTATATTAAGTGCATGCGGATATTAAGTAGGATATTATTTGCGTGTTATTATGTGATTAGCACTATTTTTGGCATGAAATTAACTGCACGCTGAACGTGTTGAGCGCTCGACATTGAAGCAGTCTAGGTCGTTGGATGACAAGGACTACATGTGGCTTGATGACGTTTTATATTTAATTTGATACGGCTCTAGCAGAACATTCAATAGATTTCGTTCAGTCTGACTCCGACTTTAAATTATACAACGACCGATATAAAATAAACGTAAATGATAAACGTTCGGATTTTAAGCATGGCAATCCGGACGTTTTTCATGGCAAATTGAGATTATGCGGCGGCGGCGGGGGCGTCTTGCGGTGGGAAGCGGCTCCTCTGCCATGCTCTGTGTGTTGTCGGGCCACTGACCGACGGCGACGGCGGTGTCTTGCGCCGTTGTTGGCGTACTCCTGGACGTTGGCCTAGCTTCAAGGAAGGCCAAAATGTTCTGGACTTCGGAGCAAGTCAACAAGCGGGAGGAGGCGACTGGCGTTGGTGCAAGGAAGCAGTCGACGGCGGCCATCCATGCCGCTGCGGGGGGCACTGGCACCCGCGCAAGGACAGGCGCTGTCAACGGCGCGGCGGAGACATTCGTGTGCACGGGCACCGGCACAGGCGCGCACGTCAGTGCATGCGCAGGCGCATGCGCTGGCAGGTGCACAGGTACCGGCACAGGCGTGCGCGTCAGTGCACGCGCAGGCGCATGCGCTGGCAGGTGCACGGGTGCGTGAAAGTCGGCGGGGACCTCGTGGAACCCCGTGGGATCAAGCTCGGCGATAATGTGCGGCTCCCAGCCCATCAATGCCACGGGGATGGGCGCTGGCGCAGTCGGGGCGATGGGAGCCGGAACGAGAGCAGGGACAGGCGCGGCATCTTCCCGCAAGGCTATTTCAAGCTCGTCCCAAAGTGCCTTATGTTCTTGAGACTCCGCTGGGTGTCTTCCTCAGGAAACTGGAAGACTAAGGGCAGACCATCGTGATGCGGCATGGCGTACGTTTAGGTCGGACTAGTTGGAGGTAGACGACAGGAGAATCGAAGAGGAAGAGAGAAGATTGTAGCGATACCGGGTAGTGCGGGGTTGATTTTAAACTATGGCGCCGGCGACATTAAAAGTGGGAGAAGTTGGGACGAAGGTGGGCGGCGGAGCCTGGTCAAAGGGCTTGCCTCCCGGTGAGCCTGCACAGCGGTCTGCTCGCACGCCTCCCTGTCAGCAGGCGCAGCGGTCTGCTCGCACGCCTCCCATCGACTCACACGCTTGCTCGGACGGGACCTACCGGTGAGAAGCGGGGACTCGTGGCGGCATGTAAACACCCACGGTTTCAATAGTGAAAGCGTTCGCCTTAACGTGACAGGTCTTTGTTCCAAAATACCTTGGCTCTTCATTTGTGCAACTTGTCATAAGCAGCTTGTCTCAAATTGAAGAAAAAACTTACGAAGTAATATTTGTTCCATATCACGTGACCATGCTCAGTTTCAAGAATTTATGCTCACTTTTGGATTTTCTAAAATTTAAGATCCAGGATTCGAAACAATATCATAACCTGCATCATGCAATAAATTTTCAAGTCGTACATCTGTCCTGTTGTATTTCTTAAGAAAGGATTTGGTCAAACATTTTGCTTAGTTAGACTTTAGACAAGTTATATATGCAGAGTAAAAGGATAATCCCTCCGTACCAGTGCATTGCCTGATATATTAACTCAAGTACTAGGCACGAACAAACGGGCTCAATTCTGTGCTCATCCTGGTGTAGTAGTAGTAGTACTAGGCAATGCAGTTGACGGGTGACCTTGACGAGCGGCGACCGAGGGAATTGAACCGTGCTCGGCACGGTAGGTAACGTTGTCTAGTTACTAAAGCATCCCTCCGTTGTTCATCGGTAGTCATTATGGACCGGGGACATGAGGGGAATTTCCTAGGGCTGGAATTCTGGCCGCCAGATATTTCGACTTGAAACGCTGAGGCTCGACTGGTTGGGGTTGCCTAATGTGCGTACCACGCACGCCACCGAAGGACACGAGCCCGGTTTTTTTTTAGGATCAACACGAGCCAAGGTCTGGCTGGTACGCCGTTGGGTCCTACCATTCGAGAATACGAAAGGAACCTTTTAAATTGCCGAACGAATCTATGTGTATTACAATACCCGTATTTTCCTTGCAAATACTAATCTCAACATGGTAATTGATTTATGACGAGTTGTTGAATTAGAGTGAGTTTGTGATATAGTGATCTCAACGTGGATTTCACATTTCATGGTATCCCTAGTAAGTTTTCCAATGCAAATTCAAATTTAAAAGATGAACAATATGGAGGTGAGAAAACTTTGTATGTATCAAGCATATGACCACACACACACACAGAGAGACACACACGCACGAACACAACAACAATCCAATAAGTATAGTGCATCTATTTTTCCAAACCATGCATGTATGACACGAATTCAAAAATACTCCTTCTATTCCTAAATATTAGTCTTTTAGAGAGTTCAACAAGTGACTACATACGGAGCAAAATGAGTGAATCTAGACTCTAAAATATGTCTATATACATCCGTATGTGCCAGTCCATTTGAAATCTCTAAAAAGACTAATATTTAGGAACGAAGGGAGTAAAATGTAAGACATGCATGGTCCTCAGTTCAATATTTAAAATGAACATGAAACTGAAACATGAATATTAAGTCTAGTACTACAGTACATGCAAATGTTGTGTTTAGGCGGAGCTATGATTGTCGGGGGTCAACCCCTCGACCTTAGATAAAATTGTGGAGCTCTGTTTAGGGTTGTTTAGATTATATTTGTCCCCACCCTCCCAACCACCGATTGGTTGTGCACCCCCCACCCCTCCTCCCCGGGAGAATATCATGTGCCCCCATACCTTAGATGCTATATGCCGATACGAGTTGCTTGGAGCTTGTAGATCTGAGATATAGCAGCTCACATGATGTGTCTTAATATTTTTACAGGAAACCTTGATGAGTTTGAGAATTGCACACAATTTGTACAAAAACTACTCAGATGCCCTTGGATCCCATATCCAACGACCTCGAAGCTCGTATCACCGTAGCATCTAAGATGAAGGAGGACATCATATTCTCCTGTATGTAAGAATATCATGTGCTACCACACCTTAGATGCTTTGGTGATACAAGCTCTTCGGAGCCGTTGGATTTGTGACCCAACACCTCCTCGGTGGTTCGAATGGTTTTTTGCAGAAAAGCCCCAAAAGAGTTCGGCCACTGCTTACAAGCACAAAGACTGCTCAGATGCCATTGGATCTCAGATCAAACGACCTCGAAGCTCGTATCACCGTAGCATCCAAGCTGCGATAGCACCTTTTATTTTCTCGCACGGGAGAATATGAGGTGCTCCCGCACCATAGATTCTATGGTGATACAAGTTCACTGAGATCTAACGGCCCACAATAGGAGGTTTGAATGTTTTTGCAATATACGGCTGATAGATTTTGGGAAATGCGCAGAAAGTACAAGTACTACGCATGTGCCATCTGATCACTGATCATACGACCTAGATGCTCATATCACCGTAGCGGGTAATTAAGCTACGGGGAGCACCTAATATGAGCAACGGGGAGCCGTTGGATCGAAGATGCAGCGGCACACACGAGGCCTGAATGTTTTATTTGCAAAAAAACTTTGGAGAGTTTGGAAATTGCGCATATTACAAAGACTACTCCCAAGCCATTGGATCTCACTTCCAACGGTGTAAAAACTCGTATCACCATAGCATCTAAGCTGCGGGGTGGATGTGATATTCTATGCCGCTGTCATTTTTGTTCGTAAACTTGCAAAATACGTGTAACTCGTGCCGTTACTTGTCTAACCGCGCAAAGTGTTTGTTCAAAAAAACCATCCTACACTGAAATATCGGAACAACACACGGGGGTCCCACTTGTCATTAATCAAATTTGGACCTAAAACTAACAAATCTGAAAGACGAGATTCGAACTGGCAACCTGGACTACAAAGCATAAGTCAATAGCCTGAAACAACAACGGTTGTTGGCTTTGTCCCATAACTTGATTTTATACAGTATTACGTTGAGTAGAGTAGAGGGAGTGCCTCGTCAACACGTGCATGACCGTTGACTCACTTACTGGTGGGTCCCAGGTCTGCGATCTCAATCTCTCTTCTCTCCATCGTCTAACCTTTGCACGGGCACACACGAAGAGTGGTGCTAGCTTGCCGTGGTGTTATTACAACTAAAAAAAGCTTGGAAAATAGAAGAATCGCCTAGAACAAGAGACGTTGTGGCTGGTCGAGATGGAGCTAACCACATCTATCCTTCATGCCATGTTTGCATGATGAAGCTGTGTGGCTAGTGGGGTGTTTTCGACCGACTGGATGGGTCCCGAGGACGAACCATAGGTACTAGAGTTACCGCCGACGTCTGATACAGTATATTTTTACACGCACATTTTTCCTCCGTGCCCAGACGTGGCACACCCTACCTCGCGGTTTCGGGGTCCTCCCGGGTGGTGCACGCATATATTCTTCCTGACGTAGGACGCCCTACCGCGCGTTTTCTAGGTCCTCCTCGGTCGTAGCGCCGAAGCAACTAAATGAGTCATCAAATCATGAAAGACCACCTTTCCCGCCGAGTACATCAGTGAAGCACAGTGGCTAGCTAGTTGGGCTAGTTCGACCGATTAGCTAGGCCGCCGCCACAATTGTTTTTTCACCCCTTTTTTTATCTACTTGTCGGCAGGTAAATTTAAATATCCACCACGGTGCTGCTCTGGTGTTTGGGTGCGGCAGGATTTTTAATTTTTTGATTGACGGGAGCAGGCACGGCAGCAATTAGTCACGATGACTCCGCCTGTAAAACCCACTGCTCCCTGATGTGAGAAGTTGTCGACTGGTGTTTTACCATGGTGAAAACCAAAAGATTCCCTGCTCCTCGACTGGCTCCCTCCGCCTTCCCGTAGATTGCATTGCCTTTCAGTCGTTTCGCCCCCTTTGCTTCCTCTCCCCATTGCTTCTACCTGGTGCCATGGCGGCGCGGCAGATCATGGAGTCCGAGGTGAGGCGCTTGACACAGGAGCTCCATGCCAAGGATGCGGAGCTCAAGGCCAAGGACGTGGAGCTCCGTGAGCTCAAGGAGGAGAGGAGTGCCATGCTCCTCCATTATGTGCGGGAGTTCACAGAGCTTCAAAAGTGGCAGGCGTCCACCACAAAGATGCTCGAGGCGTCGGCGGTGTTCCTGCAGAAAGCGGGAGATACGATAGGCCGTCAGGGGAGCCGGCTGGAGCGTGAGCGGGCCGATCGTGACGAGGTCCAGGATCGTGTCAGCCACTTGGTGAACCAAGTTGCCACACATGTGTTGCGGCTACGAAATGCCTACCGTCGTGCCAGCGCGACGATGCCGGCAGTCGGGCTAAACCCGTTCGACCACCTGGTCGACTTCAACGAGCTGTGGCTTCCTGACCTAGTCTCCTTCTTCACCTATATCTCTGAGGAGCTGAGCCGTCTCCGCGCGATGCTGGGGGCTGACCTGGACGAGGAGGGGTTGCGGGCTTCCGTCGCCGTTGCCGGGAGAATACTTTCAGGGCTCCGTCACCGGAATCCATTTGTGCCATTGGACGCCGTCTTTGACGAGCTGGCTCCCGTCGACTGAGAGCGGGCTCTGCGGGCAGTTGCACCCTGCATCACCAACGTTGTGCGCCTCAAGAAGCAGAGAGGCTTCGGTGGTGTTCAGGCGCCCTCTGCATGGGCATGTCCATGTCTCGGCGCAACATGGCCATTGGATCAAACTCAGACGGTGCAGATCAGTCACTGTAGCACAAAGCGTGTGGGTGTGTTTGGTTGCATTCTCATCTCAATATAGTTGTTTCCTCTTCATGTATTTTTGTTAACCTACTAGTGTGGACTCATGCACCCTTCATGCACTCTTCCAAATACCCAAAAGTGGGTCGAGAAGGGAACTTTTGCTCCCATCCTGTGCACCCTTCATACACCCTGCCTAACACTATTCGTGCTTCATATGGTTCATGTTTCATGGAGTACTGTAGCACCGTACTCTCCGTGCGCTGTAGACCTAGTTCTGTTAACATTGATCTCACCGTTCATTCTCGACCGGACAGTCGAAAAAGCGGTACTATGTTACATATAGGAGTAGTTGACATGCGCACAACATCATTTGTTATCGTCATATCTTACTACACTAGCAACAAGATTGTGTAGTACTGACGTATGAACCACTGCACATGCCTAGTAGTAGGAGCACTGTGTATGTTCAAGTGGCTGCCGTGTTTCGCACTCCTCTGTCATAAGAGTGGAAACGCTTGCTGTAATCATTTTTTCTTCAGAAAAACAGTGGACACGCTCTACCGTGCGGATCCTCCTCCAGCCATGCACTAAATTACTCACTTTCGCCGACGTGTGGGACAGCCAGCACCTGGGTCCACCAGCCATGCACTAAATTACTCTGTAGTAGAGTGACGGTAGACTACCCCGATCGAAGCGCCGCAGTAATGCCCAATGAGCCGTCAAATCACAAAACCCCCTCCTTTCCAGCAGTAAGTTGGACGGACGAAGCAACCATCATTTCACTCTTCTCTATCAGCTTCCTCTCTTGAAGAAAACCCCCACTCGCTTCGCTTCTCCCTCATCTCGTTCCTCCTTTCACTCTTCTCTCTCAGCTTCCTCTCTTGGATGGACGCTGGAGCACCGGCCGACGTGATGTCTATGGCTCTGGCCAAAACCGTCGAGGCTCATGGTACGAAGAAGCGCAAGCACCCCGCCGAGACTACCGCAGACAAGCTCAAAGCCATCGCCCTGTCCAAGCCCCCCTCTCCGGGATCCCTCATTAAGCAAGTCCAGGTAATGTCTCTTGTTGACGATCTTTTTCTCGATCTTGATCGTGTTTTTTCATCTAACACGCAGTACTAGTACTGGTAGTACAACTTTCTGGGTGATCTTGCATGTGATTTTAGTGTGCCAAATGACGGTTCTAAATTCCTCTTTTGACCAAAACATGCGAGAGGTTGACACTGATTTCTTATAGATTACTTTCAACTACTCCCTCTGTCCCAAATTTCTTGTCTTAGATTTGTCTAGATACGGATGTATCTAATACTAAAATGTGACTTGATACATCCGTATCTAGACAAATCTAAGACAAGAATTTTGGGACGGAGGGAGTACTTTATGAACATCAATGCTACCTTTGAAGATGGCATATTTGCCTCAGTAACTTGTGTTATGGATATTGCAAGTAATCCCTCTGTTCTCATGCCTTTGAAGACATGTTCTAGTGTCTTTGTTCACTCATTTCTGGGCGTATATGTAGTCATATATGGAGTATAATATCGAAAATCATCTTATATTTCTGAACAGAGGTAGTAATAAAATATTGTTTCTATTTGAATTAGAACCAGGTCCGCGGTGGAGATGAAGTTCTCAAAGTCATGCCGTGTGAACTGGAAGACCTGATGATGAGTTCTACTGCTAAACTATCCAGCTATTGTGTCCTTGTCACCACGTGTCCTGAACTAGTGTTTTCCTGTAGCATTGTTGTCAGGCGTGTTCTCGAGGTTGTACTTGACCACAACAATTTCCTGGCTGTGCCTTCAATTACGAAGGGTGTGGTTCCTGTAAAGCTTCCCAACAAATCTGGTGTGACATGTCTTCATCATCATGTTTATGAGTGGAAAGACCACTCTGTTAGGTTCTCCAAGGTTGACGAGATGGTGATGGTGCATGTAGACATCTCTCACGAAGTCCATGGCCTAGTCAGTTATGCGGGGTTCATCCCGTAGGTCGGTGGCAAGAAATAGTCTGCAGAGTTTAATTAGTGCAACTTTGCTTGTCTATAGTAAGTACTATTGTTCAGTACTTGATTTGTGTTTGTGAACCCTGTATTGTTTATTAGTACTGCCGCTTTTGGTGTGTGGTCAGTCCTGAGAACGGTCTATGTTAATGTCTGTCCACTCAATTCAGTCTGTATATTTTGAAGTATCCAGATCATCTTTTTTGTGAGGACGGTTTATCAATTATGGTTACACTCCAATATCTGTATGCATTGCAGGGTTTATCGCACCCACCAGGATTTCCAGTCCCATGGATGTTCGGTCCATACGATTTGTCACGACCTTTGGACTGTCCTGCTTGTGGGAGTAGGCGGGGCCCCTGCATGCCACCCGTAGTTGGACGATCAATCTTCTGTTTAGTACTTCAACATAGTGATTTCCTGGTAAGGATTCACTCGTGTCACATCAAGTAAATATTATTGATTTACTGTCTAAATCTTATTGATTTAATGTCATGTTTTCTTTCTTTTCCTGCAATTTTACGATGCAGGTTTTTCCATGTGACATTCATCACAGAATAAACCATTTGGTTTGCTCTACGATGGCTATTTTTGCAGGTTTCACTTCTTATGTCGTGTCAGTAACGAAGGCACTGTCCATCACTTATATTACTGGAAAAAATTGGATCAGTCTGTTGTCTGAGTACAAGCTGAATCCCTATGATGAACTGCAGTTTGGTTTAACAAAAACGCCACAATTAGTCCTTCTCGCGTTTAAAATAAATGAAGAAAAAACTAGATCACGGTCATGGATCCTAGTCAAGTTAGAAAGCTGATCATAGCAGACCAGACACGATCGCCGCTGTCTCGCACATCGGTACCACTTTCAGCAATGGATCGAGCACCGGCAGTTGCTCTAGCACTGACAGCGGCAGCAGCTCACTCTGATCCAACTAAGGATTGGGCACTGACCGCGTCAGCGGATCAGTCTGGTCTACTAGAGGATCGGGCATCGACACCGGCACCTGCTCCGACACCGGCACCAGCTCTACAAGAAGCACCATCTCCGGCAGCAGCGGCGGCTTCGGCACCTGCACGAACACTTGCACTTGCATCTGCTCCGGCCCGTGCAGCGGAAACTGAATGAGCAGTTGCACCGGAAACAGACTGGGCTACAGTTCGCACTTCATATACCAAAGTCCTTACAAAAACCGACATGTCCACCTTCTTGGTAAGCATTGGTCGCCCAAGTGCTTCGTTCTTTTTTCTTTCCATGTTATTTCACATGATTCATTGTGTTGATCTAACTATTTGGGTATGTTTTCTTGTTTGCAAACAGAGAATTCCTAGAGCAACGAGGGAGTCGTTCAACAATCCGAGCGACCGCGGCCAAGTTTCTCCTACCATGCGCAACCTTGGTATGAATGAACCTACTCAATATACCGTAAGTACAAAGGATGGTCGCATGATGATTGATGCTAAAGGATGGTCAAGGTTCAAATCTAAATCATATCTTGCAGTAGGGGATGATGTCAAAATCGAACTTTCTCGGCAAGGAGAGCTGGTCCAAATCAACTTTGAAATTCTTCAGTAGCAGCACGCAACTGCCGAACTGATCTATCCTCCGAGAGATTTTAATGTAATAATCTAGCATGGTGAAACAAGTGTCCTGTGTGTATAAGTAGTACGACAGTATTATTTATCACATGGTATATCGTTGATAGAATTGCAACTCTGATTGCTGGTTAGGAACTGTCGTTTGATTTCATTCCAACAGCTGTCGTGCTTTATTCAATTTTGTGTATTCGCCTTGTGACAGCATCTAAAACCAGCGCCGTACAGATCGCTTGCTATATGAAAAGCACTGAGGTAGAACACATGGGCCCCCAAACATGCAGGGTGGGCATGCGGCCCAAAGTCCAGAACCGTGAGGCTGTCTGAGTATTATATTCTCAGCTGAACCCCCATAAAAAAAGTTGAACCCCCATAATGCCCGTGTGTTGCACGTAACATCAAGATGCATTTGTATGAGTATTTTATCTTGTGAGAGAAAAGGATGAATGAGGGAAGGCCTTATTTGCAAATGTGGAGAGGTGTGTGGGTACCTTTTTGCAAAATTGCCATAGTTTCCTTCCTATCCGTCAGATATAAATCGGACGGCCTATATTGCAGGATGGCAGGCCCATCATCACCAACTCGTCTATACTGTGTTAAAAACAACTCTGTTTTTTATAATTATATATGTTATATACATTCCCCTTGATTTTTCTTATGTATAAAGTTGTGATATAAAAGATTTGTATATTTCTTTACATAGGGAGTATCTCTCTGTCAAAAATATATTTATGTGTAACTAGTTACTCCTGTCTTTCTACTTCCTTTCACTGATATGTGGGGCAACAGGCAATGGGGTCCACGTGCCATATGCACAAATTAGAGTGCACAACTGCACCGTAGACACACCCCGGTCGTAGCGCTGCAGTAACGCCCAATGAGCCGTCAAATCACAACCCCCCCCCCCTTTCCAGCTTTAGCAGTAAGATGGACGGACGAAGCGGCAATATTTCACTGGGCCCGAATCCCCTTCTCCCTCGTCTGCTTGTTCAGAGAAAACCCCCTCTCAGCGATTGCATAGGGTTTTCTCATGGAGAACCAGGTACGAATTCTTCATCCATCCCCGATAAATCCAAGTCCCTTGGTCGCAGGTAATCCTAGGATGGCAGTCACCGCCGTTGATGCATTTTTCTTCCTGCTGAATCTAGTGTGTTTCATGTGTAGTGCCCAAAGTGCGAGGACCCTATAGGTTTCTGCGCCCTCAGCGAGATGCCACACTTGTTCCTTCTCATCCTAACACAGGATTTTAAAACGCGCATAGTATGTTCCTAGAATCCTATTTTCTATCCGGGAGGGTGGGGTTTTTTTGAACATGCTGTCGACTGATTTGGAAATTTGGATTGCTATATTTGGATAAAAGGTACTACTAGTACGATGGTCAACACTGACATGAAGGAGGAAGTTATTTCTAGATTTGGATAGGGAATACATTGTGTTCTCATATTATTTTTCCTGCAGTGCATTATTTGCTCTGCCAGAACACATGTACTCAAGATGCTCGGCCTTGCCATAACTGAATACACTAGTTTAATGGTCACAGTGAAGACAAGCCATGGATATAAGTTCTGAGTTGGGTTCATGAACCAAGAAGATCGCTGCTTTTTTATGGCCAAACTTGGATAAACTTTCTCAAGTGTTACAGACTGAAAGTTGGCGCACAAATGTTGATGGAAATAGCAGAACATGGTCTCATCTTCACTGCGATCTTCCACCCAACGTTGTTCCAATTGTTCATCCATATTAGTTTTGTATCTGGTTCTTGCTTGTTGTCTTGATTACTTCTTAATCCACCTATTCTGTCTAACTAATCACAATTTAACTTTAGAAGTAGCAACGAATCTCTCATGAAGATGCTACTTCTAACTAATATTTTCTTATAATTGGTGGCACGTCTAGGTTTTTTCAGAGTTAAGCGGGTTGCTCGTTTGTTATTCTGTAATAACTCGGCAGTTACTGATGGCACTGAAGTTGACAGGGACGACATCCACATGTTCCTACACTTTATTGATCGTCTTGAGGTCCTTGTGGGGCATTTCAACGGTGGAAGGCCACGTGGGATATGTGTGCCACTGCTGCACTTGTTGAACAGGTCCATCTGTGTCGAGAAACTTATGGTATGAGTTGTTTTCTGTTATATATGTTGTTCATAAACTATTGCTTATACACAGTTTTACAGTTGTGACCTTCTTGAAACAGAAACTGCCCAGTTCTATTGTTCCTACATAGATTCCTGACCATGGTCGGGTCAAACTTGCGCTTGGTCACAACATGATGTTTATGTAGACCTACTCCATTCCCCTTGGAGGTGAAAAGATACTTATTCATGGGTGGTCTCAAATAATGAAGGCCCGTCCATCTTGGAGAATAGGACAGAAGATTATGTTCATGCTTTTCCATGGCTCTAAAGCGAATATCCTGTTTATTGACCACATTGTGAGATGAAGCCGCTTTAAGAAGGTTTTGGATGCGCGGGGTGGCGCCTGGGCCTTGTCCTGGGGCTTGGCAGCCTCACCCTTGGTTAACTATAGGCAAAGTAGCACTATTCGAGGCGTGCTTTGTATGGTTGAACATGTATAAGTACTCATACTGCTTTCAGCTTTGGTTGTTAAGTGCCCCTACTGGTTTCAGTTAAGGTTGTTAAGTACTCCTGCTGCTTTTGCAGTCTGTCGTGTTTCTTCAGTCATGTCTTCCTCCAGCCGCCAAAACCAAACCAGCGCCGGCGGGGCCGCCTGCTTCCGCCTCCCACGGCTGGTTGCGCCTCAGCGCACGCATCACCGCCCCATCGTCTCCTAAATCGTTAACGCAGACGTCCTCCGCGCGCTTTGGTGCACTCGCCGCGGCACCGCCCTCTCGCGTTGTCAACATGGTCAACAAACAATAGGAATCGGTAGAAGTACGTGGAGAGGATGACAGTAGGGGCCCACCATGACAGCGTATGGAAAAATAAAATGCTTCCTCCTAGTGTTTTCCTGACATCTAGGACCCACGACATTGTGAGCGTATATAGTCAATAGACAAGAGGACAGCACAAGATCGACTGACACCTGGGATGTAGTTGCTCGAGCAGTATTTTTTTGTTATTGTTGAGATGGAGCAGGGTTTGAACTGGGCTGTGGCCCGTCTAGCCCAGGCTTATATTTTATGTTCACCATGTGACCAGCCCAGCTATTTTTTTCTTTTTGAAAATGAGCCCAGTTTATTTTTTCTGAAGAATACCCAATCCATGCCTACTATTTTTTCTACGCCCTGATGGGCTCCAACTCTTTCAAGACGCCTGCAAATCTTGAAAGTAATATGAAATGGGTTGTAAATATAAAAACAGATGACAAATTGGCAATTACTTTATAATTTCTGAATTTTTTCACATTTTCAGATTCCTATTTCACTGGGCATTAACCTAATTTAAATATATCTTCAAAGTACTTTGAATCTGGCTCGACATTTCGGTACTAAAAATAGTTTGGAAACCCACAGAAATATGCGAAATTGGCCCTGGCCGACCGAAAAAATGACTGCAATAAATTGCATAAGAAGTTGCCATGAGCTATATATAAATTATTAAAAAAGAGGGAGTGGTCTGACTTGTGGGCCTGTTTAGTTGACGCGTATGCAAGATTTTTTAGTTATTATATACGTCAACAAATGATTCTAGCAGACGTAACAATTGGATGTCAATCCAACGGCCGTCGTGTTTCTTCAATCTCTGATCTTCTTGCTTCAGCCGCCAAAGCAGCGCTGGTGGAACCGCCTGCTCCCGCCTCCCGTGGTCAGTTGTGCTGTCGCGCAGGCCTCAGCGCCCCCTACTACTCCCACCGCTGGCCAGGGCATCCCTCTAGTCACTCACACCCCCTGTTATTCTGCAGCGACGGCAGCCTCACACCACAGCCGAACCGGTGAACCCTCGTACTGCTCTCTGCGCGGGCTTCCACTGCCGCGTCTTCCCCGGCTTCGCGTCGTCCCCTTCCTAGGCCTTGCCATCGTCCACCGCCGTGGTGCTCTCGGTGCAGCGTGATCAATGTGGTCAACGACCGACTTCCATCGAAAGAGTACTGTACGTGGAGAGGCCGACAGCTGGGTCCACGGCAGCCGCAAGGAAGTGCCTCCTTAGTACGCGGAAAATAATTATTCCTCCACCTGACAGCAGGGACCCACCGGATGGGCCACCAGTATTTTGTGAAAAAAACGTTTCCCCTAACTGCTGGGACCCACCGGACGGGCCACCGTATTTTGCAAAAGAAATGTTCCCCCGCTGTCAGCTCGGACCCACCGGAAGTGCCTCCTTATTACGCACAAAAAATGAATACCCCCTGCTAGCTGGGACCCACCTTGGTGGGAGGCTGGCTTGTGGGCCTACTAAGTTGATTGGGACAGAGGCCTTTGTCAACTTTAGTCAATATATGAACTATTCTAGCTCCAGTGACCGTATGATGTCCATCCAACGGCCGTAGTGCTTCTTCAACCTCTGGTCTTCTTGCTCCAGCTGCCCAAAGCAGCGCCGGTCATGCCGCATGATCCTGCCTCCCGTGGCCGGTTGTGATGCCGCGGAGGCCTCACCGCCCCCTACTACTAGCTCCCACCGCTGGCCAGGCCATCCCTCTACTCACCCACACCCACTGTTATTCTGCGGCGACGGCACCCTCACACCGCAGCCGAACGAGTGAACCCTCATACTCCTCTACACGTGCGCATCCACTGCCACGTCTTCCCCGGCTCCTCGTCGTCCCCTTCCTAGGCCTCGCCGTCGTCCACCGCCCTGGTGCTCTCGGCGCGGCGTGGTCAACGTGGTCATGGAACGACTTCCATCGGACTTGGCGTGTACGTGGAGAGGCTGACAGTTGGGTCCACGGCCGCAGCAAGGAAGTGCCTCCTTATTATGCAAAAAATAATGATTCCTCCACCTGACAGCAGGGACCCACCAGACAGGCCACCTTATTTCACGAAAAAATGTTTCCCCCCTGACTGCTGGGACCCACCAGCTACATCTTCGCACGCAAGGAAGTGCGTCCGAAAAAAAAACAATTCGCCCCCCTGACTGCTGGGACCCACCAGCTACATCTTTGCACTGAAGGAAGTGCGTCCAGGAAAAAAATAAAAAAACGATTTGCCCCCCTGACTGCTGGGACCCACCATCTACATCTTCGCATGCAAGGAAGTGCCTGACAGTCGGGACCCACCTGGTTGAAGCGTACGTAGCGTTGTCATTCTGGTCATGAACGTGTACGTACATACTGGTGGATGTAGAGGCGTGCACATGTCGTAGTAGAGGCGCGCACATAGCATGTACACGTACGTACAACGGCCAGTGTGCAAGAAAGAAAATACGGCCATGTATGTACATACGGGTGGGGTCTCGAACGCCTACTCGTGGATATATACGTACGACCAGGGATCGTGTACATGGCTGGGTCGGAACAAAGAAGCAGCGTCGTCGTCGTGTTCATGGGGAGCCGACTGGCTGGGTCGGAACGGAATGCATCATCGTGTTCATCGGGAGGGCTTGGATGGAACAGGCGATGGAAACGAGGCCTGGCATACCGCAAAATGAAGGAAATGGCCTTGTGTTCGACCGGCCACGTTCGAAACGGGATCCTGTTCATCGGGAGGGGTCTGGCGTACCACAAAATGGAGGAAACAGACCTCCTACGGTCGAAATGGAAGTCCTGTTGATCGGGAGGGGTGTTGCGTACCGCAAAACGGAGGAAACGGACTTGTGTTGGAGCGCTACGGTCGAAACAGGGGTCATGTTCATCGGGAGGGTTGTGCCGTACCGCAAAACGGGACTCCACGGGATACTTTTCATCTCCACCGTCGACCTCCTCCAGCCTCCACGGGCTACTGTTCATCCACCGTCGACCTCCTCCAGCCTCCACAGGCTCCTGTTCATCCAGCCTCCACCACGCGCTACTCCACCGACTACTGTTCAACCACCCCTCTCCACGAGCTCCTGTTCAACCACCCCTCCAGGGCTACTGTTCATCCACCCCTCCACCATCTACTGTTCATCCAGCCCTCCACGGAGTCGTCCTATTCATCCAGCCCTCCACGGGGTCCTGTTCATCCAGCCCCAACCGGCTCGATTGATCGGGGTCCTGTTCATCCAGAGGCAACGCCACGGGGTCCTGTTCATCCACCCCCACCGCTCACTGTTCATCCAACCCCCCCCCAGGCTACGGTAACTGTTCATCAAAACCCCCCTGCAAAGCTCAATGTTCATCTAGAGGCAGCATCAATCGGCTTTAGTTAGCAGCAGTAGCGAAGGAATCGCTCGATTGCTCGGGTTCAGTAACGCGTAACCTGCAGTGCAATCGCTCGGGTTCAGTTAGGCGACGCCTCGCTCGGGTTCAGTTAGAGCCCAACGCCTCGCACACATGCGCGTACGTGTACGAGAGAAACGCGCACCGCTCGGCCCCCGACCACCCACCGTAACCGGGAACTCCCCGAAATTTTCCTCGCCCTCGCTTCTACCACGGTTTTTTCCGCCATGGACGGCCCAAAGAATGTCATGCAGCTGCGTCTCCGGCCCGCCCAGGACGAAAAGCCCATTTTCTGTCATGATTTTTTGTCATAGAAGTAGGAGCCCACCACATCTATGATGATACCGGGTTTTGTCATAATTATCGTCATAGAAGTGTCATAAGTATGACAGAATTTTTTTCGTTCGGCCCAAAATGTCATGGATGTGTCTTTTTTTGTAGTGTTTGTTTCATGCCTCCAACATATCATCATACTAACTCTGCTCATGGATATGCACCTGTGTTATAGAGTTGCATTTTGCATTGATCATATTGGTTTAATCTTGATGCCTATGAACCTAAATCTTATTGATATTTGATGTATGTTATCTGTACTTGAAGTGCATGTCAAGTTTGTGCTCATATGATTCCTCTAGCATGCTGTTTTGATGATTGCAAAGTGCCTAGTTGCTGTTTTGGGCAGATTGTTGTTATATCTTGTTCGGAGTGTATGTGTTGCACCGTTGCTCCGTTTGAGCATGCTCTATATGAAACTTGCTTAGAATTGCATGTAGTTTCATATTATGATGTTGAATCCATGCTTTGAGTGTGTTTGCTTGATGTTTGAATGCATTTGCATCAATGACATGTTTAACTTGTTTTGCTCATATCTTCTAGGCCGTAGCTCCGAATTAAATGAACTTTATATGTAACTTGACTAGAATCTCATGTAGATCATCATGGTGCATATTAACTTAATATTTCACAACTTTAACTTAATATTTTGTTCAGATCTTGACCAATTTCGAAATTTTCATATGAGGACTTACCGGAATTGTTATATGTTGTTTCCGGCCTCATTTAAACTTGCTTTGATGTGTTGTTCTTGTATGCATCATATCTCGCCATGAGTAGCATCATGTAGAATTGTAATGCATCATACTGGGATGTGCATCATGTCATGTTTATGTGTTGTGTGTTTACGGTGTTTTTTGCTTCTTTCTGGATGTGCTTCTTTTCGATAGTACCTGTTTCGTTGCGATCGTGAGGATTCGTTCGACTATGCTTGGTTCCTCTTCGTCCATTCGTCTTCTTCATGGACTCATTCTTCTTCCTAATGGGATTTCAGGCAAGATGACCATTACCCTAGATCTCACTACTATCATTGCTATGCTAGTTGTCTTGATGCTATCGCTATGTCGCGCTACCTACCACTTGTTTATCAAGCCTCGTAAATTGCCATGACAGCCTCTCACCCTTTTTCACCCTTACTAGCAAACCGTTGTTTGGCTATGTTACCGCTTTGCTCAGCCCCTCTTATAGTGTTGCTAGTTATAGGTGCAGTTGCAGATTGTTCCATGTTGGGACATGGATATCTTGGGATATCACTATATCTCTTATTTTAATTAATGCATCTATATACTTGGTAAAGGGTGGAAGGCTCAGCCTTATGCCTGGTGTTTTGTTCCACTCTTGTCAACCTAGTTTCCATTATACCGGTGTTATGTTCCTTGATTTTGTGTCCCTAACATGGTGAGGGGTATGGGACCCTCTTGATAGTTCGCTTTGAATAATACTCTTCCAGCAAGGCCCAACATTGGTTTTACCATTTGCCTCATAATAACTAAAACTTGCATAGGGGATTTTCTCCGGACCCCGAGTTACTTTAATCAACCCCTGGGCCAGTGGTCCTCATGAGTGCTGGTCCAAATTAGAGCGCCTAGCGGCGCCACCTGGGCAACTGGGACCTTGGCGCTAGTAAGCTTAGCTCACCCGTCGTGGCCTGAGACGAGATACGCGCCGGGAGGTCGTGCTGGTTTGTTTTACCATTGTAGAAATGTCTTGTGCACTGGGATCCCGAGTCTGATCGGATGTCCCACGATAGAGAATTCTCCGCGGATCGTGAGCTTGTAAAGGGCTAAGTTGGGACACCCCTGCAGGGTATAAACTTTCGAGAGTCGTGCCCGCGGTTATGTGGCAGATGGGAATTTGTTAATATCCGGTAGTAGAGAACTTGGCACCAGATTCGAATTAAAATACCCAACTGCGTGTGTAATCATGACGGTCTCTTTTCAAGTGGGCCGAGAAGACAACACGGTGGGGTTATGTTTTAATGTAAGTAGTTCAGGATCACTTCTTGATCAGTACTAGTTTGTGACCGTTTGCGTAGATTCTCATCTTATTCTTGTATTTGTAAGTTGGCCACTGTCGGTGTCAAAACCGGCGGACCTCGGGTAGGGGGTCCCGAACTGTGCGTCTAGGCGGATGGTAACAGGAGATAAGGGACACGATGTTTATACCCAGGTTCGGGCCCTCTCGATGGAGGTAAAACCCTACTCCTGCTTGATTAATATTGATGATATGGGTAGTACAAGAGTAGATCTACCACGAGATCAGAGAGGCTAAACCCTAGAAGCTAGCCTATGGTATGATTGTTGTTTGTGCTACGGACTAAAACCCTCTGGTTTATATAGGCACCGAAGAGGGTTAGGGTTACACAAAGTCGGTTACAATGGTAGGAGATCTACATATTCGTATCGCCAAGCTTGCCTTCCACGCCAAGGAAAGTCCCATCCGGACACGGGACAAAGTCTTCAATCTTGTATCTTCATAGTCCAGGAGTCCGGCCAAAGGTGATAGTTCGGCTATCCGGACACCCCCTAGTTCGGGACTCCCTCAGTAGCCCCCGAACCAGGCTTCAATGGTGATGAGTCCGGCGCGTAGATTGTCTTCGACATTGCAAGGCGGGTTCTTCTCCAAATCCTGTGTACCTGTTGAATAGCATCCGGCTTCCTATAAATATTGCGCTCCTCGGCTTCCACGCCCAATAATGGCCATCTTCCACGTGTTGAACGAATGCGAAAAGCCAGGGTATTTTTACATTTACCCCCCTAGCTGCGCAAATGAGCTGCCTATAAAAGAGACGAGGATCTAGATCTGAATCATATTGCGGACTTCGTGGCCTTTTGTGAGCTGTTTTTGGGCATCGAGGCTCATTTTGCGCTGTGGAAGAAGTTGTTCTGCCTTGTGCCCCGTTCTCAAGAGGGGTCAATATATCAAGTGGGCAGAGCCGAACTATGGCGCATCGCCGGGACCGGATATCTATCCGGAACCCCGAAGAAGGCGTCCGAAGACTGGCCTTCGGAATGGTTTTATATAGAAGATGTCCCCCTGCTGGACCCTGTTCGGATCGGCCTCCCTGTGTTCAATAATGCTCCTTTGAAGAAACGCCTAAGCTGGCGTCCACGGAGCCCTCAGAAGGAAAATGACAGGGACGTCCTTTACCCGATGAGCCGAATAAGGTTGTTCGCTCATTCTGGACTGACCATGGTCGGGGTCATGGCCACATGCATTATGCGGGGGGTGAAGCCGCTCCAGTATAGAGGCCACCCTATGTGGGATTTCAATGGGGAGGATGATGCCACCCGCTGCGGCCGTAAGGGGCCGGGATCGGTCGCCGATCTGATGAAGATCTTGTCCGCATTGTACAAGGGAGAAGAGGAGGAATTTCTCCGCGTCAATCCACAGGGCGGATTTTTTATGTACAACCCACCAAGCTGGGTAAGCGGACATTTTTTTTGCCTATCTGATCCATACTCCCGTAGTCAAGTATCTCATTTTGTGATTTCGGCACAGGAACTGCGCCGGGCCGTAAAGGATATAAACAGCCTGCCTCCACAACCTGAGGATCTGGAACGGTTCCTCGATCCGACCTCCCCAGAGGATCCGGACATATCGGTGGAGCTGATCGACGGGGTATTTCGCCAACTGAGCATCGATAATGCCTTGGTCGCCATTACGGCCGATTACCCCGGAATACTTCTCACCTCGCAGGTAACTGAGACCGAAGTCCCAATACTTTGAAAATGACCCATCCGTGCGTGTTTTTGATCACCGTATACCAATGGTGTTTCGCAGGGGAAGTCCTTGAGGCGGAAGTCCGAGCCTGCGACGGCCAGTCAACAAGGGACAGCAAGGCCCAACAGGCTGAAAAGAAGTGCAGTCCAGATTGAAACGCCGGTGCAACGGTATGGCGTGTCATCTTGCTCCCAGGTTTTATTTCCGGGAGGCATACTAACGCTCGTGCTTTTTCAGGAGGAAGAGCGCTCGCCGGACTATATCCGGAGAGGTTGCCAATCAATCCTCCGCTCGCCAGGCTCCAAAGCCAGGTCCAGAAGCGGAGGCGAACACAAGGCGTGCGTCGGATGCTCCTCCGACAGAGGATGCCGACATGTTATCTGCCACCAATTCCGAGGTGGAGAGTGCCATGAATCACAGGTGTTGCCAGACAGTTCTTCGTGACACATGTTTCTCCCCAGAGGCATCAGATGCTTTCAATTCAGGAGATGCGCACCTCCGTGCCACTCAAAATGGTCTAGCCAGAGCCACGGAGCAGTATGTAAAAGACATACGGGTGAGAAAATTTGATAGTTACATATGCCAGTAGCCCCCGAGACTTGAAATAGTTAGAATAACTGATTTAAGGATCATTTATTGTGCAGGATTTTACGGAAAAGAATACCCAACTGTCCCAGGAGCTGGAGGAGTGCAAAGCCCAACTTGAGGCCGCACTAGCCGCATCGGGGGAAGCCAAAGAGACCCCCTCTGGTAATATATGCTTCAAAAGATGAGTAATTTGTGAGGTGCGGCGTGTGTATAAGTCTGACAATAATATTGCAGATGGCGCCGGGATAGATCCGGACAAGCAATAGCTCATGCGCCGGTTAAAGGTCGGCGAGAATGTGCTTACAAGGGTGAGGCAAGAGAAAAATAATCTCCAAGATGCCAAGACCCAGCTGGGTGAGGAACTAAAGGATGTTCGTGCCCAGCTGTCTGACTCCGTTAAGGAGAATCGGCAGCTTCGACGCGGCATTTTTAGCAAGTGCTTGAACGAACTTTGAAAAAATAGTTCGGCGAGGAAGTCGACTAACAGAGTTATGTCTGTAGGTATGCTCACAGGCCGTCCTGCAGAGGAAATGCCCAGTTCTATGGGTGACCTTCTTCCCGAGCTCTTGCAACTGCACGAACGAGTTCGGCAGGTGATGAAAGGCGTCGCCCAGGCCTTGTGGCCATCTGTCTCCCTGCCCAAAGGTCTTGGAGAGCTTGCAGAGAGGCTTCAGGGAGCGCGGCAGCACTTCCGCTTATGGAAGATATCGGCCTGCCATCAAGGCGCCAGGGAGGACTGGGCCATGGTGAAGACGCGGTACACGAAGGCTGACCCAAACCACATGGCCGAGGTCGGACCTGCGGGGCCTGATGGGAAGGAGATCCCTGTGAGCTTAGTGTACGGCCAAGTAGAATTCGCCGCAAAGTATTCCCAACAGGACTGTAAACTATACAGCCTGCTAGATGGCATTGAAGAGGAATATGCCCAGTCAAGTTGACTATGTAATTTAAGATGACATGTAAAATGCCTTCTAGCCGGATTGTAGATCGTTTGTCATAGCGGACCTTTCCGCTTCAACCTCGGGACCCAATAGTCCAGAGTGTGTCCCAATACCCTCGCGGTTATATAAGAACCGGGGCATGCATGGAGACCAGGCGTAGGGGTCATTAGTGCTTTATCAGACAAGTTCCCAACTAGTTATGTTATATTACATGGTTAGTAAGAAACATCTTCCAGGGAGAATAGTTCCGTTAGGGGTTCCTTTCCCTGGGAGGCATGCCCTAAAGTGTATGTCCGGACTGTGAAAAAAGCAGAAAAACATCTGGGGGCAGATAAATAAATAGATAAGAAATCGTCTTTTAGTTCACCGACCGAATATTCCCTTAAGAACGCTAGCTTTCGGCTTCACCCAGTCTGAGGTACACATCCGGCTGACCCGGCAGTAACAATCGCAGAGGTGCTCCCTTTACTGCCTAGCCGAACAATCAGGAACGTAGGGGTAAGCACAGGAGCCAGGCAACCCAGCTAGGCCAAAACTTGAGTCATATCGATGCATATAATGGTGAATAAAAGGTACATGCGGAAGTGTGACACATGTGTTGGGCATGAAGCCCGTATAAATAAGCTTCTGTTAAAGAAGCCCCCAGGTATAATGAGCGCAGATAGCGCGTCAAGTGTGTGCAAACAATGCGCAAACAAGCTTTCAGAGGCTGTAATAGGAAAGGAGGGAGAAGGAGAGAAACAGAAGACAGCTAATATGTAAAATATAGACGGAGGAAGGAGACGAACTCAGAATCCGGCGCTAGGCATAGAATCTTTGGAGACGGGCTGCGTTCCATGGGTTCGGCTCGAGTCGGTTATCCGGTGCCTCTCGCAGACGGTATGCTCCACCGGTCAGGACTTGGTCGATGATAAAGGGACCTTCCCATTTGGGCTTGAGTTTGTCCTTTTTCTTGTCCGGCAGGCGTAGAACTAACTCGCCAACATTGTAAGTTTTGGCCCGTACTTCTCTGCTTTGATATCTTCGATCTTGTTGTTGATAGAATGCGGAACGGGCTTTTGCCACGTCACGCTCCTCCTCCAATGTGTCCAAACTGTCCTGTCGATCGAGCTCGGCTTCTCTTTCTTCGTACATGCGCACGCGAGGTGAGTCATGAATTATGTCACAGGGCAGAACTGCCTCTGCGCCGTATACCATAAAGAATGGTGTAAATCCGATGGTGCGATTCGGAGTGGTCCGTAGCACCCAGAGTACGGAGTTGAGCTCCTCTACCCAGTGCGTGTTAGATTCCTTGAGGGACCGCACTAATCTGGGTTTGATGCCGCTCATGATTAGACCATTTGCTCGCTCGACTTGACCGTTAGTTTGAGGGTGATAGACTGAAGCATAGTCAAGCTTGATGCCCATGTTTTTGCACCAGAATTTAACCTCGTCGGCCGTAAAGTTCGTGTTGTTATCAGTGATGATGCTATGGGGGACGCCGTAACGGTGTACGACCCCTGATATGAAGTCTATCACCGGTCCGGATTCGGCCGTCTTAACAGGTTTGGCCTCTATAAATTTGGTAAATTTATCCACCATGACTAGTAGGTATTTTTGCTCATATCAAGCCCCCAGACCGCGAAGGGCTAGGTTATGGGTATAGTTTTGAGGGCGGTGGGTGGCATGTGGCTTTGATTAGCAAAGAGCTGGCACCCGACGCATCGTTGGACTAAGTCCTGAGCATCTGCCCGGGCCGTCGGTCAATAAAATCTTGTACGGAAGGCCTTGCCTACAAGGGCCCGGGCTGCGGCGTGGTGCCCGTCGAGTCCGGCATGAATTTCAGCCAGAAGGTTCCGCCCTTACTCTTCGGAGATACACCTTTGAAGGACTCCGGTTGTGCTTTTCTTGTAAAGCTCTCCCTCATGGACCTTATAGGCTTTAGATCGCCGCATTATGCAGCGGGCCTCGTTTTGGTCATCGGGAAGTTCCTGCCTGGTTAGGTAGGCTAGGAATGGTTCCGTCCACAGGGCGATGACTGCCATTATTACATGGGCTGAGGATGTTACTTCGTTGGCAGAACCACCAATTGTGTTAGAATGTTCGGTGTCGGGCAGTGCGGTTGGGTCCGGGTTGTTATTTCCGGACTCCCCCTCCCATAGTACGGATGGCTTGAACAGCCTCTCTAGGAAGATGTTGGGAGGGACGGCATCGCGCTTTGCGCCAATGCATGCCAATATGTCTGCTGCTTGGTTGTTATCCCGGGCTATATGGTGAAATTCGAGCCCCTCAAACCGAGCTGACATTTTTAGTACGGCGTTGCGATAAGCTGCCATTTTCGGATCCTTGGCATCGAAGTCTCCATTTATTTGGGATATCGCGAGGTTCGAACCCCGCGCACCTCTAGGCGTTGAATGTCCATGGAGACTGTCATCCGGAGGCCATGTAGAAGGGCCTCGTATTCAGCTGCATTGTTGGAGTCCGTATACATTATCTAGAGTACGTATTGAACTGTATCTCCGGTAGGGGACGTCAGAACGATGCCAGCCCCCAGACCAACCAACATTTTGGAGCCGTCGAAGTGCATGATCCAGTTGGAATATGCGCCGTACTCTTTAGGGAGTTCGGCTTCAGTCCATTCGGCGATGAAGTCGGCCAAAACTTGCGACTTAATAGCTCGTCGTGGCTTATAGGTTATGTCGAACGGGAGGATCTCAATGGCCCATTTAGCAATCCGGCCCATTGCGTCGCGGTTGTTTGTAATGTCATTAAGAGGTACTTCGGAGGCTACTGTTATCAAACATTCTTGAAAGTAGTGTCGCAGCTTCCGGGATGCCATGAACACCGCGTACGCTATCTTTTGATAATGCGGGTACCGTGACTTGCATGGAGTTAGGACAGTGGACACGTAGTAAACTGGTTTTTGAAGGGGGAACTTGTGTCCGTCCGTTTCTCGTTCGACAACGAGCACCGCGCTCACAACTTGATGAGTTGCCGCGATATATAATAGCATTGGTTCGCCCATGTTGGGCGCGGCCAGGATTGGGTTTGTTGCCAATATGGCTTTTATTTCTTCGAGTCCGGCCGTGGCGGCATCCGTCCACTCGAAGTGTTCGGTGCGTCGGAGGAGGCAATAAAGGGGTAATGCCTTTTCTCCTAAACGGGAGATAAAGCGGCTTAAAGCCGCCACGCATCCCGTCAATTTCTGTATTTGTTTGAGGTCCTTTGGGATATCCAATTGTGACAGAGCTTGGAACTTGGCTGGGTTTGCTTCAATTCCTCTACCGGATACAATGAAGCCCAAGAGCTTTCCGGCTGGTACGCCGAAAACACATTTTTTCGGGTTAAGCTTAATGTCATATGTTCGGAGATTATCGAACACGAGCCTCAAATCGTCTACTAGAGTTTCGACGTGCTTGGTTTTGACGACCACATCGTCTACGTATGCCTCCACTGTTTTGCCGATCTGGTTTGCCAGACATGTCTGAATCATGCGCTGATATGTTGCACCGGTGTTTTTGAGCCCAAAGGGCATTGTGTTGAAGCAGAATGGGCCATATGGGGTGATGATTGTTGTTGCGGCCTGGTCGGGCTCTGCCATCTTAATTTGGTGGTAGCCGGAGTATGCGTCGAGGAAACACGATGAATCGTGTCCTGCAGTAGCGTCGATAATTTGATCGATCCGGGGGAGGGGGAAGGGATCCTTTGGGCAAGCCTTGTTGAGGTCCTTAAAGTCGACGCATAGGCGCCAGGATTTGTCCTTCTTTGGTACCATCACTAGGTTTGCTAGCCAGTCCGGATGTTTTATGTCTCTGATGAATCTGGCCTCCAATAATTTGGCTAGCTCCTCTCCCTTGGCATGTCTCTTGGGTTCGGAGAAACGCCGAAGAGCCTGTTTGACTGGCTTGAATCCTTTTAGGATGTTTAGGCTGTGCTCAGCCAGCCGGCGTGGGATTCCTGGCATGTCTGAAGGGTGCCAGGCAAAAATGTCCCAATTTTCGTGTAGGAATTCTCGTAGTGCGGCGTCTACATCAGGGTTTAATTGTGCCCCGATGGAGGCCGTTTTTGTAGGGTCCGTTGGATGGACTTGGAATTTGACTATTCCGTCTGCTGGTTTAAAGGAGGTGGACTTGGATCTCTTATCAAGTATCACGTCGTCCCTATTCACCATGGAGCGCAGCGCAGTGAGTTCCTCGGCCGCTAGGGCTTCAGATAGTGCCTCAAGGGCCAGTGCGGTTGTCTTATTTTCGGCGCGGAGTGCTATGTCCGGGTCACTAGCAAGAGTGATGATTCCGTTGGGCCCGAGAATTTTGAGCTTCATGTACCCGTAATGGGGTATAGCTTGAAAAATTGTGAATGCCTCTCGCCCTAATAGAGCGTGATATCCGCTGCTGAACGGGGCCACTTGGAACATGACCTCCGCGGACCTGTAATTATCCGGCGTGCCAAACACCATATCCAGTGTGATTTTTCCTATACAGCATGCTTCCCGACTGGGGATTATTCCTCTAAAGGTCAATTTGCTTCGCTCAATGCGGCTCCAGTCTATTTCCAGTTTTCGAAGGGTTTCCTCGTAAATGAGGTTCAATCCGCTGCCACCGTCCATGAGTACCTTGGTAAGGAGAAAGCCGTCCACTATTGGACTGAGGACCAATGCGGCTGGTGCTTGGGCTGTTCAGAATTTAGGTTCGTCACTGGCATTAAAGGTAATGGTCGTGTCACACCATGGGTTTATTGTTGCTACTTGGTAGACTTCGGCAAGGCTGCGGAGTGTTCGTTTCCGCATATTATTTGATGCGAAAGTCTCGAAGACTGTTAATACCGTACTAGTATCCTTGGGCTGGTGCTCTGGAGTTAGAAGCTCTTCGCCACTTTTGGCCACCTACCGTAGTATCCAACATGCTCTAAGGCTATGAGTTGGAGTGGCGCCCTCTGTACTATGAATTTTGCAGGGTCCATTGAGCCACCCTTCCAGTATGGTTCCATGCCCTATAGAGAGTTTTTGCTTTTTGGTATTTAACCCAGGTGCCTGGCGATGATGCACCCTTTTATTTCGGACTGGGGTTGTATTCAAGGCCGGATTGTCCCAAAAATTGATTTCGGTTTTCCAGGCGCTTTCCATCACACAGTACTTTCGTACTATGGATGCCAAGTCAGTGAAGCGTGTAATTTCACGACGACTTACGGCGTTGAGGATTCCCTTGTCCGTGCAATTATTGCAGAAGAATGAAATCGCATCCTCCTCATGGCATCCTTTATCCTGTTCATAACCAAGAAGAATCTGGCCCAGTAATGGTGTACTGTTTCTGCAGGCTCTTGCCGGATTTTGGATAGATCGCTTATGTTTGGGTGGGCGGGTGGAATTAAATTCGGAACCCCGTCCAATCTAAGACTCAGGGGCCAAGAAGTTTCCGAACTTGGAAGCTTGGGTTCTTGGATGTTGTCCAATGAATCTAGCCCGCTGCCTGACTTTAGGTTCAGGGCTTGAGTGACGTCCTCCCCTCTGTGGGAATCCGGCATGGAGGGATCGGGAATCCGGACATAGCTAGTCCTTAAAATAGAGGAGGGGTCACCATATTATTCCTCAACCACTGCAACGTGGTGGGTTACCTGGGGGGAGTTGATCTCTCTCAGATCGGGTTTAGGCCCAATCTGATCGTAGTCTGTAGCGACTCCCAGGGCGGCGATGCGATCCAAGAGCTCGTTTAAGGAAGAGACCTCCATCGTATCTAACTACTCGGTAAGTTCCGAGCTAACGTGAAGATTGCTTTCGATGACCTGAGAAGTCATCGTCGGCGCGGCAGCCGGACAGGCGGTCATAAGGAAACCGCCTAGCCGGAGAGTTTGGCCGATAGCCAAAGCTCCTTTGTCTTTAAAGCCGGGATGAGGCATCCTTCCTGATGGCGGCGGCACAGAGGAACTCTCAATGAAAGCACCAATGTCGGTGTCAAAACCGGCGGATCTCGGGTAGGGGGTCCTGAACTGTGCGTCTAGGCGGATGGTAACAGGAGACAAGGGACACGATGTTTTTACCTAGGTTCGGGCCCTCTCGATGGAGGTAAAACCCTACTCCTGCTTGATTAATATTGATGATATGGGTAGTACAAGAGTAGATCTACCACGAGATCAGAGAGGCTAAACCCTAGAAGCTAGCCTATGGTATGATTGTTGTTTCTGCTACGGACTAAAACCCTCCGGTTTATATAGGCACCGAAGAGGGTTAGGGTTACACAGAGTCGGTTACAATGGTAGGAGATCTACATATCCGTATCGCCAAGCTTGCCTTCCACACCAAGGAAAGTCCCATCCGGACACGGGACGAACTCTTCAATCTTGTATCTTCATAGTCCAGGAGTCCGGCCAAAGGTGATAGTTCGGCTATCCGGACACCCCCTAGTCAAGGACTCCCTCAGCCACCATACTTTGCTTAGTCCCTGCTACAACCTCACCACTTATCCATTCCATACACATTAAGCTTTGCTAGTCTTGATACCCATGGTAATGGGATTGCTGAGTCCTCGTGGCTCACAGATTACTACAACAACAGTTGCAGGTACAGGTAATGCGATGATCATGACGCGAGAGTGATGTTTACTTGTTTTAGAGTTCTACTTCTTCTTCTTCTTCAATCAGGGGTTAGGTGCCTGGTCGACAGCCTAGGCTAGCAGGGTGGATGTCGTTTGAGTTTCTTTTTGTATTTCATCCGTAGTCGGATGTTGCTCTTATGTATGAGGTTGTTGTATTCATGTGGCATTGTATGCCTTTTGTATGTATCCCCTGTCGGTGTCAAAACCGGTGGATCTCAGGTAGGGGGGTTCCGAACTGTGCGTCTAAGGATCGAAGGTAACAAGGAGGCAGGGGACACAATGTTTACCTAGGTTCGGGCCTTCTTGATGGAGGTAATACCCTACTTCCTGCTTGATTGACTATGATGAATATAGGGGTTACAAGAGTTGATCTACCTCGAGATCGTAGTGGCTAAACCATAGATATCTAGCCTGTATGATTGTGTTCTTGCCCTATGGACTAAACCCTCCGATTTATATAGACACCGGAGGGATCTAGGGTTGTACAGAGTCAGTTACAAAAGAAGGAAAACACATGACCCGAACATCAAGCTTGCCATCCACGAAAAGGAGAGTCCCATCCGGACATGGTGAAGGTTCTTCTATCTCGTATCTTCTTGGCCCATCAGTCCAGCCCACATCACATAGCCCGGACGCCCGAGGACCCCTTAGTCCAGGACTCCCTCAGTAGCCCCTGAACCAGGCTTCAATGACGATATATCCGGCGCGCGGACTGTCTTCGACATTGCAAGGCGGGTTCCCCTTTTCCGAATACTTCAACATAGTTTTCCGCACACAAGAACTTTGTCCGGCTTTGCTTAACATGTACAACCCTAAGCTATAAAAAGCAATAATTCTTAAAATAAGTCACGTCCATGGGCCACTTTTTTGGGTGAGACATTATGTTCTAGCCTTATTATTGTTCTGAACCATTTCACAACCTCGTTTTGTATTTCGAGGCATGGTCATTGAGACGTCTTGTCAAAGCAGAGACTGTGCCCCCTTATCACGGGATTTTCATAATGAGGGTTTGGGTTATCCAACCGTGCCGTTCACACGTCCCCTAGGGAATAGACGAGATTTAAGGCTTGTGAGGGGGCGCTTGACATCCACTGCCTTTATAAGAAGATAAGGATCCGCCTTTTTACGCCACGCCTTCTCCTTCCTCTGCCTATCCGCCGCTCGAACTCCAGCGCCCAAGTCTCAGTCCTTTCCTTTGCCCCCAAGCACTCCTAGCCATGTCCAGATCTGGAGCGCAGGGCAAGTGGATGGCCTCCTCTGTTACAGAAGAGAACATCACGGACCTCCGAGAAGCTGGTTACCTAGCCACGGACATAGTCCACCGGCTTCCTGCCAAAAGGCAGATCATCCCCACTTCAGAGCCTAACGAAAGGGTAGTGTTCATCCCCCATTTCCTTCATGGACTAGGGTTTCCCCTTCATCTTTTTGTCCACAGCCTCATGTTCTACTATGGACTAGATTTTCATGATCTGGCCCCAAACTCTTTCCTCAACCTCTTGGCGTTCATTATTATGTGCGAGGCATTCCTCTGCATCCCTCCCCACTTCGGTCTATGGCTCAAGATCTTCAACATGAAGCCGAAGGTGGTCGAGGGCCAACACGCGGAGGGTGGCGGTGCCATGGTGAGCAAGCTCCCCAAAGTCAACTAGCCAATAGGGACCTTTGTGGAGAGCGTCAAAGGATGGCAGCAGGGGTGGTTCTATATCACGGAACCCCACGACGCCACATGGGCCGCCGCACCTGAGTTCAAATTTGGGCCTCCAATGCGGCTTACATCCTAGCTTAATAAGGGCCTAGATTGGGAATCACCTGACGAGGTGACAGCGCTGGAGAGACGCAACAAGGGCGTGATAAAAAAGAAAACCAGCCTCCCCAATGTGATTCAGGTGATGCTTTTTCACCGGATTCTCCCTTGTCAACGCCGGTCTCAACATATGTGGGAATTCGACCCGGACGGTCCTCGGACTCTGCAGTGGTTCTTCGGCACAACGCACGAGGACATATGGAAGCTGCTCTTCAAGACTCAAAAGTCATGGCCAGAGTCAACCGAAGACCACGGCTATAACTGCGCGTGTCCAGCCTCCCCCGTAAGTTCTATAATAACTTTTATTTGCAATTCCAAGGAGTATATTAAACCCTATTACTTCCACAGGGCTGGACAAAGAAGGCGGAGCAAATCAACTGTCCGGCTCCACTGTCCGATGTCGGTGGGAACGACACCTATGGGATCAACAGGATCCCTACTATGGTCGGCGGGCGTGGGGTTGTGAGAAGAGCAGGTCCAAGAGCCAGCACAAAGGTCGTTTACCCAGGTTTGGGCCATGAATATCGCGTAATACCCTAGTCCTGCTTTGGTGTGTATATCAGTGTTCTTGAACTAGCTATCAAGCATGACTTGCAAGAGCCGAATCCCCCTCCAGTACGCCTCGGGCCTCCTTTTATAGTCGAAGGAGGCGCCACAGTGGCACACAGGAGGTGGAAAGGGTACAGTAGGTATGTTTATCCCATGTCATTACTGGACAAAATGCATTAAATGCGCCTCTGAGGTGTCCCCCTACTTTCTCGCCACCTCGCCCTACTTCGACGCGCGTCCAGGCCAGCGAGGCGGGCGGCGCCATGTAGGCTGGCAGGCTGCTGAGGTGGCGTGGTGGCTGTGTCTTCACAAAGATCTGCATGCCACCACGCAGGTGCTTGCTGAGTTGGCTCGAGACCGCACGTCGCCACGCAGGTGCCCGCCTGGGTGTCTGGGCTGGCGGCTGTATGGGAACGGCGGTGGGGTCTTGGTGCACGCGGGCCTGGCCGCGGCTTTGCTGATATCCTCAGCAAGGGTCTTGCCGGGGCCCCGGCAAGGGTCTTGCCGTGGCATTGCGGTCGTCCCCGGCAAGGATGTTGCCGGAGGTCTCGTCTCCAGGTCCTCATCTGATATTGTGTGTGTTAATGATCTTCACAAAGATCTGCATGCCACCATGAAGGTGCCTCCCGAGCCTTGGTTCCAATGTCGTTGATGGTGTTGGAAACCTCGGGCTCAAGGGTGGCACATTCCGCTGGTGTTGGGAAAGTTCTCCCGGCAAGGCCCTTGCCGGGGGCGTGGAAGGATCTTGCCGGGGGAGTCCACCTCTCCCTCTTGCTCGTCGTGTTCCTGTCTTGGCGTTGCTCTGATCGTCTTGTGGCTTCAGCTTCCCTCCTCCGCCCTGCTAAGTGTGGCCACAGGTGCGGCTCTGACTGCCCGTGCACAGGTAAAGGGGTGCAAAGTAGAGCCCATACTTCTGTACATCGATAGGAGCCCCTGGGTCTGGGCCACACATAAGCGTAATGTGTTGTTGGGCTAGGCCCAGAACGGTGCGCGGGCAGGCGGGGCCGATTTTTACCATAGTAACTCCTCCATCTGCTACGCTTCCCCACGACCCGCGTTGAATGCGTGACGTGGGGATCATGCGTAGGGTTACTAAAGCATGCTTGCGTCATCTTGTGGTGAGCGGTATAGAGGCGGCTTGCGTGTCCCTTTCAGATTGCAGGGCCGCTGCTCATTTATTTTCTTCACCTTGGAACCGTCATCCATGTCTCCCACTACGCCCGCCCCTCGCGCCACGTACGCCGCATGCACGACACAGAGCGGGTGGCAGGCGCGTGGAATATGGGAAGACGCGCGTGTGGGTTGACACCCACGTGCCTTCAATTGGGCGGGGAGGGCGGTCGACGGCCACGCCTGCTGTCATCTTAATGAGCTGGATTGGCTGAGAGGGGCGGCCGGGCCCCGAGCCCGCCCCTTTATAAGGAGGGAAGAGGGAGGGACGGCACCCCTCAATCCTTCGCCATTCGCTTCCTCCTCTCTTGGCTTCTTCCTCCCTTCTGTTATGGCGAGAGGGCATACTGATGCTTCGTCTGTGGCGGCGAGGGTCCCTACTCAATAACGCGGCCCTCCTCCCCAATAGTTCACGGCGTCAGAGCCGGCCGCGAGGGGAAGGTGGAGGGGGCGAAGTCGAGGTCGCCGTGGCGCTCAGGGAACAGGAGGACGGGGCGGCGTATCGGCCTTGCCTCTGCTGGCAGTCCCTTCCCCAATGGAGGGCCACGTCGAGGACCAGCCCCTTGAATTCTTCATCAGGCTGCGTCGGCCGGCGCGTCGTCGTCTCCGTCTCCCTACTCCATTTGCTCAGGAGATGGAGCTCGACCCACCGCAGGCTCTGATACTGCATATGAGGGGCTACAGGAGTAGCGGCACATGGGCTGACATTGATTTTCCAGCCCCTCATGTCATGTATCTCCGTCGCGGCTGGAAGAGCTTCGCTCGCATCCACAGCCTGACGGCGGGGCTCGTTCTCTATTTCAAACTAATGGAGAATGGCCTCCTCTCCATCAAGGTCTTTAGAGACTTCGGGACTTGCCTGAAGTGCTGCGTGGAGAGCTCCTCTGATGATGAACACTCTTCCTCGAGCAAAAGTGTCGAGGAGGACAGCGGCAGCGACGATGAGGGTAGCAGGCGAGAGGATGACGGGTCCGACTAGGCATCGGACCCGCTGTCCCAGGGCGGTGCCGGCAGCAGCAGCATCTACACCGAGCCCCTTCTCCCGGTGGGGCCGACTCCTTGAACTTCTCGGGGTCGCCTCCTTGGGCGGCTGGCGTGGGAAGGCCGGAGAAGGCGAAGAAGGCTGGTGGCGGGCCGTTAAGTCGGAGTACGATGGCACTGACGCCTTCGTAGCATATTGACGGACCACTGCCTCATCTTCCAGCTCTTCTCCCGGCACCATCATCACCAGCCCTCCCTTAGGCGGCCGCCGACATGTTCTCTTGGCGCCTTCTGCTGCTCGTACCTCGCCTAGGCGCTCCTTCTGCCCTCTTGCCTTGTTGTTCCGTTTCCTGAGGAGAGGGACAAGAAAGGGATTACAGGCACCTTATCTCTTTTTAGTTTGTAAGTCTAAGCCTACGGGCCTTAGTTAGATTTAAAACTTGTAATCCCCTTGCTCATGTTTACATTTCGTACGAACTGTACATGTATGGGGCGTATTAATGAAAAAAGGTGCTTGTCGGGTCCTTTGTGTGTGAGCGAAGCCCATACCAAGGAACGAATCCTTGTTACTTTTAACATAAACATCGTTGCCCGGCAGCAGGCCCTACCGCTCCCTTACTCCATTCGACCATACTCACGCTCTCGGCGGAGGCAGGGGCGAAGAAGGGTTAGGCCCTATGCTTGCTTCCTTGCCACCGTGGTTACAACCAAATTCCTAACCAAGAAATAGCACTCGGGTAGCGGGAAAAAGGAGCACGGCAGCCTTGGAATAAAACGAGCTTTCATACGTCCCTATTCTATACAGAAATGCACAGCCCCCGGCAACCTTGGCTCGCCGTGGGTGGACCCTTGTGTCTTCAGCCCCCGGCAACCTTAGCTTGCCGGGGCCGGAGTGCCGGCTCGTTCTCTTTCTTCCACATAGCTCGGCAGAAACATTTATGTACCCTGCGAATCAAAGAGGATGGAAAGGAACAGATAGACGCAGACTCGACCTCTATGTTAGGGGTTAGTCGCTGCTAAGGACTATCAACCCTAACTGAGGGAGACTCAACCTAGCATGCATGCTATGACTTAGGGCGCCAGCGCTTCGTTTATTTATGCTCAGGGTCTGTGCCTGGCTTTGTACAGAGGGTTACATGCCTTGCCGACAAGGCTTGTACAAAGGGTGGCTTGCCAGGGGGCCCGGCAGCTGCGCCTTATGGGTAAAACTTGCGAAGATGCTCGATGTTCCAGGAGTTGCTCACTGGATGGCATCTTCAGTCTCCAGGCGGACTGCGCCGGGCCTGGTGACTCGTATTACCCGATAAGGGCCTTCCCACTTTGGCGTCAACTTGTTGGAATTCTTGGCCGATTGAATGCGCCAAAGAACAAGGTCACCTTCCTCAAAGCTTCGGGCACGAATCTTGCGGCTATGGTAGTGGCGCAAGGCTTCCTGGTAGCGTGCCGCTCTCACAGTCGCCCGAAGACCATCTTCCTCGAGCAGCGTCGTGTCATCTTGCCGCAATCGCTCTTGCTCAAGCTCGTCATAAGTGAGCACTCAAGGTGACCCTATATGATTTCCATGGGGAGAACTGCTTCTGCCCCGTATACCAGGGCAAAGGGTGTCTGGCCGGTGGCTCGATTTGGCGTCGTTCTGATCGACCAAAGAACCGTCGGCAACTCATCAATCCAGTGCCTTCCGCTCTTGTGCAGCCTGTCAAAAGTCTTTGTCCTCAGGCCTCACAGTACTTCAGCATTTGCCCTCTCTGCTTGGCCGTTGCTCCGTGGGTGTGCCACGAAAGTGAAACAGACCTTGCTGCCGAGGTCTTCAATGTATTGCATGAAGGTGTGGCTTGTGAACTGTGTGCCGTTGTCGGCGATGACTCTGTTTGGCACACCAAAGCGGCAAACTAGCCCCTTGAAGAATTTGACGGCTGACTGCGCTATCACTTTCCTCACCACTTCCACCTCTGGCCACTTTGTGAACTTGTCGATTGCAACGTACAAGTACTCGAAGCCCCCGATGGTGCGGGGGAAGGGGCCCAGTATGTTGAGCCCCCAGACCGAGAATGGCCAGGAGAGAGGGATTGTTTGAAGGGCTTGAGCTGGCTGATGAAGCTTCTTTGACTGGAACTAGCACGCTTCACACTTGGTTACTAGTGCCGTCGCATCCTGGAGGGCAATGGGCCAGAAGAAACCTTGCCGGAAAGCCTTGCCGGCAAGCGCCCTCGACCCTATGTGGGAGCCACATATGCCTCCATGTATCTCCGCCAACAGCTCCAGTCCTTCTTCCCCGGGAATGCACTTCAATTTCACTCTGTTTGGTCTTTTTTTGTATAGAATGTTGTCAACGAACTGGTAGAGGGCAGACCAACGGGCTACTTTCTCCGCTTCTCCCTGCTCCTTAGGAAGCTCCCCTGTTTGGAGGAATCGGATGGTATGCTATGCTCATGCTGGAGCCTGAGGCTCGACGGCAAGGACCAAAGGCATCTCCTCTGCCGTGGGAACGGTTGCCTCTACGGCCAGGGCTTGGCGCCCCGCTGGAGTTGGTTGTCCCATGGAAGGCTCGGCGTCCACGGCAACATCTTCGCCAACGGCTCCAGGGAGCTCGGTGGGGAAGTACTTGCCGGGGCCTGATTTCCTCCACTTGTTCTGCTCTGTTGATGGTTCAACGGAATGGTTGAGTTAACCGAAGCACAAAAGTACCTAGTTCCACAAGTAGCTTGAGGGCGGCGCGCTTCGACAGGTAGTCGGCAATGTCGTTCTCCACTCGAGGGACATGTTCTGCCTGTATATGATAACCCACAAGTGTAGGGGATCGCAACGGCTTTCGAGGATAGAGTATTCAACCCAAATTTATTGATTCGACACAAGGGGAGCCAAAGAATATTCTTGAGTATTAGCAGTTGAGTTGTCAATTCAACCACACCTAGATAACTTAGTATCTGCAGCAAAGTATTTAGTAGCAAAGTAGTATGATAGTAATGGTAACAGTGGCAAAAGTAAATATAATAGTTTGGTAGGAATTGTAACAGTAGCAACGGAAAAGTAAATAAGCGAAACACAATATGTGAAAAGCTCGTAGGCATTGGATCAGTGATGGATAATTATGTCGGATGCGATTCCTCATGTAATAGCTATAACATAGGGTGACACAGAACTAGCTCCAGTTCATCAATGTAATGTAGGCATGTATTCCGAATATAGTCATACGTGCTTATGGAAAAGAACTTGCATGACATCTTTTGTCCTACCCTCTCGTGGCAGCGGGGTCCTAGTGGAAACTAAGGGATATTAAGGCCTCCTTTTAATAGAGTACCGGACCAAAGCATTAACACATAGTGAATACATGAACTCCTCAAACTACGGTCATCACCGAGAAGTATCCCGATTATTGTCACTTCGGGGCTGTCGGATCATAACACATAATAGGTGACTATAGACTTGCAAGATAGGATCAAGAACACACATATATTCATGAAAACATAATAGGTTCAGATCTGAAATCATGGCACCCGGGCCCTAGTGACAAGCATTAAGCATAGCAAAGTCATAGCAACATCAATCTCAGAACATAGTGGATACTAGGGATCAAACCCTAACAAAACTAACTTGATTACATGGTAAATCTCATCCAACCCATCACCATCCAGCAAGCCTACGATGTAATTACTCACGCACGGTAGTGAGCATCATGAAATTTGTGATGGAGGATGATTGATGATGACGACGGCGACGAATCCCCCTCTCCGGAGCCCCGAACGGACTCCAGATCAGCCCTCCCGAGAGAGATTAGGGCTTGGCAGCGGCTCTGTATCGTAAAACACGATGAAACTTTCTCTCTGATTTTTTTCTCCGTGAAACAGAATATATTGAGTTGGAGTTGAGGTCGGTGGAGCCTCAGGGGGCCCACGAGACAGGGGGCGCGCCCAGGTGGGGAGGGCGCGCCCCCCACCCTCGTGGACAGGGTGTGGGCCCCTGGCCTTGATTCTTTCGCCAATATTTTTTATATTTTCCAAAACTTATCTCCATGGATTTTCAGGTCATTCCGAGAACTTTTGTTTTCTGCACAATAAACAACATCATGGCAGTTCTGCTGAAAACAACGTCAGTCCGGGTTAGTTTCATTCAAATCATGCAAGTTAGAGTCCAAAACAAGGGCAGAAGTGTATGGAAAAGTAGATACGTTGGAGACGTACCAGTATACCGTCAAAGCGCTCCTCCAGTTTCCTCACTTCATCCACGTAGGCTTCCATCAACAGGCTTTGATAATCCTTGTTGACCTGCCTGACAACAAGTTGTTAATCGCCCCTGGTGATGAGCTTCTTGACCCCGAGGTCTGCCGCGATCCATAGACCGGCAAGCAATCCCTCATACTCAGCAGTGTTGTTCGTCGACATCTCCCTGGGAAAGTACATCTGGATCACGTACTTGAGGTGCTCTCCGGTGGGTGCGACGAGCAGCACGCCAGCACTGGCGCCTTGTAGCGAGAAAGCCCCGTCAAAGTATATAATCCAGTTGCGACTTGTTTCCTTGCCGGGGAGAGTGGTCTCCTGGATTTCTTCGTCGGGTGTCGAGGTCCATTCTGCAATGAACTCCGCCAAGACTCTGCTCTGAATCGTCGAGGTGATTTTGAACTTCAAGCCAAAACTCAACAGCTCCAAGGCCCATTCCACGATCCTCCCCATTGCATCTGGGTTATGCAATATCCGTTGCAACGGGAGGCGGGTGACGATGGTGATCTCGTGTGCTTAGAAGTAATGACGCAGCTTCCTCGAGGCCATATGGAGGCCGAAGAGCAATTTCTGCACACCGGAGTACCTTGACCTAGCCCCCTGCAAGAGGGAGCTGACGAAGTAAACCGGGTGCTGCATCATCTTCTTCTTCTACACCACTTCACCTGGTTGCGTGGGCCCTGCCGGGCTGGTGTCGGACCTTGTCGGGGGCCCAGCCTTGCCGAGACCAGGCCCTACCGGGGGGAGTTCTGGCTCGCCATCCGTCAACTCTGTCGTTGCCGTTGCCGCTGCTCCTTCATCGACCTCCCTCTGTGCCACAAGTGTGGCGCTAACCACTTGATTTGTTACCACTAGATACAGTAGTAGCGGCTCTTGTGGTTTAGGCGCAACTAGTACGGGCATAGAGGAGAGGTACTTCTTCAAGTACTGTAGCGCTGCTTCGGCCTCCGGGGTCCACTCCATTGGGTCCGCCTTTCTCAAGATTTTGAAAAAGGGAAGGGCATGCTCAGCAGACTTGGAGATGAATCTGCTCATGGCGACAAGGCAGCCAGTGAGCCGACGCACATCCTTAATCCGCCTAGGTGCCTCAATCTGTTCAATGGCCCTGATCTTGTCTGGGTTCACCTCGATCCCTCGCTGTGACACAAAGAACCCGAGAAGCTTGCCTGACGGGACACCGAAAACACACTTCTCAGGGTTCAGCTTGAGGTTGATCTTGCGCAGGTTTGCAAATGTTTCTTCCAGATCTTGCACAAGTGTTGCCTTGTCCTTGGTTTTGACCACTATGTCATCCATATAAGCTTCCATATTTCTATGTAGCTGAGGCTCCAAACCAATTTGGACTGCTCTTGCAAAGGTCAATCCAGCACTCTTCAACCCGAAAGGCATCCATAAAAAGCAGTACGTACCACATGGGGTGATGAACGCTGTCTTCTCTTCATCTTCTCTTGTCATGAAAATCTGATGGTATCCCGAGTAGGCGTCGAGGAATGATAACAGGTCACATCCGGCCATGGAGTCCACAATCTGTTCGATGTGCGGCAATAGGAAAGAGTCTTTTGGACAAGCCTTATTGATATCTGTGTAATCAATACACAGCCTCCACTTCCGGTTTGCCTAGCGCACTACCACCGGATTGTCCAACCACGTCGGATGGAGTACCCCTCTTACCAAGCCTGCTGCCTCCAGCTTTCGGATCTCTTCTATGATGAACTCCTGCCTCTCTAGAGCTTGCTTCCTAACCTTCTGCTTGACGGGCCGCACATGAGGACAGACAGCAAGATGGTGCTCAATCACTTCCCTGGGAACGCCGGGAATGTCGGATGCCTGCCACGCAAACACATCGACATTTGCCCACAGGGAAGTGATGAGCTCGCCTTCCTATTTGCAACTGAGGGTGGAGCTTATAGTGAAAGCCCGTTGTAACGCCCCGAATCCGATGCGCCAGGTGTCTTCCAGCTATTCGCCTTCGTTGCCATGTCATTGCTTGCGTGTTGCATTTTGCCATGTCATTATCTGCATTTCATCTGCATGTTTTTCAAAACTTGCATCCGTTCGGGTTCCCCCGGTTCTCTCCGTTGTCCGTTCTGAGCCCAACCACTCTCACACGCAACCGTTGCACCTCTCAGGCCTTGTTTCGTGAGCGGGATAAAAACGTTCTCGGAATGGGCCGAGATTTGTCGAGTGGCCTTGGTATATCACCGATAGACCGCCCGTCTCATTCTTCGAGGTCGTTTGATGCCCCAACGGTTAACCGAGTTAACCGAAACCCCCTTTTCTCTTGCAGCCCAGCACCCCTTCACACAGCCCACCTAGCCCATCTAACTCCCCTCCATGCTCTCCGCCGTTCGATCACGATCGTGTGGGTGAAAACCTCACCTCATTTGGACTCTCCTAGCTCCCTCTACCTATATAAACACACCCTCCCCCAAAATTCGCGGATGAATCCTACCCTAACCCTAGCTTCTTCCTCCTTCAGCTACTGGACATGTCCGCGCCCCAACGGACATGTCCGCTACCACCCCGCAGCGAATCCAAAGCTGCCACGTCTCTCGCCGGCCCTCTCTCTCCTCCCTCCGCCGCCGGGCCCGTAAAGCCAAGATCGGGCCCGCCCCGGGCCGCACCAGGCCCAAGGGAGCCCGCGCCCCCGCCGCCGTCCTCCGACCCTGCCGCCCGCCGCCCTTCGCGCTGCCGTCCGCCGCAGCTCTCCGGCACTGTGTCGTCCAGCACGCCGCCCGCGAGCTCGGCGTGCCTCGCCGCCACCGCGCTTCGCTCCCTCGCCGGCCTCCCCGCCTCGGTTAGGAGCTCCTCCGCCGCCCGGGCTCCCCACCGACCTCGCCTCGAGCGCGCCACCGGAGCTCGCCATCCCGCTCCGGTCGCTGCCCCGTCGCCGTCACTTGCGCCACCGGCGACCGCCGCCTCCCCGCGCCGGTTGCTGCCTCGCCTCCTCCGTCGTCCCACGCCCCTCGCCGGAGCTCTCGCCGGTGCCGGATCTAGGGAGGTGGATGAGATCCACCACTCCCCCAATCCAAATGCCCCGCTGCGCCCGGATCTCCTCCTCCCGCTTCGTCCCGTCCAGCGTTTTCGAGAGGGTATATTTTCGCCAAGTCCCAAAAATCTTACATTCTGATGCACTGTTCGTCATGCCATAACTTCTTGTGTGCTGTATCGTTTTGTGCGTGTAATATATCAAAATGTTCATCATGTGATGCTCTTCATACTGTACTACTATGACATGCTTGTTTGAGTTCATTTTGATGCCTAAATCTCCGTTGCAAAACAGCTAAATGATATAACCTGTTGTAATCTGCTAATTATTTACATCATTTGTGTATCTCGTGAGTGCCACAACTTGGTCCCTGTTGACCCTATGATTATGATCTTGATATGCACATGTCCTGATCTTCATGCTATACATGTTGGTGTGCCTATCATTCATGATAGGGTGCATCTTGACATCTTAAACCCTGTTGCAAAAGTGCATGTTGTTGTTAATTACTGAAAACTGCTGTAATTTGCTAATTTGTCATTTTTGTTGCATTTTGTGTGTGCATCGTATGAGCATGATGTCTACATGTTTTAGGAGAATATTTATGCCATATTTACAAGGATGTAGTCCATGTATTTTTATATGACCTGTAGTGAGTGCATCAAGCTTGTGAAGTGGGTCACTTGCTGTTAACTTTCTGTCAATGCTGAAACTGCTATATCATGTTGCCATGTTTGCTTGATGCTACCAATTAATCCATGCATAATCTGGAGATTCTTAGTTGAGATGTTTTGTTGCCTATGCTATTCTCTATCATGACATGCCTCTTGATGCCTTATATATGTCCCGTAGCATATGTTTTCATTGCCATGAACATACTTATATAATGTTCCAGATTCCTGTTAACTTCATGATGCTATGTTGTGAGTTTGTTATTGAGTGATCCATGCCTATTCTGGAGATGCTCCAATTACATGTTTTGCAGTATGATATGAGTACTTCGTTCACATACCATAGTTGTTAATTTTGGAGATCATATGCCTCTATTACATGCTTGCAAACATGCTATCATAATGTTGCTGTTTTACAATTGCTGAAACTGTTTCAACTTTCAATCTTGTCATGTTGGTTCCCACTAATCCATGAGCCATATGTTTATGAGGCCATGATGTTATTTGCTATTTGTTACGTGTACTTTGATTCCATGCCCCTGGTTGCTATATAAACTTGATGTAGCTTGTCTCTTTCTTGCTCTCAAGTTGCCATCATATTAACTCTGCTCATGCATATGCTGCTGTGTTATAAAGTTGCATTTTGGATTGATCATATTGGTTTAATCTTGATGCATATGAACCTGAAACTTTAATGATATTTGAAGTGTGTTATCTGTAAATGAAGTTCATGCCAAGTATGTGCTCTTTTGATTCCTGCAGCATGTTGTTTTGATGTTTGCAAAGTGCCTACTTGCTGTTTTGGGCAGATTGTTGTTATAACTTGTTTGGAGTGTATGTGTTGCACCGTTGCTCGGTTTTGAGCATGCTCTATATGAAACTTGCTTGATTTTGCATTTAGTTGCATCCTAGCATGTTGCATCCATGTTTTGAGAGTGTTTGCTTGATGTTTGAATGCATTTTGCATCAATACCATGTTTATCTTGTGTTGCTCATATCTTCTAGGCCGTAGCTCCGAACCTGATGAACTTTATATGTAACTTGACTAGAATTTCGTGTAGATTGTATTGGTGATCTTTAACTTGCTGTTTAACCACTTCAACATAATGTTTTTTTAGAACAGTGCCTAATACTACATTTGCATATGAGGTCTTTCCGGAATTGTTATATGTTGTACCCGGCCTCATTTAAACTTGCTTTGATGTGTTGTTCTCGTGTGCATCATCTCTTGCCATGAGTAGCTTCATATAGCTTTGTCTTGCATCATACTTGGTTGAGTATCATGCTTTGTTCATGTTCGAGTGTTTGCCATGTTGTTTGCTTCTTTCCGGATATGCTTCTTCTCGATAGTTCCCATTTCGTTGCGTTCGTGAGGATTCGTTCGACTATGCTTGGTTCGGCTTCATCCGTTCGTCTTCTTCATGGACTCGTTCTTCTTCCTTGCGGGATTTCAGGTAAGATGACTGTCACCCTGGATCTCACTACTATCATTGCTATGCTAGTTGCTTCGTTCTATCGCTATGCCGCGCTACCTATCTCTTGTTAATCAAGCCTCCCAAACTGCCATATCAGCCTCTAACCTTTTCACCCTTCCTAGCAAACCGTTGCTTGGCTATGTTACCGCTTTGCTCAGCCCCTCTTATAGCGTTGTTAGTTGCAGTTGAAGTCGAAGATTGCTCCATGATGGACAGGATTATGTTGGGATATCACAATATATCTTATTTACTTAATGCATCTATATACTTGGTAAAGGGTGGAAGGCTCGGCCTTATGCCTGGTGTTTTGTTCCACTCTTGCCGCCTTAATTTCCGTCATACCGGTGTTATGTTCCTTGATTTTGCGTTCCTTACGCTACCGGGTGTATGGGACCCCCTTGACAGTTCGCTTTGAATTAAACTCCTCCAGCAAGGCCCAACCTTGGTGTTAACATTTGCCACCTAAGCCTTTTTCCCTTGGGTTTCCGGAGCCTGAGGGTCATCTTATTTTACCCCCCGGGCTAGTGCTCCTCCGAGTGTTGGTCCAAACTAGAGCACTGTGTGGGACCGTCCCTTGGCAACTTGGGTTATGTTGGTACTTGTACGCTTAGCTTATCCGGGGTGCCCTGAGAACAAGATATGTGCAGATCCTATCGGGATTTGTCGGCACAGTCGGGTGGTCTTGCTGGTCTTGTTTTACCATTGTCGAGATGTCTTGTAACCGGGATTCCGAGACTGATCGGGTCTTCCCGGGAGAAGGAATATCCATCGTTGGTCGTGAGAGCTTATAATGGGCTAAGTTGGGACACCCCTGCAAGGTTTAAACTTTCAAAAGCCGTGCCCACGGTTATGTGGTAGATGGGAATTTGTTAATGTCCGGTTGTAAAGAACTTGACGCCAGATTCGAATTAAAATACCCAACTGTGTATATAACCGTGATGGTCTCTTTTCGAGTGGGTCGAGAAGTGAACACGGTTTGTGTTATGTTTGAACGCAAGTAGTTTCAGGATCACCCTTGATTACTTCTAGCTTCTCGATTTGTGTTGCTTCTCTTCTCGCTCTTATTTGTGTATGTTAGCCACCATATATGCTTAGTCGCTGCTGCAACCTAACCACTTATCCTTTCCTTACCCTTTAAGCTTTGCTAGTCTTGATACCCATGGTAATGGTATTGCTTAGTCCTTGTGGCTCACGGATTACTACAACAATAGTTGCTGGTACAAGTAATGTGATGATCATGACGCGAGAGCGATGCTTGCTTGTTTTGAGTTGTTCTTTTGCTTCGCCATTCAGGGGATAGGTTCCTGGTCGGCAGCCTGGGCTAGTAGGGTGGATGTCGTTTAAGTTTCTGTTTGTGTTTCATCCGTAGTCGGATGATGCTCTTATGTATGATGTTGTTGTATTTGTGTGGCTTTGTATGCCTCTTGTATGTATCCCCAACTATTATGTAACGGTATGATGTAATGATATCCACCTTGCAAAAGTGTCTCCAATATGCGCTTCTACCCTTGGTGGCACCTTCGAGTTCCTTTAGGACAGGGTCGCATATTGGGCGTGACAAGTTGGTATCAGAGCCTCGACCGACCATAGGATCCCCCTTGATTGATCGTGTAGTTTGGCCGTTGTCGAGTCTAGAAGAAAACTGTTTTCGGAGTCTAGTTATATCGGAGAGTAGGAATTCTTTTTATTCCTCAGCCCCTTCATCGCTCTGTTGAGGAATCTTGACATAGGTGTTTTGAGTTATTCCTCTTCCCCTTCAAATTTTTCTTTAGGATCACGCAGTTTGTTTTCCGATCGTTGGTTCTCAGCTCTTTTCGTCCGGTGCATTTCTCGTCAAGTTGACTCGAGCCTCTTCATCTTTGCCAAGTTCAATCCTTAGTTGTTTTCTTTTTCCCACCCACACACCCCTTTTCTTCTCGGAGCCGGAGTCCGTAATCGAGTATCCATCCTACTCGTGCGAAGTCTCTACATTCTTTCTCAATTATTTCAACTCTTCAAGTTATTCGTCAGTTCTACCTTCCAAGTCACCTTTGTTTTTCCCGCCCTACCACCCTCTTATTCTCGGAGCCTAAGACTCATCGAGCATCAATTTCATTCGTGCATAACCCCTTCAGTCTTTCATAAATTATTTCAACCGGTGAATTCTCGTCTCGTTTGACATTATTCATCTCTTTTCGGGTGGATTCAATTCAAGTTTTTCGGGTTGATCATATTCTTTTCCTTGGATCAAGTGTTTTCCCTTGCTCGTTCGCCTCTCGCCAGTTTATCCTTCCGAAGTGCTCAAGACATCTCAGGAGATTTGTTTGTGTTCCAATTAATTCAAGGTTGTCACCTCATTCAAATATTTCAATTGTTCCGATGCATCATCTATCTCTTCAACAATCCTTTCCAACAGTGTTATCTCTTCAGTGGGCCCTAACCCACAGGTCTTTTGCCAGGATATTACCTGACTCTTCTAATTATTCCGGAGCCATTTCCTAATTCTTTTCAAGTGTGACGTAAGAATGGATCCCATCAGTCACATGCCTTCTCCAAGATCGCTTTCAAATTCTTTTCATTGTTGGCTCAACCTTTTCGGTTTTCATTCTCCTGGAGTATCTCAACAAATTTTGGTGGTGTTTCCCGTCGTCATTTGAAGACCGAAGAAGAGTTCCTTCTAAATCTTGCCCGTTCTCTCGAAGACTCGCGGTTCTAGTTTCATGCTACCGTCTCGAATTATTCCAGTTGTCAGATATTCTTTTCTTACCCATCCGGAGTATGTCAGAAGTTGTTTTCCCGTTTCTTTTCACCGAAGGCCATCGTTCCATAAGAATTCTTCATCCTCACATTTCAGCTACCGTTATCCAATTATCCCGATGCATCTGTCAAATATACTTTAATCAGCTGGTTATCTCTTCATTCTTTTGCATCTAAATCCCCTCAAGCATATTGGTTCTTCTAATTCTTCTTGGTGATTCATTATCTTTCATCAGTCATTTTTGAATTTTTACGGTGGTTCCTTCAGATTCCTTCTCCTTTGAAATCATATTAATTCATTCATTCTTTCCAATCCTACCGGTGGTTCATTGAAGACCTTCCTCAAGGTTGCACCATATTCACCCTTAATTTTTTTCAACAAGAATAAGTAGCATGCAAAAATCCGTTGCTTGTCAGTAATTTAATTTGGTGAGGATAAGCATAACATAAATCTTATTCTTATTTCCTTGAAGTGATTAATGCCTTCCTTCAGAGTTTGTTCATGCTCAATAATTTCGCGGTTCGAAGTGTTTTCATCTTTTCCTTTCCAAAGTTCAAATTTTCCTCGGCCATTTCGTTGGAACCTCCATCCAAATCACCACAAGGCTTGAATCTTTATTCTTTCATCCTTCATTTCTATCTCATCATCCTTTTGTCACCGGAGTTCTTCACGGTGGTTCTTAATGATTTAGTTCATTCTTCAAGAGTTCATCAAGATTTTGTTGTGGAGTTCAAGTATCTTTTCTTCTCGCATCTTGAAGTGAAAATAATTCTTCCTTTTCTTCTTGAGTGGAGTTTTGCATTTTCTTCGTTCTTCTCAGCTTTACAGACATTTGATTGTGGTATAATTTCACCTCAAGTTTTGAGATGTTTTTGATAAGTCCACAAAAGCTTATTCTTTCATTGTTGATTTTCTCAACAACTCCATTCAATCCTTCCTTCTAAGTTCTTTTCATTCCACTATTTCAATTCTTTCGGAGGCATTGCGTTGTTCATCTCGTCAAGTGTCATCCCATTGGGTGAAGTTCAGGTCTCCATTCCTTCCATTTTCAGTCGGAGTGCTGCCCAAAATTCTTTCGTGCTTATTCTTTTTTACCTTGTCTAACCGGAGTGGTTTCAGAGTCTATCTTGATTCTTGAGCTTTTCATTCTCGTCATATTCGTCGTTCCTCTTTTTCTACCCGAGTGCTCATGAGCTTGTTCATCTTCTCTCTTGCGGTTTTGTTTCACCTCTTCCTCTTTCTCTTCCGTCTTGTTCCTAAGATCTCGGGACGAGATCTCTTGTTAGTGGAGGGGAGTTGTAATGCCCTGAATCCAATGCGCCAGGTGTCTTCCAGCTATTCGCCTTTGTTGCCATGTCATTGCTTGCGTGTTGCATTTTACCATGTCATCATCTGCATTTCATCTGCATGTTTTTCAAAACTTGCATCCGTTCGGGTTCCCCCGGTTCTCTCCGTTGTCCGTTCTAAGCCCAACCACTCTCACACGCACCCGTTGCACCTCTCAGGCCTTGTTTCGTGAGCGGGATAAAAACGTTCTCGGAATGGGCCAAGATTTGCCGAGTGGCCTTGGTATATCACCGCCATCAAATTTCGTTCCATTTGGAGGTCGTTTGATGCCCCAACGGTTAACCGAGTTAACCGAAACCCCCTTTTCTCTTGCAGCCCAGCACCCCTTCACACAGCCCACCTAGCCCATCTAACTCCCCTCCATGCTCTCCGCCGTTCGATCATGATCGTGTGGGCGAAAACCGCACTTCATTTGGACTCTCCTAGCTCCCTCTACCTATATAAACACACCCTCCCCCAAAATTCGCGGATGAATCCTACCCTAACCCTAGCTTCTTCCTCCTTCAGCTGCCGGACATGTCCGTGCCCCACTGGACATGTCTGCCACCGCCCCGCAGTGAATCCGAAGCTGCCACGTCGCCCGCCGGCCCTCTCTCTCCTCCCTCCGCCGCCGGGCCCGTGGAGCCCAGATCGGGCCCGCCCCGGGCCGCACCGGGCCTGAGGGAGCCCGCGCCCCCGCCGCCGTCCTCCGGCCCCGCCGCCTCGGCAACGCTCCGCTGCCCGTCGCCCTTCGCGCCGCCGTCCACCGTAGCTCTTCAGCGCCGCACCGTCCAGCGCGCCGCCCGCGAGCTCGGCGCGCCTCGTCGCCGCCGTGCTTCGCTCCCTCGCCGGCCTCCCTGCCTCGGCCAGGAGCTGCTCCGCCGCCCGGGCTCCCCGCCGACCTCGCCCCGAGCGCGCCACCGGAGCTCGCCGCCCCGCTCCGGTCGCTGCCCAGCCGCTGTCACTTGCGCTGTCGGCGACCGGCGCCTCCCTGCGCCAGCTGCTGCCTCGCCTCGCCTCCTCCACCGTCCCACGCCCCTAGTCGGCCTCCCCCTCACCGGAGAGCTTGCCGGAGCTCTCGTCGGTGCCGGATCCGGGGAGGTGGATGAGATCCACCACTCCCCGATCCAAACGCCCTGCTGGGCCCAGATCTCCTCGTCCCGCTTCGTCCCGTCCAGTGTTTTCGAGAGGGTATATTTTCGCCAAGTCCCGAAAATCTTACATGCTGATGCACTGTTCATCATGCCATAACTTCTTGTGTGTTGCACCGTTTTGTGCGTGTAATATATCAAAATGTTCAACATGTGATGCTTTTCGTATTGTACTACCGTGACATGCTTGTTTGAGTTCATTTTGATGCCTAAATCTCCGTTGCAAAACTGTTAAATGATAAAACCTGTTGTAATCTGTTGATTGTTTACATCATTTGTGCATCTCGTGAGTGCCATAACTTTGTCCCTGTTGACCCTATGATTATGATCTTCATATGCACATGTTCTGCTCTTCATGATCTACATGTTGGTGTGCCTCTCATTCATGTTAGAGTGCATATTGACATCTCAAACCCTGTTGCAAAAGGGCATGTTGCTGTTAATTACTGAAAACTGCTGTAACTTGCTGATTTGTCATTTTTGTTGCATTTTGTGTGTACATCTTATGAGCATGATGTCTACATGTTTTAGGAGAATATTTATGCCATCTTTACAAGGGCGTAGTCCATGTATTTTTATATGACCTGTAGTGAGTGCATCAAGCTTGTGAAGTGGGTCACTTGCTGTTAACTTTCTGTCAATGCTGAAACTGCTATATCATGTTGCCATGTTTGCTTGATGCTACCAATTAATCCATGCATAATCTGGAGATTATTAGTTGAGATGTTATGTTGCCTATGCTATTCTCTATCATGACATGCCTCTTGATGCCTTATATATGTCCCGTAGCATATGTTTTCATTGCCATGAACATGCTTATATAATGTTCCAAATTCCTGTTAACTTCATGATGCTATGTTGTGAGCTTGTTATTGAGTGATCCCTGCCTATTCTGGAGATGCTCCAATTACATGTTTTGAAGTATGCTATGAGTAATTTGTTCACATACCATAGTTGTTAATTTTGGAGATCATATGCCTCTGTTCCATTCTTGCAAACATGCTATCATAATGTTGCTGTTTTACACTTGCTGAAACTGTTTCAACTTTCAATCTTGTCATGTTGGTTCCCACTAATCCATGAGCCATATGTTTATGATGCCATGATGTTATTTGCTATTCGTTATGTGTACTTTGATGCCATGCCCCTGCTTTCTATATAAACTTGTTGTAGCTTGTCTCTTTCTTGCTCTCAAGTTGCCATCATATTAACTCTGCTCATGCATATGCTGTTGTGTTATAAAGTTGCATTTTGCATTGATCATATTGGTTTAATCTTGATGCCTATGAACCTGAACCTTCAATGATATTTGAAGTGTGTTATCTGTACATGAAGTGCATGCCAAGTTTGTGCTCTTTTGATTCCTGTAGCATGTTGTTTTGATGTTTGCAAAGTGCCTACTTGTTGTTTTGGGCAGATTGTTATTATAACTTGTTTGGAGTGTATGTGTTGCACCATTGCTCGGTTTTGAGCATGCTCTATATGAAACTAGATGACCCGTTGCACCAATGGCGCAAAGGCTGGCAGCAACGCAAGTATTGTAAGAGTGGTGATAGGAAAACTCAGACACAGATCGAAATAATGAGTACTTAGTGTTGGTTACATTCTCTATTCATGATTATTGTTTCTCTTGGAATAGCCCATGCTAAATGATAGTGCTATATCCCTTGAGTGGAAGGTGGATGCTGCCAGGTAGGGCATGCCTCTTCCTTGCTTAGCATATTTGTTGTTGCTGGTGAGTAATCGATGTTTGAAACAGAGAAAGTAGTAAAAATAAATGATTATAGATAAGGATGGCATTATGCATATTAATAGATCGATGAGGAACAACAGCAGAGGTTATATAGGTAAAAGCATAGGTGGTAGCTGTTCAAAAGCAATAGATAGCATCGTCGGAAAACAAAGGAAGGTTTCATCCTATACAGAGCTTGATTAGTAGTCCTTAGAATGCTAGATAATATTTAGATAAAACTTGCATTGTTGTCGATGGTTCATCTAAAGGCAATGCACGATGAGAACAAGGCACTGCTTTGTAGTGACCTTGAAACAAAAGGCACAGATGTCTCCTTCATGGATTTTTGCAAGGTGGCGGAACTCAGACCAGTTGTTTGCTACGGTGGCTCTCTTGTTGGTTCCTAGAATGATGCGACAATTGGCGTGTAGATCACTATTCGTAAGCATGACCTTGAGCGTATCATAATGTGGGTCAATGTAATCTTTTAGTTTGCTTTCAGTGTAGTTGACCTAAAAATACTGATGAGAAAAAAGGAATTAATTGAGTGGATTGGAGAGTGTCTTGTCACTCTTACACCGAGAAGGTTTAAATATAGATAGTGAGAACAGTTATCAGTAAATAATGGCAGGAAGCAAAAGAAGGGTGGTAAACTTTATTGCCCCAGCTACAACTTGTTCACATGGTGCTGATAGAGCTTCACTTCATTGCCCCAACGACAGCACCTTTCAAGCTCTCCGCAGTATTGGATAGCAGGGGGTGGTCCTGAACTTAGTTTTGTTTTGGTAAGACTGAAATGAAGCAGCACATGTAAGAAGGCTGAATACTATTTATTGTTAGGAGAATAAGCTTTCATCAAGAGAAAAGTACAATTAAGCTTTAAACCTATGGTAGGTAGGAAGAATATAGTAAGCAAGTTAGTTAAGTTGAGCATTATTGATGGGCCTGATATATGTTTTTTCGGTTGTAAGACAGAACATTGGCGTCGAAGAAGTATAACAAATCATAAAAACTATTAGGTCATTTTATTTTAAATGCCATTTTACTGCTCTTTTAAAGTGCATAATTTAACTGTACGCCCACAATTGCTATTGCCTGGCCGCGCACTGTGGCAACGCACTGCTTGATCCCCTCCATGGCCTCATGCTCACATCATAGGGCCCTGCGTTGGCCATTGCCATGGCCGCAGAGTGGGGCAAGATCCATGGAGGGGCGCATGGGGTGAGCATATCGGCCCACACTCTTCAGTTTTGGCCAGGTGTTCTTTGGACTGAATGGCGAAGATGGCGAATTCTGATGCCTCGGTTGCCTCAGGTTTGGTTCCTTTGCTTTGCTTGCTGTTAGAGGTTGTCGTGCGTTTCCTCGGCTTGTTCTGCCTGAATTGAGCTTCCCTGGAGAGTAATGAGTTCCTAGGTGGATGCTAAGGAGGTAGAGACGTGGACTTGGGTATAATTCAAGAGACCTTGCATTGTTTTCTAGTACTCCCTTCGTTCCCAAATATTTGTCTTTCTAGAGATTTCAACAAGTGACTACATACGGAGCAAAATGAGTGAGTCTACATACATATGTATGATGTGTCCATTTAAAATGCCTATAAAGACTAATATTTGGAAACAAAGGGAGTACAAAGTAACTTTTAGTAATATTGTTGTCTAGGTTTGATGTTTGGCGTTTTTGTTGTGCTTTGATGGAAGCAAAAGGACAAAGAGAATTTCTAGTTTTGATAGTTTGGCTGATACATTGTGTTTTCCTTTCCTTTTGGATGTTTGTGAATTCCAACCTGTCCAATTGGGAAACAAATGCTCAATTTAGTCCACCTCAAATTCTCAAATTCAGTGTTGAATGATCACAATGTGTTTTATCTTCAACTTCTTATGGTTACGCGCACTAACCTCTTACCCGCTGTAAAATTCTTGTTTCTTTGATGAAATGGAACAAGGTGGCGTGGTCCATGCAGCTCCTATATTTTGAGAAATAAAATATTATGGTTATATTGTAAATGGAAAACTCTTACATATAATTCACTAGATGGTTATTCTCCACCAACCGCCTTGTTTGTGTGCCACGTGCCTCCGTGGGGTCCTCGCACCGCCCTCCCTTTCACTTATCTCCAGCCCAGAGACACACACCCACATATTCCCCCAAGCCCCTCCTCCCTTCCTCTGTTCCTCCCTCCCTGATCTTTTGCATCCCCCAAGCCCCTCCTACCTCCCTGATCTGCTGCCTCCGTCAAGCGATGCAGCCAAATCGATGGCCCCCATGCGCGTCCTCCATTTCCAGCACCAGCAGAAGCCATCAGTTCCTGAGGAGCATCAGAAGTATCTTGTGCAATAGTCTTTCCAATGCATGCATCAGTGCAAGCAACATCAGCATATACCGTAGCATCAAGAGGGAGAAACTTATGGTGGTTCCAATCAACTAATTTCGTATATGGTTTTAAGTGCTCCTGCTAATTTTTGATATACGCGGATACCTAGCAGGTGGTTTGCTTGGTGCATCCACCAAAAAGTAAGAGAAAGTGAGGTAGAGGAAGCGGGCCCATGGCCGGATTACGCTGCTGCAAAGCTCAGTGCCTTTGCCGCAACCCCGGGACGACGAAGGTGAGAGCATGGTAAAGTATATACATTTATGAAGAAGAGACCAATACTTGAGATATAGGAATCATCGATCAAGCTGTTGGCACGGAAAATAAAACCATAGATGTGGAATCCTCTGATTGGAGTTGGAATCAGCCAAGCTTCTTACCTTAACATAATTGGTGAGTTCACTATCAAAATAAATCAATGCACAACCATAAATCAATGCACTAAAAACTCATAACATCAGATTGTGTATGAATCGAGCAAAAAGTGATTTGCGAGGGAGAGACAAATCTCACGTTTTGTAACTTTTTCCCTTAGCCAGCACCTGGACAATACACATCTCACTAGTGAAAACCCAAAGGAACATCCCTGGCCTGGAATAAATGGTTTCCTGTAAAGAAATATTACAAGGAAGATAGAACCAAAGATGCATGGATGGCCAAAAAAATTAGAGCGTACCTATCAGATTACGACCCCTCTCGAAGCAGACAAATCTGCCTAGAAGACTTCGACCACGGCACGGCAGCACCTCTGTTTACAACAACGGTGGCAAGAAAGACCTGCAATAATAGGTCAAGCATGTACACCAACCCATGCTCAAAGAATGGAGGAAAAAGCAGATCGTGGAAGGGGAAAGAGAAGCACATGGTCCATGAGGAGAATGGATCAGACCCACACAGAGCAGCACCCATCCTTGACGCCCTTCTCTTGGACACCTCCAAATAATAACCGGTCATGAGGCGGAGACCGGCATCACCTATCCCGCTCCGCCGCGGATCTGCGTCTCCGGTGCCGATGCCTCAGCACCACGCACCCCCATCTCTGCAATGGCTCACTCCCTCCTCGACCCCCCATCCTCTTCTTTGCTGCATCATCATCGATTCCTGCCGCCGAACTCCGGCGTCGAGCTAGGATGGGGGTTCCTCCGTAGGCTAGGAAGGGCTCCAGGAGCGACGTTTCTGGAGAGATGGAAGGGCATAGGAGAGGTGGCGGCTGCATGGGGGAGGGGGTGGAGAGCGGGGGAGGAGGATGGACATGGGACTCGAGGAGCGTGGGGATTGGCTGATAGGGTTTCACCCCACGTTCTCATCGTCCCCAACCACAGTAAAATTCTTCACGTACGCGAAATCAAAGCAAAACCACTTTGTTCCCTCGACCCCATAGGCAATGGGCCCCACCTAGCATACACATGTGAAGGTGGTGTAGATGTACAAAGGGACGGACGGACGAGTGACTGCCAGCAGCAAGATTCGGTTAACAGTAAAATTATCCGGTGGTCAAAAATCGCTAGGCCTGGAATGGCGGGTAGTCTATCGGCATTTATATGTTCAACTTGCTTGATTTTGCATTTAGTTGCATCCTAGCATGTTGCATCCATGTTTTGAGAGTGTTTGCTTGATGTTTGAATGCATTTTGCATCAATGTCATGTTTATCTTGTGTTGCTCATATCTTCTAGGCCGTAGCTCCGAACCTAATGAACTTTATATGTAACTTGACTAGAATGTCGTGTAGATTGTGTTGGTGCTCTTTAACTTGTTGTTTAACCACTTCAACATAATGTTTTGTTCAGAACAGTACCAAATACTAAATTTGCATATGAGGTCATTCCGGAATTGTTATATGTTGTATCCGGCCTCATTTAAACTTGCTTTGATATGTTGTTCTCATGTGCATCATCTCTTGCCATGAGTAGCTTCATATAGCTTTGTCTTGCATCATACTTGGTTGAGCATCATGCTTTATTCATGTGTTGAGTGTTTTCCGTGTTGTTTGCTTATTTCCGGATGTGCTTCTTCTCGATAGTTCCCGTTTTGTTGCATTCGTAGGATTCGTTCGACTACGCTTGGTTCAGCTTCATTTGTTCGTTTTCTTCATGGACTCGTTCTTCTTCCTTGCAGGATTTTAGGCAAGATGAGTGTCACCCTGGATCTCACTACTATCATTGCTATGCTAGTTGCTTCGTTCTATCGCTATGTTGCGCTACCTATCTCTTGTTGATCAAGCCTCCCAAACTGCCATGTCAGCCTCTAACCTTTTCACCCTTCCTAGCAAACTGTTGCTTGGTTATGTTACCGCTTTGCTCAGCCCCTCTTATAGCATTGTTAGTTGTAGTTGAAGTCGAAGATTGCTCCATGATGGACATGATTATGTTGGGATATCACAATATCTCTTATTTAATTAATGCATCTATATACTTGGTAAAGAGTGGAAGGCTCGGCCTTATGCCTGGTGTTTTGTTTCACTCTTGCCGCCTTAGTTTCCGTCATACCGGTGTTATGTTCCCTGATTTTGTGTTCCTTACGCGGCCGGGTGTATGGACCCCCTTGACAGTTCGCTTTGAATAAAACTCCTCCAGTAAGGCCCAACCTTGGTTTTAACATTTGCCACCTAAGCTTTTTTCCCTTGGGTTTCCGGAGCCCGAGGGTCATCTTATTTTACCCCCCCCCCGGGCCAGTGTTCCTGTGAGTGTTGGTCCAAACTAGAGCACCTTGCGGGACCGTCCCTTGGCAACTTGGGTTATGTTGGTACTTGTACGCTTAGCTTATCCGGTGTGCCCTGAGAACGAGATATATGCAAATCCTATCAGGATTTGTCGGCACAGTCGGGTGGTCTTGCTTGTCTTGTTTTACCATTGTCGAAATGTCTTGTAACCCGGATTCCGAGACTGATCGGGTCATCCCGGGAGAAGGAATATCCTTCGTTGGTCGTGAGAGCTTATAATGGGCTAAGTTGGGACACCCCTGCAGGGTTTAAATTTTCGAAAGCCGTGCCCGCGGTTATGTGGCAGATAGGAATTTGTTAATGTCCAGTTGTAGAGAACTTGACACCAGATTCGAATTAAAATACCCAACCATTATGTAACCGTGATGGTCTCTTTTCGAGTGGGACGAGAAGTGAACACGGTTTGTGTTATGTTTGAATGCAAGTAGTTTCAGGATCACCCCTTGATCACTTCTAGCTTCTTGATGTTGCGTTGCTTCTCTTCTCGCTCTTATTTGTGTATGTTAGCCACCATATATGCTTAGTCGCTGCTGCAACCTCACCACTTATCCTTTCCTTACCCTTTAAGCTTTTCTAGTCTTGATACCCATGGTAATGGGATCGCTGAGTCCTCGTGGCTCACAGATTACTACAACAATAGTTGCAGGTACAGGTAATGTGATGCTCATGGTGCGAGAGCGATGCTTGCTTGTTTTGAGTTCTTCTTTTGCTTCGTCGTTCAGGGGATAGGTTCCTGGTCAGCAGCCTGGGGTAGCAGGGTGGATGTCGTTTAAGTTTCTGTTTGTGTTTCATCCATAGTCGGATGATGCTCTTATGTATGATGTTGTTGCATTCGTGTGGCTTTGTATGCCTCTTGTATGTATCCCCAACTATTATGTAATGGTATGATGTAATGATATCCACCCTGCAAAAGTGTCTCCAATATGCACTTCTACCCTTGGTGGGACCTTCGAGTTCCTTAAGGATAGGGTCGCATATTGGGCGTGACACCCCTCCGGTGCCATCCTCCTTGACGGACACCTTCTTGGTCTCTGGTGGTGCAGCCCTGGACTGCATCACCCCCGGCCCTTCCACCGCTGGCATGCGGTGGCTCGACGGAGTGGCGGCCCATAGGCCCCGCTGGTCGTAGCTCATCTTTGTTGGCGATGCCAACGAGGCTCCGGACGGTGGCTCTCCACTCGTCGAGCTTCTCCACAGCAGGAGGAAAGTCAAGGAATAGTTGTGCGTGCGCCAAAGCTTCTGCTGGCGTGGATGGTGGCAAGAGTTACGTGGACCGTGACGCGCTTCGACTTCTAACCATGTTAGGAGGAGCTCTATCATGGGTCCGCGGCAGTACGCCATTTTCTCCAGTACTTCGGCGTGCATGCTGACCTCCTTCATCCTGTGAAGGATGGATTGGACTCTTCCCAGGTCGGCGCCCAGGGTCACCAGCATGGCAACGCTGCTCGTCGCGCACGACCTGGAAAGAGCGCATCATGGGCGCCGGCACAGGCGTCTTGGAGGTCGCCGGGCCGCCGGTGGGTGGCATGGCGCCGACCCTGGAGGGCCTCGCGCCCCCTGCGGGGGGCCCAACTTCGTCTCTGGAATTTGCGGCGTGCGGCCCGTCGTCTGGCGCATGAACGATGCAGCTCGCCAGGTCTGGACTGCCAGGGCGATGTGGGTGTTCGCGGGTCGCGCCTCGGGTTCTTTCCGCGAACGGCTAGCTACTGGCCCGCACAGGGTACGGGCAGTCTGCTCTGGATGAACCGATCGTCGTGGTCGTCTTCCTCTTGGGAGCCATGGCGACGAAGAGCTGCTAGACTAGCTGCTAAACCGGATTCTCACGACTACGCGCCCCCTGCCTGGCGCGCCAAAGATTTTGGTGGGAACGACACCTATGGGATCAACGGGATCCCTACTATGGTCGGCTGACGCGGGGTTGTGAGAAGAGCGGGTCCAAGAGCCAGCACAAAGGTCGTTTACCCAGGTTCGGGCCGCGGAGATCACGTAATACCCTAGTCCTGCTTTGGGGTGTATATCAGTGTTCTTGAACTAGCTATCGAGCGTGACTTGCTCCAAGAGCCGAATCCCCCTCTAGTATGCCTCGGGCCTCCTTTTATAGTTGAAGGAGGCGCCACAGTGGCACACAGGAGGTGGAAAGGGTATAGTGGCTATGTTTATCCCTTGCCATCACGGGACAAAACGCATTAAATGCGCCTCTGCGGTGTCCCCCTGCTTTATCGCCGCCTCGCCCTACTTTGACGCGCGTCTAGGCCAGCGGAGCGGGCGGCGCCATGTAGGCTGGCAGGCTGCTGAGGTGGCGCAGTGGTTGTGTCTTCACAAAGATCTACATGCCACAACACAGGTGCTTGCTAAGTTGGCCTCGAGACCGCACGTCACCACGCAGGTGCCCGCCTGGCTGGCTGGGCTGGCAGCTGTATGGGGACGGTGATGGGGTCTTGGTGCGCGCGGGCCTGGCCGCGGCTTTGCTAATATCCTCGGCAAGGGTCTTGTCGGGGGCCCCGGCAAGGGTCTTGTCGTAGCACTGCGGTCGTCCCCGACAAGGATGTTGTCGGAGGTCTCGTCTCCTGGTCCTCATCTGATATTGTGTGCATTAATGATCTTCACAAAGATTTGCATGCCACCATGGAGGTGCCTCCCGAGCCTTGGTTCCAATGTCGTTGATGGTGTTGGAAACCTCGGGCTCAAGGGTGGTGCGCTCCGCTGGTGTTGGGCAAGTTCCCCCGGCAAGGCCCTTGTCGGGGCCGTGGAAGCTGCCCCGGCAAGGATCTTGCCGGGGAAGTCCACCTCGCCCTCTTGCTCGTCATGTTCCTGTCTTGGCATTGCTCTGATCGTCTTGTGGCTTCAGCTTCCCTCCTCGGCCCTGCTAAGTGTGGTCGCAGGTGCAGCTCTGACTGCCCGTGCACAGGTAAAGGGGTGCAAAGTAGAGCCCCTACTTCTGTACACCGACATCCGAGGACTAGGCCACTCCCTTGCTGGCCAAGATTATGGTTCCGACACTATATCAGGTGCCGGAGATGAAGGCCAAGAAGAAGGGCAAGGAGACCAGAGGTGGTCTCCATCGTAAGGGTACTTCGGACGCTATGTCCGAAGACTCTAAAGCCTCCTCCTCCCATGACGAAGATGTAGAGGAGGAAGAGAGTAACTCTCCCCCCAAGGGAGGGATAAGAAGAGGGGGGCTCCCACGGATCTGGAGGCGGAGGCGGCCAAGAAGGGAAAACCTTCATTTTCGGACGACTCCAAAGCGGACGCTGATGCCACCCCAAAGCGGCACCCCCAGGTCGAAGCCCTCGGCTGAATCGTAAGTATCCGAAGACACCATATACATATCCGATTTCATACCTTGTTGTTTTACCATTCTGAAGTGCGCATTTACGGCCCAGCCTGCAATCTCCCCCAGCGATCATCATCATCTGGGAACTCGCTAGGGAAGAATGCGATGGAGAGCGAGTCGCCTCCGCAGATCTCTCCACCCACTGCCCGGGATAACACCGAAGTGTTATCTCGGGAGACCGTGAAGGTGGCGGTAGAGGGTAATACCTATGTTGCCGAAGAGAGGGGGGAATCCACCCCTACGGAGACCGGTGATGGGGGCAACGCTCAATTTGGCCCCCAACCGAATATTATTTCGGAGACCAATATGACTCTGGAATCAGCACAGCCACCCTCCTCAAGGGAGGGGCCATGCTGTCTCCATCGGCGTCCTCTATCAATCTGGAGGAGCCGCACATTCTGATGGAAGCGCTTCAAAGTGCTTCCATTGTGGAGGAACACCGTACCCTTATGGGTACGGTGATTGACAGGGTTCGGTCCGCGAAAAGCGGATTGAACCAAGCCTACACCAGCCTTCTAACAGGCTTTGAGGTATGTGAAGTAATGTATTTTTGGTTATTTTCAAAAGGAATAACTGTGTATAGATAGTAGCCCCTGAGACTCTGATCGGCGTTTCCCGAAGAAGGGCTGAGCAGAGGATCAAATAATATACCACATGAGCTAACATATATGTCTATGTTGTTGAGCAGGCTGCGAAGTTGGCAGCAACCTCGCATGCAGCCGAAGTCTCCGGACTAAAGCAGAGGCTGGAGGCAAAATAGGGTATGTTATACCGCAGCACATCTGAACTGATATGAGTTCCCATTTTTATGTAACTGAGCATTATGTTTATGCTCATAGCTGACACATCTGAGGTCGAAGCCCTCAAGAGTGCGCTGGCCGCAGCCAAGAAGGAGGCGGACAAGGAACACACCGCTCGCCAAAAGCATGAGGCGAGGTTGGATGAAGTCCAGCAAGAGCTCACAGACGCCATAAAGAAATGTGAGTCTTTGGAGCGTCAGGTGTCGGATCAAGAATCCGATCTTACTGCGGCGCTCCAAAGTGCAAAGGAGGCCCGGGTTGAAGCCCAAGGTGCCTATCAGGAGATCTGCAAGGCCAAGAAGATCGCGGCTGGTAAGATTTTTAGTATGCAGAGCAAATATGTAAGGAGAAAGTATACCTTCTTGACACGCATTTGGAGTTCTCCAGGAGCGTTTGCGGATTTGCCCTGAAGTGTTGCAGATGCTGCGGATTTCTTCCGAGCCGAGGAGGGGAGCTCAACAGAGAAATTGTTTTGGTCACAATACCGTGAGCCAGAGCATCCCTTACCCCTCAGCGATCAGCTGAAACAGCTGACCGAGCTGCATAGGATGGCCGAGCTGGACATGAAGGATGTCATAATCCGTTTTTGGCCAGACGAACCAATACCTAATAGCTACTTCGGGCTTGTGAAGCGGCTGGTCGATGCCTGCCCAAGGCTAGATGCTATTAAGCGGTCGGTCTGCATCGAAGGTGCCCGAATGGCCTTCGCCCGTGTCAAGGTACAATGGGCGAAAATGAATGCCACTAGTCTTGCAACCGAAGGACCGCCGACAGGCAAGGAGCATCATACGCTAGAGAAGTATTTCAACAACGTCCTTGAAGGATCCCATATTATAGAGGGCCTATGCTCGAAGGACGTGATGTTTGAATGATTGTATCCGCAATGCCCAGACTATGTAATAAAAACAAAGCGTTTGTATAATGTTAGTCTTGTTTCATCTGAATTTATTTATCCTCCATTGCGGCCATTTATTAAATCTGGGAGTTGGCCAGTCGTCGGCTTCAGCCCCTCACGTAGATATTACGGGGGTGTTCGGTACAACACAGAAACACACTTTAACCCAAAGATTTGGTCCTTGAAGGAGATGCTAGTGCAGCGAACTAGGCAATCAGACTAGGCGGCTTTATTACTCTCACTTAGCCATAGGAGTTTGACAATAGAATTATAGGCGCAGCCCCTGGTATTGATCGGCGATCCGAACTCGGGCGCTGTAAACACCTGACCAGGTTAAACTAGTCCTTCATGTGACACGGAAAAATTCACAAGAGAATTATACTGAGTCACTGAATAGCTGACCAGCTCTCGCCGCATCATGACAGTCAATTTTTGGCTTTCTCTACTAAGGTGTTTGTCCGGCCAACCAGAAACACAATCGCAATAGTTCTCCCTTTACTTACTTATTCGAACAATCGGAACGTAAGGTAGTAACCACAGGAGCTGGGCAGCCCAACTATTGACCCAAGACATGATTCGGACTTGATGCATATATGCTAGATTTGGGACGCCGAATTGCACTTGTGAAAGTGTTCGGACCTATAATAAATTTAATAGATGTACACGACTGAATGGAGCCCCTGGCAATTTAGGTCGGGCCGAGGTGTACATGGCGATCAAATGATAAAAAGAATACGGAAGAAGGAATAAGTTAGTACCAAGTAATTTAGGCGAAAAACTGCTTCCATTATAGTCTGATTGATACGTCAAAACGTATTTGTACAGACAATGCTATAAGCATCGAGGCTATTTTACATGCCGAGTGAAAGGGAAAGTTGTGTACAAGTATTTAAGAACATTGGGGGAGGTGATCTTGAAAGATCCTTTAGGTACTCTGACGTACATTTGCGCTTCTTTTCGCCTTGGTGTGTGATCCTTTGAGAGGATTAATGAATAAGTTTTCATAAGGGGCCAGCAAAGGGGCCCTTTGACACCATAAAAAGGGCGATGTAGGTTGTAACGATCCTGAAAGGGAAAACGAAGTTAAGAAAAAGATGGATTGGAATCCGGACACGGTTGAGCCGTATTGTGGACCTCATCCTCGATATGCCTCCATCGTCGCCCATGCAATTTTTAGTGCGTAATTATGAGCACGCGGTACATACGCCACTGTTTGTTTGGGGCGAAGACAAAGGCTGGCTTGCTAGTCGAGCTCCTGGTGAGTTGGACTATCATTCTGTGGGGTAGTTCGGACTCGTTTGACAGGGTCCGATGGCTTGGATGCCAATGTGTAGTTCGACTTGATAAGGCCGGCCTGTACTTCTGCTGCAAGGGCCGCGGTGTGTTCCTCAGTACGGAGGGAACATCCATGTTTCCATGGACTGTTATAACACCGTGTGGGCCCGACATTTTAAGTTTTAGATAAGCGTAGTGCGGAACCGCGTTGAAGCGGGCAAACACGGTTCGTCCGAGCAGTGCGTGATAGCCACTACGGAAAGGGAAGATGTCGAAGATCAATTTTTCGCTTTGGAAGTTGTCCGGCGAACCGAATACGACCTCCAATGTGATTGAGCCCGTGCAGTGGGCCTCTACGCCCGGTATTACTCCTTTAAAGGTAGTTTTAGTGGGTTTGATTCTTGACGATTCAATACCCATTTTCCGGACTATGTCCTAATATAGCAGATTAAGACTGATGCCGCCATCCATGAGGACTCTCGTTAGGTGGAATCCATCGATAATTGGATCGAGGACTAATACGGCTGAACCTCCATAACGGATACTAGTTGGATGGTCCCTGCGATCGAAAGTGATCGGATAAGCTGACCATGGGTTGAATTTTGGGGCGACTGGCTCTATCGCACGTCCCTTAACATGCGCTTGCGCTCCCTTTTGGGGATATGGGTAGCGTATATCATGTTCACCGTCTTGACTTCGGCGGGAAATTTCTTTTGTTCCCCTGTGTTCGGTGGGCGGGGCTCCTCATCATCATCCTCTCTAGGCGACCCTTTCCCTGTGTGCTCGGTGTTTAACTTGTCGGCTTGTTTGAAGACCCAACAACTTCTGTTGGTATGGTTAGCAGGCTTGTCAGGGGTGTCGTGAATCTCGCAAGGTCGATCGAGTATTCGGTCCAGGCTAGATGAGCCGTCCTTGTTTCTTTTGAATGGCCTCTTCTGTTGACCAGGCTTGGAGCCACTGAAACCGGCGTTGACCGCCGTGTCTTCGGCATTATCACTGTTACTCTAACGCTTATTTTTATTGCATCGGGGCTTGCCGTTTCTGTTCTTTGCCTCGGAAGTGCCCAGATCGCTGGTACTATTGCTGCTATGAGCTAGCCAGTTATCTTCACCTGCGCAAAAGCGGGTCATGAGTGATGTGAGGGCTGCCATGGACTTCGGCTTTTCTTGGCCGAGGTGTCGGGCGAGCCATTCGTCGCGGATGCTGTGTTTGAAGGCTGCTAGAGCCTCGACATCTGGATAGTCAACAATTTGGTTCTTTTGACTAGGAACCGGGTCCAGAATTTTCTGGCTGACTCTCCGGGCTGCTAGACTATGTGACTGGGGTCAATAGCGTACGGAGGTCGGATATAGGTGCCCTAGAAGTTGTCTCTAAAGGCGTCCTCCAGGTCTTCCCAGCTTCCAATAGAGTTTTTTGGGAGGTTGTTTAACCAGTGCCGAGCTGGTCCCTTAATCTTGAGAGGGAGGTATTTGATGGCATGTAGATCATCACCGCGAGCCATGTGAATGTGGAGAAGGAAATCTTCGATCCATACTACGGGATCCGTTGTGCCATCGTATGATTCGATGTTCACGGGTTTAAACCCTTCTAGGAACTGGTGTACCATCACCTCATCTGTGAAGCATAGGGGGTGCACGACGCCTCTATATCGAGCCACGTCACGGCGCAGTTTGGATGGTGTCTGTATGCGGTTTTCAGCTCGGTGAAATTATGCTTGTCGCGCCAGGCTTGATGGCCGTCTTCGCGCGTTGGGGCTCGGCCCCTTGATCTGTATATTGATCTGGTCTGACCAGCTCTATTATTGAGGTCCTGTCGTGGGTCGTAAGTGTATCCTGCAGCTGCTGTCTCTTTACCTTTACGGCGGGGTGGTGTAGGCGGGTGTTCGGCTTGAGTTGCCGCTTTGTCTCGACCACGTGGTGGTCGGTCAGGTACGTCAGTAGCATTACGCTTGGGCAGTATAGGCTCTGGGGCCTCGTCGTCGAATTGGGGTAGCAACTTGCGCTTTGGATAACTCTTGGTTGGGCGTCCGAGGCCGTATTCCTCGGCTGCCAGGACACCAGTCCATCTGTCATTGAGCAGATCCTAATCAGCTTGAAGCTGCTGCTGCTTCTCTTTCAAGCTTCTTGCAGTGGCTATTAGCCGGCGCTTAAAGTGCTCTTGTTCAAAGGGTTCCTCTGGCATGATGAATTCTTCATTGCCGAGGCTCTCGTTTGCTTCGGAGATTGGTATGTAATCATCATCCTCCGAACCCTCGTTCCCTATGGGATTGTCGGGGTTGACTTGCCCCTCCTCCAAATCATCATGTTCGTATGTTGGTTCGACCGGGGCTTCTTGGTCTTCGGCGTTATACGGAGTATTGTTGTTTTTTTTTGCCGGTATTGCTGTCTTTTTCTTGGTGCGGTTTAGAGCGGCGCCGCTGATGACGATGCTTTGGTGGTGCCTCAGGAGAATCATTCTCGACTGGGTCCTTCCCACCTTCGCCGTCATCCTCTTTGGGTGTATCCACCATATACATGTCATACGAAGAGGTAGTCGTCCAGCGTCCGGTAAGCGGTGGGTTCTGGCCTTGTTCTTCTCCAGCGTCGTCGTCCATGCCATCGATGTCCTCGGAAGCGTAATCGAGCATGTCGGTTAAGTCCTCAACAATGGCTATGAAGTGGGTGGTGGGTGGGCGTAAAATTCCCTGCTCTCAGCCCCTAGTGCGGGCTGGGCATAGTTTGACAGCGATTCTCCCGTAATGGCGAGAGATTGCATTAGGTCCAGAGCCTTGTTCAAGGGCGAGGTATGGACAAGGAAGCGAGAATCCGTGGAGCGGGGCGGGGCAAGAGTTCCCTAGCCGAGCTCGTGTAGCACACACCTCGGGAGTTTGGAGCTGGTGCGCGGAGGTGAGTCCGGCTCGGTGATGATAAAGGGAGCCAGGAGTGATTCCAGGTCAATCGGTGAAGCGATTCCCTCCATATTTCCGGTGTTGAGCTCTAAGGCTGTGAAGAGCCCGGCGGGTTCTAAACTCCCGTCTTCGGACTCGGTGAGGAGTTTCGGATCTAAGGCCGGAGCAGCGGTTGAGGCCGCGAGCCCTTCGAAGATCAATTCTCCTCGGACATCAGCGATGTAGTTTAGGTTTCCAAAATTGATCTGATGACCAGGGGCGTAGCTGTCGATCTGCTCCAGATGGCCAATCGAATTGGCACACGGTGCGAAGGCGCCGAATACGAAGATTTGGCTGGGGAGAAAAGTCTACCTCAAGGCGGTGTTGACATGGATGGTTGATGGAGCCATCGAGCCTTCTGGTGATGACACAGTGGAACTCTCAATGAAAGCACCAATGTCGGTGCCAAAACCGGCGGATCTCGGGTAGGGGGTCCCGAACTATGCGTCTAAGGATTGAAGGTAACAAGGAGGAAGGGACACGGTGTTTACCCAGGTTCGGGCCCTCTTGATGGAGGTAATACCCTACTTCCTGCTTGATTGACTATGATGAATATAGGGGTTACAAGAGTTGATCTACCTCGAGATCATAGTGGCTAAACCCTAGATGTCTAGCCTGTATTATTGTGTTCTTGCCCTACGGACTAAACCCTCTGGTTTATATAGACACTGGAGGGATCTAGGGTTGTACAGAGTCGGTTACATAAGAAGGAAAACACATGACCTGAATGTCAAGCTTGCCATCCACGCAAAGGAGAGTCCCATCCGGACACGGTGAAGGTTCTTCTATCTCGTATCTTCATGCCATTAGTCCAGCCCACATCACATAGCCCGGACACCCGAGGACCCCTTAGTCCAGGACTCCCTCATCCCTAGCTTTTGTGTAATGGTACAATGTAATGATATCCACCTTGCAAAAGTGTCTTCAATATGCGCTTCTATCCTTGGTGGGACCTTCAAGTTCCTTTAGGATAGGGTCGCATATTAGGCGTGACAAGTTGGTATCAGAGCCTCAACCGACCATAGGAGCCCCCTTGATTGTTCGTAGTTTGGCCATTGTTGAGTCTAGAAGAAAACCTTTTCGGAGTCTAGTTATATCGGAGAGTAGGAATTCTTTTTACTCCTCAGCCCCTTTGTCGCTCTGGTGAGGAATCTTGACGTAGGTGTTTTGAATTACTCCTCTTCCCCTTCAAATTTTCTTTAGGATCACGCAATTGGTTTTCCGATCGTTGGTTCTCAGCTCTTTTCATCCGATGCATTTCTCGTCAAGTTGATTCGACCCTCTTTGTTTTCGCTAGATAAATCCTCAGTTCTTCCTCAACGAAGTTGTTTCCCCGTCCTCAGTTGTCTTTCTTTTTCCCACCCGCCCACCCTTTTTCTTCTCGGAGCCAGAGTCCGTAATCGAGTATCCTTCCTACTCGTGCGAAGCCTTTGCATTCTTTCCTCAATTATTTCAACCGGTGTTTTTCTCCTAAAGTTATTCGTCGGTTCGCCCTTCCAAGTTGCCTTTTTTTCCCACCCTCCCACCCTTTTTCTTTCTGGAGTCTGAGTCTCTTTCGACCATCAATTTTATTTGTGCGGAGCTTCTTCAGTCTTCCCTCAATTATTTCAATCGATGAATTCTGGTTTTGTTCAACATTCTTCAACACTTTTTATTTTTCGGTGGACTCAATTCAAGTTTTTCGGGTTGATGATATTATTTTCCTTCTATCAAATGTTCCCCTTGCTCGTTCGCCTCTCGCCATTTAATCGTTCCGGAGTGCGGAAGACATCTCAGGAGATTTGTCTGTGTTCCAATTAATTTGAGGTTCTCACCTCACTCAAGTCCTTCAGTCGTTCTGGTGCATCATCTATTCCGCAATCCTTTTCAATGGTGTTTTCTCTTCAGTGGGCCCTAACCCACAGGTCTTTTCCCAGGATCTTACCTGACTCTTCTAATTATTCCGGAGCTATTCCCATTTATTTTCAAAGTGTGACATAAGAATGGATTCCATCAGTCACATGCCTTCTCCAAGATTGCTTTCAAGTCTTCTCATCGTTGGGTCAACCTTTCCTATTTTCATTCTCCCGGAGTATCTCACTAATTTTGGTGGTGTTTCTCATCGTCATTCTCTACAATTGAAGACCGAAGAAGAGTTTCTCCTAAATCTTTTCCATTCTCTCGAAGATTCGTGATTTTAGCTTCATGTTATCCTCTCGAATTGTTTCTCTTGTCAGATATTATTTCTTACCCATCTGGAGTATGTCAGGAGTTGTTTTCTGTTTCTTTTCACCGGAGGCCATCATTCTAGAAGAATTCTTTGTTCTCACATTCCAGCTATCATTATCCAATTATCCCGACACATCTGTCAAGTACTCTTTAATCAGCTCGTGATCTCTTTGTTCTTTTGCATCTAAATCCCCTCAAGCATATTTGTTCTTCTAATTCTCACTGGTGATTCATTATCTTTCTTCATTCATTTTCAAATTCTTACGGTGGTTCATTCAAAATTCTTTTCCGTTGTTATCATATCAATTCATTCATTCATTCCAATTCTGCCGGTGGTTCGTTGAAGACCTTCCTCAAGGTTGCGCCATATCCCCCTTAATCCTTTTCAACAAGAATAAGTAGTATGCAAAATCCATGGCTTGTCATCAATTTAATTTGATGAAGGACAAGCATACAATAAATCTTATTCTTATTTCCTCGAAGTGATTAATCTTTTCTTCCGGAGCTTGTTCCCGTTATCAATTTCCCGGTTATAAGTTATTCATCTTTTCTTTTCTGGAGTTCCAAGATTTACTCGCTTCTCTCGTCAGAAGCTCCATCTTAATCAGTGCAGGGCCTTAATCTTATTATTTTCATTATTCAATTCTATCTCATTATCCTTTTGTCACCGGAGTTCTTGATGGTGGTTCTTCATGATTTAATTCATTCTTTCAAGTGTTCATCAAGATTCTTGTTGGTGGAGTTCAAGTATCTTTTCTTCTTGCATCTTGAAGTGCAATCAATTCTCCATATTCTTTTGAAGTGGAGTTTTGCATTTCTTTGTTCTTCTCAGCTATTCAAGTATTCGGTTGTGGCATAATTTCACCTCAAGTTTTGAGATGTTTTTCCATAAGTCCACAACAAGCTTATTCTTTTGTTGTTGAATATCTCAAAACTTTGTTCTACCCTTCCTTCGAGGATGCTATCGAATTCATTCATGGTGGAAGTTGTTATTCTCTCATCCGTTCTTTTCATTCCATTCTTCCAATTCTTCCGGAGGTAGCCGCGGCGGCAGGATTCCTAAACGCCCCAGGCCACCTTCGTACACTGTAGCTACAGTGTCACACTGTACCTACACTGGTGCTATAGGCAATGAAGCAACCAGCCTCCACGCCCCAGGCAGCCGCCCGGGCTGCCTGGGGCCTGTCTCCGCCACTGTCCGGAGGCATTGCGTTGTTCATCTCTTCAAGTGTCATCCCATCTTGTGAAGTTAATGTTCTATTCCTTCCATGTTCAGCCGGAGTGCTGCCGGAATTATTTTGTTCTTATTCCTTTCCTATCTTATTCTAACCGGAGTAGTTTTAGAGTCTATCTTATTCCTTGAGCTTTCGATTCTCGTCATATTCGCCATTCCTCTTTTCTACCTGAGTGCTCTCGACTTTGTTCATCTTCTCTCTTGCATTCTTACTTCACCTCTTCCTCTTTCTCTTCTGTCTCGTTCCTGATATCTCGGGACGTGATCTTCTGTTAGTGGAGGAGAGTTGTAACGCCCCAAGACCGATGCGCCAGGTGTCTTCCAGTTATTCGTTGTTGTTGCCATGTCGTTTGCTTGTGTGTTGCACTTTGCCATGTCATCATGTGCATTTCATCTGCATGTTTTTCAAAACTTGCATCCGTTCAGGTTCCCCCGGTTCTCTCTGTTGTTCGTTCTGAGCCCCAACCACACGCATGCACCCATTGCACCCCTCAGATCTTGTTTCGTGAGCGGGAGAAAACCGTTATCGGAATGGGCCGAGAGTTGATGAGTGGTCTTGGTACATCACCGGTAGACCGCCTGTCAAATTTCGTTCCATTTGGACGTCATTTGATACCCCAACGGTTAACCCTGTAACCACGAAACCCCCCTTCTCTTTGCAGCCCAGCACCCCTCCACACAATAGCCCGCCTAGCCCATCTAAACCCCCTCCATGCCCTTCGTCGTTTGATAACGATCGTGTGGGAAAAAATCGCACCTCATTTGGACTCTCCTAGCTCCCTCTACCTATAAAAAGGGCTCCCCCGTCCAAATCTCGGATCAAAACCACCCCTAACCTAGTCTCCCCTTCCTCCGCGCCACCGGACACATCGCCCCGCCGCCGCCGGACATGTCCGCCGACCACGTCGCTCCAGCCAATCAGGGGCCAACACCTCAGCGCCGCCGCCTCCCCGAGCCATTCCCATCGCGCCAAGTGTCCCGCCGGCTTCCCCCCAGCCACGCGGCCCGCAGGGCCTAGATCCCTACCTCGCCGCCCGCAAGCCGAGCGCGCCGTTGCCCACAGTTCCCCGCCGCCTCTACCTCACCTCCAACAGCCATGCTGGTGAGCTCGTCGCTGGACCTGCGTGCTGCTAGGTCGCGCCCCATCGCCTTCTCCCTCCTTCTCTCTCTCTTCCCTGACAGGAGCTCGCCACCGGCCCCACCTTGCCTCGTCGACCCCTTTGTCGGCCGGATCCGTGACCCCGCCTCCGCCGTGACCCGTTCCCGGTGTCCCCGCCATATTCCCCGCCGTCACCGGAGTCCCTACCGACCGCCGCCGCCTCGCTTGTCCTCTGGATCAAGGAGAACGCCCTCCGCGTGGGCCTCGGCCCGCAGCTGCGCCACGTGGGCCCCGTCCAGCCCAGATCCCACGCCGGCCCGGCTGGCCTCACCCTCCACTGCCCTTGGCCAGGCCCAATGTGAGCCTCTCCAACCCCCAGTTTGGCCCGTAGCTTGTTTTTTTTCTGTCCTGCGAAATATGGCCAAGTCCCAGGATTTTCAACATATGTGTGCATCTTCTCATATCATAACTTGGTGCATGTTGCTCCGTTTCATGTGCATAATATGTCAAAATGTTCATCTCTTGATGCTCTACATGTTAGTTGCATTTGCATTCATGTTACTGATAATCTTGATGCCTTAATCTTCGTTGAAAAACAGCTAAGTGATATAAACTCCTGAAAACTATTGCATGTTAACATTATTTAGCTGTTTTGTGAGTGCTATAACTTTGTCCCTGTTGATCCTATGATGATGATCTTGATATGAAAGTATTCTGCTCTTAATGCTCTACATGTTGATGTGCTTTTCATTCATGTTAGGGTGAATCTTGATTTCTTAATCTCTGTTGCAAAAGTGCTTGCTGATGTTAACTGCTGAAAACTGTTATAACTAGATGATTACCCGCGCGTTGCTGCAGACATCCTTGTACAACTTGCTGTAAATATTTGGTTTCCCACAGAAAATTGAATCATTGAAGTCTGCAATTCAATTATTTCACGGCAGTTTCATGTGGCCATATAATCGAAGGTACATCGATAGGCATGAAAAATACTTCAACTCAGCTAGTGACCCGAATGGGTAGATCTATACTCCCAAGATCTGAAAGCATTACAATTACATAGTAGATGGTACGACTATAAGTTGTGAGAGGCAAAGGTTGTTACTTAAAACTCATCGCTTGGGCGAGACAAAGCTATCGACTTGCCCGAGGAAGAGGAAAAGGTCTCACACAGGGAGTCCGGACGTCATCCGCTACGCACCTTTCCACTGGATCCGAATGGCCGCCAATGGTATTCGTCATCTCATAGGTGAATGTATAAGTGCGTTGATGCTCACCTGATTAACTGATGTGCCAGACCCGAAGATGGAGGCCCGGGGAAGTCGTCTTCACTGATGAAGCCCGACTCCTTACCGCTCGTTGTCGCTAGGTTAGGCCTTCATCGACGATCTGCGATTCTGGGCGGCCGGCGATGGAATGTTCCCGTCCCGTGTACCAATGCCCAGAGAGACATCGGAGTCAAGACGGATCGAAGATGTAGGAGCTGCAGACTTCAGAGCAGAGGAAGGCATACATAGGCTGATTTGGATGTGGTCACGATCTGACTGGGCGACAAATCGTGCACAGCCCATGTCCAAGGGCCCCAGAGTGGCATCGGTGGTGTGGAAGACCGGTGGTCCTGTGGACTGAGGGGACTTCACGCTGGAGCTACCTTGGCCAGAACGGAGACAGAGAATGGATGGGAGCAGGAGGGCACCATGGACGCCGTCTCGAGGACTCAGGCACACACCGCCAAGGTGTATTTTGCCTGAGAGAACCCCGGAAGCCGCGGAGACGAGCCGAACAAGTAGTCGCATCGGAGGAGCCGCCGCATCGTACATAGATGATTTCCCTTGGGAAGGGATAAGTGAGGGCTCGATGTGTTCCCGAGAGGTCTCAATGGTTTGTGATTAAAAGGATTAGGTACTGAATCGTAGGGAGGTGGAACAAAAAACATGGGGCAGATGGTTGGGCTTCTCTCCTCTTCTCTTTGCGTATTGGAGTGTGGTGGGGAGTCTAAGACGATGGGTCTCTCCTCTTAAATCTCTCATCGGTTATACAGAACATGAAGATGAATTAGTCTATTCTAAAGGGAAATTAAATCGCATAATTAGTTGAAATAGAGAAGTAAGAAAACTGTTGACGTGGCAAGATGGCTAGTGGTAGTGGGAACTAAAACACTGATGTGGCATGCGTGCTGAGGTGGAGTGTGTGCATGTTGAGAGAATGCCTTATAGTAGGGAGCAACTTCTTAAGAATGCAAGACTTGCCTATTTGTCATTTTTATATCTTTTTATTTGATTTACTTTTGAGCATCATGTCTACATGTTTTAGTAGCATAATTATGACATCTTTGTTGTGGTGCAATCCATGTATTTTGATATTCCCTGTAGTGAGTGCATCAAACTTGTGAAGTGGGCTACTTGTTGTTAACATTCTGTCAAGTCTGATCTGTCATATCATGTTGCTATGTTTTCTTGATGCTACCAATTAATCCATGCATAATCTGGAGATGCTTAGTTGACAAGTTTTGTTGCCCATGCTATGCTCTATTATTCCAAGCCTTTTTATGCCTCACACATGTCCTATAGAATATGTTTTCTTTGCCATGAACATGCCCATATGATGTTCCAGTTTTCTGTTAACTTCATGATGTTATATTGTGAGCTTGATATTAGTTAATCTATGTTACCTTTGGAGATGCTCCAATTACATGATTTGAAGTATGCTATGAGTAATCTGTTCAGATGCCATGGTGTTAATTTTGGATAACACATGCCTCTGTTTCAAGCTTGCTAACATGCTATCATAATGTTGATGTTTTACACTTGCTAAAACTTTTTCGTTGCGATCGTGAGGATTCGTTCAACTATGCTTGGTTCGTCTTCGTCTGTTCGTCTTCTTCATGGACTCCTTCTTCTTCCTAGCGGGATTTCAGTCAAGATGACCATTACCTTGGATCTCACTACTATCATTGCTATGCTAGTTGTCTCGATGCTATCGCTATGTCGCGCTACCTACCACTTGTTTATCAAGCCTCCCAAATTGCCATGGCAGCCTCTAACCTTTTTCACCCTTCCTAGCAAACCGTTGTTTGGCTATGTCACCGCTTTTCTCAGCCCCTCTTATAGCATTGCTAGTTGTAGGTGCAGTTGCAGGTTGTTCCTTGTTGGGACATGGATATCTTGGGATATCACTATATCTCTTATTTTAATTAATGCATCTATATACTTGGTAAAGGGTGGAAGGCTCGGCCTTATGCCTGGTGTTTTGTTCCACTCTTGCCTCCCTAGTTTCCGTCATACCGGTGTTATGTTCCTTGATTTTGCGTCCCTAACACGGTGAGGGGTATGAGACCCTCTTGACAGTTCGCTTTGAATAAAACTCTTCCAGCAAAGCCCAACATTGGTTTTACCGTTTGCCTCATAATAACTAAAACTTGCATAGGGGATTTTCTCCGGACCCCGAGTTACTTTAATCAACCCCCAGACCGGTGCTCCTCATGAGTGTTGGTCCAAATTAGAGCACCTTGCGGCGCCACCTGGGCAACTGGGACCTCGGTGCTCATAAGTGTCGGTGTTCTGGGAACGGGGGTCCCCAGACTTGCCTGCCTGCGGCCTGTGGCATGGCTCGAGGGGGGCCCCAACGCAGCCCAGCTTCATCAGCTCAAGCTCAAGACCCTCGCGAGGGGCCAAGCCTCGCGGGGTGGACGACAGGGAGCTTCCTCAGGAGCAGCCTCCTCAGGCAGGCTCGCGAGGAGGCGGAGAGATCAAGGCAGGGAACCTCCCAAGGGGCCCGTGACTCAAGCCATGATGATCAAAGGCCAGGCGGGTGCCAGGCAGGCACCGGCCTGCGCAGTGTCCTTGTTTCCCTTTCGGTGCAAAGGGGGCAAGCACAGGCCAAGGCATCAGGCAAAGGTTACCGTTTCGGTGCAACAAGACCAAGACCAAGACCAACAGAACGGCGGGATGGAGGTCATCGTGGAGCCCAGGGCGGCGTCACCGTCAGGGCCTTTGGCAGCCGAAGACCAACTTTAGTCGGGATAAGTGTACCAGATGTTCCCCTTCAAAATGGCCAATTGTTGGTGCCCTTCCCGCTCATTATTTGGGAAGAGGCCGAGGGCCTCCGCCTATAAATAGGACTAGCCACCCACAGGGTAGAGGCATCTAGAGATCATCTAGAGATCAACCGAGAGAGAGAGAGAGAGAGAGAGAGAGAGAGAAGCAAGTGAACTCACCCAAGCAGTTCATCGCACCAGCTCAAGAACAGCCCCTCGCGAGGCTGTTCTCCCTTTGTACTGTTCATCATCAGCCCCTGAGGCAATCCACCACACCACACATTGGAGTAGGGTATTACACCACAATGGTGGCCTAAACCAGTATAAATCTCGTGTCCCTTGTGTGGTCACCTTTCTTGCTTAGATCTTTGCGAGACTGCGAGAGTGAGCTGGTAGGGTAGAGATCTTCGTGCGCACCCCAGTGTTCGAACCTCAAGGGTCTGCCAGAACCCGAAATCCGACAGTAAGCTTAGCTCATTCGTCCTGGCCTGAGACGAGATACGCGTGGCTACTATCAGGGTGTTGGCACGCCGGGAGATCTTGCTGGTTTTGTTTTACCATTGTCGAAATGTCTTGTGCACCGGGATCCTGAGTCTGATCGGATGTCCCGCGATGGAGGATTGTCTCCGAGGATTGTGAGCTTGTAATGGGCTAAGTTGGGACACCCCTACAGGGTATAAACTTTCGAGAGTCGTGCCCGCGGTTATGTGGCATATGGGAATTTGTTAATATCCGGCTGTAGAGAACTTGGCACTAGATTTGAATTAAAATACCCAACCGCGGGTGTAACCGTGACAATCTCTTTTCGAGTGGGTCGAGAAGAGAACACGGTGGGGTTATGTTTGAACATATGTAGTTCAGGATCACTTCTTGATCATTACTAGTTTGCGGCCGTTTGCATAGCTTCTTATCTTATTCTTGTATTCGTAAGTTGGCCACCATACTTTGCTTAATCGATGCTGCAACCTCACCACTTATCCACTCCATACCCATTAAGCTTTGCTAGTCTTGATACCCATGGTAATGGGATTGCTGAGTCCTCATGGCTCAGAGATTACTACAATAACAGTTGCAGGTATAGGTAATGCAATGATCATGACGCGAGAGCGATGTTTACTTGTTTTGGAGTTCTGCTTCTTCTTCTTCAATTAGGGGTTAGGTTCTTGGTCGGCAGCCTGGGCTAGCAAGGTGGATGTCGTTTGAGTTTCTGTTTGTGTTTCATCCGTAGTGGGATGTTGCTCTTATGTATGAGGTTATTGTATTCATGTGGCATTGTATGCCTTTTGTATGTATCCCTAGCTTTTGTGTAATGGTATGATGTAATGATATCCACCTTGCAAAAGTGTCTCCAATATGCGCTTCTATCCTTGGTGGGACCTTCGAGTTCCTTTAGGATAGGGTCGCATATTGGGCGTGACACCACGTGAGGGAGACGGATCTCTTGGTGGTGTACACCATCGACCCAACCGTGGTGGATGACTACATCAACACCGTTGAGCTATTGGTTGCTCGAGACAATTACAAGATGGTCAGCATCGACCTCCAGTACACCGACGGTCGTCCCAACATAGATCAGAAGGTTGCGGTCGCCCAGTTGTGCGTGCGCCATCCTGTCCTCATCTACCAATACTGCATGGCCACAGAGCCTTCCGGCTATTTCGCCAGGTTTGCCAACAGCACCGACTACAACACTAGTAGAAAAAGGGTCAAATCTGAGACACATTAGTACCGGTTTGCATATGAGCCGGCACTAATGTGTCCATTAGTGCCGGTTCAAATGACTAGGCGGGAGGAGATCGTTAGTACCGGTTCGATGCGAATCTTTAGTACCGGTTCGTGCCACGAACCGGTACTAAAGGTGTTGTCCGAGTACCAGCATCTTTAGTACCGGTTCGTGGTAAGAACCGGTAGTAAGGAGGTTGTGGTAGGGCTATTTTTAGTCCCACCTCGCTCCACTAGCAAGATTTTGACCACCTTAAATATGTTACTTCTCAAACTATCACAAGCATTTAGTCTTCATTGAACTCTATGTGTAGGATCTGTGGCTGCAATAGGAGTCTTCGTGGTTCTTAAATCGGGGGTAGATTCCTGTTGACAATTTAGATTCCATACAAAAAGATCATTGATGATCAATGTATTTTTTATGTACTTCTCTGTAGCAGTAGCGCGTTTTGGCTGAAAGGCAGTACTGATCAATGTATTTCAGATGCACAATTTAAATATGTTACTTCTCAAACTATCACAAGCATTTGGTCTTCATTGAAGACTATATGTATAATTTGTGGACTCAATATGAGTCTTCGCCGGTTTCTAAACCGTTGAGGACTCGTATTGACAATTCAGATTGTACACAAAAAGATCATTGATAATCAATGTATTTTTATGTATATTTTTACATGTTTACACCCTCACTCTCTCCACTCACTCGGTCTCCCCCTCAATCCCCCGCGATGTCATCAATTTCCAACACGTTCTGACATCATTTGCCATTTTGCAGTAACCAATTTGTTTAGATCAGAGCTTCAAAACTGGACGCACTTCGTGTACAAACTGGACAATCTCTTTCGGAGTATCAGGGTTTCGGACGAGAACTCATCAATTTTCAGACTTTTTTGAGCCAACATTATGCAGCATTTGAAGCGACGTCATCAATTTCCAACACGTTCTGACATCATTTGATGTTTTTCAGTCATTTACCAATTTGTTTAGAGAGCTAAATGACCGTGAAATAGTAAATCACAACAAAACGAACTCTGAAAAGCAGAAAAGAAAAAACTATATACAAAAATTACTCAAAAATAAATAGAAGAAAATAAATAATGCAGAAAAGAAAAAAAACTATATAAAGCAAAAATATTCACAAAGAAACTAAATACACCAAAAAAACTACTCGAAATAAATAGAAGAAAAAAATAAAGCAGAAAAGAAAAAACTATATAAAAAAAATACTCAAAAATAAATAGAAGAAAATAAATAATGCAGAAAAGAAAAAAATTATATAAAAAATTGTTGGGGTGCTACCCGGTGGGCCTGCCAGACCTAGGGTGTGCAAATTCAAGCCCAGAAGGGCCGGCAGGCTCACATGGCAGCGTGCCCTAGTTAGGCCCAGAAGCCTGCTATATAGAGGTGTTCGAAAGAGCAGCCACGGCTGGGTTTATAAACCAGTGTGGCTGCCCTTCGCTCGGCGAGGTGGGACTAAAAGTAGTGCACTGCGGGTGGCAACGCACAACCATTAGTACCGGTTGGTGGCTCCAACCGGTACTAATGTGTTGCCCTTTAGTACCGGTTGGAGCCACCAAGCGGTACTAAAGGTCCTCGTTTCTCGCCACTTGGGCTGGCCAAAATGGGCCTTTAGTACCGGTTGGTGGCTCTAACCGGTACTAAAGACCCTCCTATATATATGACACTTATGAAAAATCAGTTCCATCGACACTTCTTCTCCACTTCTCTCGCGCGACATCTATCACCGACGTCGCCGCGCCGCCGCGCCGTCGCCCCCACCGCCCTCGATCGCCGCCCCCGCCGCACGTCGTCGCCGTCCCCACCGCCCTCGCCGCCCGTACGCCCGCTCGATCATACCCACACACACACATGCACACACACACACACACACACACACACACACTACACACACATGTACGTACACACATACACACACAGTACTACACACACACACACACATATTTTTTTACTTATTTTCTGTTTTCTATTGTTTGGATGAATTAACTAATATAACTAGTTTATTTTTAGAATGTTAGAATGTTAATGTTAGATGAATTAGAACTAGTTTATTTTTAGTAAGAAAATTTAGGTATATGAGATTATTTGAACTAGTTGAATTAATATAACTAGTTTATTTTTAGTAAATGCTTAGTTGAACTAGTTGAATTAATAGAACTAGTTTATTTTTAGTAAGAAAACTTAGGTATATAAGATTATTTGAACTAGTTGAATTAATATAATTAGTTTATTTTTATTAAGAAAATTTAGGTATATGAGATTATTTGAACTAGTTGAATTAATATAACTAGTTTATTTTTAGTAAGAAAATTTAGGTATATGAGATTATTTGAACTAGTTGAATTAATATAACTAGTTTATTTTTAGTAAATACTTAGTTGAACTAGTTGAATTAATAGAACTAGTTTATTTTTAATAAGAAAATTTAGGTAGATGAGATTATTTGAACTAGTTGAATTAATATAACTAGTTTATTTTTAGTAAGAAAATTTAGGTATATGAGATTATTTGAACTAGTTGAATTAATATAACTAGTTTATTTTTAGTAAGAAAATTTAGGTATATGAGATTATTTGAACTAGTTGAATTAATATAACTAGTTTATTTTTAGTAAATGCTTAGTTGAACTAGTTGAATTAATAGAACTAGTTTATTTTTAGTAAGAAAATTTAGGTATATGAGATTATTTGAACTAATTAAAATTTAGGTATATGAGATTTTTAATAGAACTAGTTTATTTTAGTAAGAAAATTAATAGAACAAGTTTATTTTTAGTAAATGCTTAGTTGAATTAGTTGAATTAATAGAAGTAGTTGAATTAATTGAATTAGTTGAATTAATTGAATTAGTAAGTGTTTAATGTTTCGCCTATATGAACATAGGAAATGTCGTCTGACGATGGAAAAGATTTCATTATGTGCGAATACTGTGAAGACCAGCGCGGCCTGTGCGACAGAAATTTCCTTGTTGATGATAGGCGGTTCAGCATCAAGCTGGATGAGACCTTCGAATTCGATACAGTAAGTCACAACGACAAGTCTGTTTTCGTAATTAAGCATGACTTATATATGCTTCATTTGCCTGAGTTATAATTTTTAATTTTCACTATTCTACTAGCGCATCCCCTGCCATGCAAGAATTTTTGTCTTGGATAAGATAGGTTTCAATGCTATGGAAACTATGGAGGTAAAGAGTATTTACCTGAAAACTGAGCATGGTTATACTTTCAACGTCAAGGTATACAATGCAAACACGTACACCTATTTTGAATGCAAAACTTGGCAAGCACTATGCAAGGCTTATGCATTTGAGCCTGATATGGTTATCACCTTTGATATTCGTCCGGAAGATAATATTGAAGGTAATAGAGACATATGGGTCAATGTGCGGATGCCTCCAGTTCTACCATTATGTGAGTTCTTTTTAACTATATTTTGTCTTCGATATTGCTTATTCAAAAATAATTGACAACTAATTTCTATTGACAGCTTATTTGCATTCAAGTAAACATGTCCGACGCTTGGTAGACAGGACCTACTACTGTCCCGGAGCTGAACTAAACTGCGAGGAGATAAGTCATTATGTTTCATGGCTTGAGGATCTTCATACTATCAAGACAAATTTTCTTCCTGCAATTTTTAGCTTACGGCCAAGATATCCTACATTGCACATGAGTGCATTCAGGATTTCTGAAAGTGATGAATGCTTAATAGTGAAAGGTTGGAGGAAAATTGTTAATGATCGCAGAGAAGTACTAGGGGGCAGCAATGAGAAGCGCAGTCCATGATTAGGAGACAGGTTCATCTGCATGCTCCAGTATGATGAATCAGGAGAGCTATACATGTTCTATGCTATTTTACCTGAGAGAGAGCAGCAGGAGTGATTTAGCTAGTTCATGCTCTTAGTACTTGTCCTTTCATGTCCGTGTTCTTCGTTCTGAACTTAATCTCAAAGAGTGATTTGCTTTTGTGGTGTTATATATGAACGCTTATAATATCATGAAATCATGTTGAACTCGTTGATATTTTTGCTTCTGGTACAAGTGAATGTTTCTTCTTTAAACTAGTGTTGGTGGTGATTAGATAGCGGTAATGACTATGATGATTAAATAGTGATAATGACGACTACGATGATTTTTAGCTAGATAGTTAGAGTATATATACTCATGTTGATGATATGATGCAAGAGTTTTTATATTAATATGATGATGATAATGAGTTATTATATCATTTAATGAAAGAAACCACAGATTAGTTTTAGCTGGATGGATCCTACCTAAGAGATCAAGTATATGCCATATCAAGTATAATATATATGGATATGGCATATACTTGATCACTTAGCTAGTAGCTAGATCCAATGCATCCAGTCGAAACTAATCTGCGGTACTTTCACCTAATGATTTAACAACTCATTATAAGGTAAAACAATCACTAAATTATATTGAAAACACAAATTAAAGGAAAAATTAAAAAAAACACCCAAACATTTAGTACCGGTTGGTGTTACCAACTGGTACTAATGTCCTACACGCACCCGGGCCTGGCTCATGCCACGTGGTGGCACTTTAGCACCGGTTCGTGACGAACCGATACTAAAGGGGGGGACCTTTAGTCCCCACTCTTTAGTGTCGGTTGGCGAACCGGCACTAAAGGCTGGTTCTGCACTAGTGCAAGTTCGCTACGGTGGAAACCACCAACAATGTAAAAGCGATCAGGGTTACGGGCTTGGCCTGCAAGAACCTTGTCGAAATCCATGGGCACTACGGGGTCTGGGGCAGCACGAAGAAGGACTCCCTGGTTGAACTCGCTTCGGCCATCATCAACCCATACTACGAAAAGATGAAGTAGGATGCCAACAGAACATGTCCCGTATCCTAGCACGGAGCATGGATGCGACAATTGGATGAACCTCACCTCAGGTTCATGGCCAAGAGCGTGTACACATGCTACGAGATGCACAGGCGGATCGTTGACATGAGGAAGTGCCTCATTACCCAAATCGACGAGGTCGGATCGAGCCACAAGCAGAGCAATAGCGGCAAGCGTCACAAGAAGTAGATGATGAACAGATGATCGTTTATCCTAGTTAATTATGCATGTAATATATAGTTGACTTTGGTTTGTGGAAATGTCATGTGTGTAGTAGCCACCTATGTAATTATGCATGTAACAATTTACTTTGGTGTGTGCAAATGTCCTGTGTGTAGTAGCCACCTATGTAATTGGATGTTTAACTTGGTTGTGCAACCATGTCCTTGTAAGTGTGTATGTATGTATGTATATATATATATATATATATATATATATATATATGTTGTTGTTATGTATGCAATCCCAATGCACAACACACGTCTTATTAGCAGCAATCGTCTGTGTTATTATCGGTCTTCACACACATTTTCTGATTACACACCTGTTTGTCGCGTATCACACACATCTTGTTATATTGAATTGTTTCTGTTATCTTGGCTCAACGCAAATAGTTCATCCAAGTGAAATGTTTGCCCTCTATCGCACACACCTTGATCTGGCTGACCATTTCTTTTGTTCTGCCCAATAACAAATAGTTCATCCGAGTGAACTGTATGTCGTATATTGCACACACCTTCATCAGGCTGCCCGTTTATGTTCTTCTGCCTCATCGTGAACAGTTCACTAAACTGAATCGTATGCCCTACATCGCACACGCAACTAAAATCTGAACCGTGATTGATGCATCCGTCATCGCAAACATTTTGCACCTTTTTGACGTTTTTTTACATCACCCTTTGCGATTATTGCATCGCACACAGTTTTGTCAAAGGGTCTCTGATCGTAGTATCGCGTTAGCAGCATCCTGCAGTAGTGTAAGGATATTCACCTGAAGACTTTCAAGGCACCTTTTGGGGAACCAGATTTTCTTCATAGGGGGGCCGTTCCTGCAGTTAGTTCCAACATATCTAGCAAATACTTCACCATTCTGATTTTTGAACAATTTATAGTTGGAGTCAAATGACTCATCAGATGAATATGAAGATTCACATGTAAAGCTAGATAAAGTGGATGGATCTACAGGAGGTCCTTTTGCCAGCATTGAGTTTCCTCTCAAATGCAATACCCTCTTACATAGGGTTCCTGTTGAGGATCTGTTTCTTAAGCACATCACAAAGAGCCTGATGCCTTTGAGGATTTTGTGCACGCCTATTACATACAATTCCTTCAACCATGCATTGTCAATGATACTTGTGGTATCCTCAGATGAGGATTTTGTGACCACAGAAATTGTTGAAGAATTTTCAGCAATAGAAGCATTTGAACTTTCAGGTGAAGAATTAGCAGATTCATGTTCAATGCATTTCAAACATGATGGAATAAATTCAATCTGAGTGGAACTGATATGTTGAGCAAGCAATGAATCGTTTTCCTTCTGAAATCTTCATGACTCACCCTTAGCTTCTCAAGATCTTGCTTTCTTTGAAGAAATTCATAAGAGAGATTCTCATGATCGGCCAAGAGGGTTTCATGACGACTTTGAAGGTTATCAAACTTAGACTGTAGTCGCTGAAGATTATCAGTCAGAGTTTGAGTTCGGTCCATTTCCTCACCCAACAGGTCATCGCTTTTGTCTAGCATGTTTTGAACATTTTCTAAGGCTTTTTGTTGTTTAACGCAATATTAGCAAGTTTGGAATAGCTAGGCTTGATATTTTCATCAGATTCATCCTCATTTTATTCAGGGGAGGGATATTTGAGTACCTTGGCACCTTTTTCCATGAAGCAATAGGTGGGAGCAAAGTCATCGTTACCATCATCAGCAGTGTTGGAGTCGACATTTTCTTCACGGTTGAAGATGGACTTGCTCACGAAAGCAGTAGCATGAGCTAGGCTCGCCACACTAGAGTCTGACTCCTCAAATGCCTCCTCTTCCTCATTTTCCTCAGATTCAGCTTCAGAATCCATTTCCTTGCCAATGAATGCCCGAGCCTTTTTGGAACAGCTCTTCTTGTGAGATGAAGACTTTGAAGATTTTGACGATGAGGACTTTGAAGATTTCTTCTTCTTCTTCGAGTCGTCTCAACTATCATCCTTGTACTTCTTCTTCTTTGATTCCTTTGCCCACTGAGGACAATCAGTTATGTAGTGACTAGATTTCTTGCATTTGTGGCAAGTCCTCTTCTAATAATCGCGGAATGAGGAATCTGATCTCATGTCATCACCTCTTGAAGATTTGCCAAAGCGACCACGTCTTGAGAACTTCTGGAATTTCCTCACTGGCATTTCTAGCTCTTGGCTTAGTTCCTCAGGATCACCAAGGCTGCTATCAGAATCTTCTCCTTCAGATGAGGAAACCGCCTTGGCCTTCGGTGCGCGTGATCTTCCATAGCTTGGCCCGTAGAGATCTGATGCAGAGCATCCCTCGCTCATCCTAATGGACGTGCCTACATCTCCCTCAACACCCCTTGGACCCATGACACGAGCCCGAGCTAAGGCTATTGAAGATAAGGTGAACTCGCTCCTCTCCGAACTCCCTCTTCCTACTCACGAGACATGGCTACTACCTCATTCGGAAACTCTGTGTGTGATCAGGTGCCTGGAAGCGAGCCACGGAACAGCTACATACAAGAGCCAAGACGGCGAGGACCCCAAGCATGTTGAAGAAGAAGAAGAGATGCTGCTGAAGCTACAGGCATCGAACGTCCGACCAAGCCCGGACGTCCAACGACTCCCAGGCCACGGACGACCGACGCCCTCCGGACGTCTAGCAGCTGGGCACCCGAGCCGAAACTACGAACGACCGAAACCACCGGACGTCCGACCGATGCACGCCCGAACCGAATCTACGGACGACCGACGACTTCCAGACGTCCGGACCGTCACGAAGCTCCGGACAACCGACCCCCTCCGGACGTCCGACGCACCCACGACAGAGCTGATTCTACGGATGCCCGAGCCCGACCGGACGTCCGGACCGTCCCGAGCCTCCGGACGTCCGACGCCTTCCGGACGACCGACACCTGAGTGACCGCACCTGCGGGCTGGAGCCCTTGTACCCCTACGCTTTGACTTCCATTTGCACTAAGACTATAAATAGGACGCCCACACCTCCTAGTGAGGGTTAGCATAGCTTTAGCTCATATTTTGTGTGAGAGCCTTGCTCATCCACTTGGCTACTTCTCCTCGGAGCTCAGGACCTCTTCGGAGAAGATCCCCCAAGCGGATTCAAGACCCCTTTCTAGGGAAGACCATCAAGACCTCCATACGGAGAAGAACTGTTCCTTTGTATCCTTACCTTGGTTGATTGTGGATCATAGATTACTCTATGTTGTCGGTGATCTAGCACTCGTGTGATTGATTCTATGTCGGTTTAGTGATTCTCTCTATCGTTTTCCCCGTGTTTCCCCTTTGTGTTTCCGCGTGTTCTTAGTGAATTCCCGTAGGATCCACTCCAAACGTGAAAGATCATCCACATAGGGTTCCACCCTACATCATCTTGGTATCATGAGCCACGTTGATCACGTTTTTGGAGCCCCTACCCCGTGTTTTCTAGCTTGATTTTGTTGTTTTCGTCCTAATTCCGAAAATTCCCCACCAAAAATAGCCCCAATTTTTTTTGTAATTTGTTCGTGAGTTGAGATTTTGTTGGATTTGGTCCATGGATTTGTGTTGCTGCGTGTGGATCTAGCTTTCCCTACCCTCCCCACCCTTTTCCATCCACCAAATCACTCGATTTCGACCTCACCATCTCCTCCTTCCCGAAATCTCGTAGTTCATCACGAGCCCGATTTTCGCCCAGGCTCCAGACGACCGGAAAAGGTCGGACGTCCGAAGACAATCGGACGACCGAAAAAGACCGGACGTCCGTGAAACCCTGACGACACTAAAGTTTGATAGTGCGGCCACCACCATAACCCCCACATTCCACCACATTTTCCAAACCAAAATACACCTACATCTTCCATGATACCTCCTATGACGATTTTGACACATTTTGGTCCTTGAGATTTTGAGTTGTGGCTCCCGTATCCTTTTGTGTTTCGGCTATCTAGGTACGGTTCGACTTCATCAACACCACGGCTCAACTTCTCGAGGGTCTCATCATCGCAAGGACGGTAACTTCGACGACATCTTTGTCATAACTTGCAATTGCATTGATAACCCACATTGCCTCATTTTGTGTAGCTTACCCATCGAGACTAGCGGTTGAGTATTGCAGGCAACGCGACTTGTGCACATTAGTGATCATACAACATAGCATACATATCATAACATAGTGGTGCATATCTTGAGATCAACTTGTGTGTCACAAAGTTGTCATAGCATACACAATTGCTATCTTGGTTCGTAAAGTTTTGCACGAGAAAGAGCTCAAAAGTGAAAGAGCCACCCAAGCTTTTAAGCAAAGAGGAAAGCAAAGAGCTTATGAACAAGAACCATAGCATCATACTACATTAAGATTGTCATATTGGATCATCTTGGATCATTGCACCGAAATATCATACATATAGAATACTTGGGATAGAGATCGTTGCATTTTTGCCTAGTAGGTTGTGCACAAGTTTGCGTATCCGCCTATTGTGCAATCATGCTAGTGTCTCTCTAGTATTGTGTAACAAGAGCATTTCGTGGTTTCCACATTTCGGCTCGATTTAGGATTGCACAATCCCATTTATCTATTTGCGTGTGTGTTTCCGTGTACCCATACTCGCTTGGTCTACTTGTTGCATTTGCAAATTTGTGAATCTTTTCCAACATTATTGAAGATCACTTACTATTGCATCAAATTTTGTGCCACCATCCTAACCAAGCTCCACCATAAGCTTTTACGTGTGTAGGTGTGAGAACCGACAATAATTGGTACCAAAAGTGTTAATTTCATTGTCCACATTTGAGTAAACTTGATTCATGTTCAACTTCGGTCAAGGTACATTTGGTACATGTTCTTTTCCTTCTACCACTTACATTTTTATTGAAATGATGGATAGGCCAAGTTCTTCTACAAATCCACCTCTCATCGAGAAAGGCGACAACATGTCATCATTCGTCACAAAGAGCCACCTCTTTGGTGCTCAAAGGGCGTTACACCAAGAGCAACAAGATATGAGCGACCGCATCGACAACCTCGCCACCAACTTGCGACTCTCCGAGCAACGTACAAGAGACTACTTCGACAACAAGTTCGACTCTCACAAGCAAGAGAATGATGCAAGAATGGACGAGATCCGCGCCTTGATGAGGAACCGACATCCTTCCACTTCTTCATCCGCAAGACGGAGCCGCTCGAGTCGACACTCCGACGACACCTTCTCCGACTCAAGCACACCGTCATCGAACACTCTTCGACGAGCCGTGCGTCAAGATCTTCATGCATCTCGCAACCCGCTACATGACAAGCATTCACAAGAACAAGTCGACGAGCAAATCCCTCGTCCTCAATCAAACCAAGTCGCTTTTGCTCAAGCTCGAGAACGGCAACGACTACGGCGCCAAGAGGAAGAACGAGCGCGTCTACACCAAGAGGAACAAGACGCCGAGGCTCAACGCCTTCAACAACAACAACGAGAAGCGCAAGCTCTTGAGGCGCAACGTGCCCTTCGAGATTCGAGCCGAGCCATTGCCAACCGCAATCACGAGCGGCGCAATCAAGAGGAAGCCCTTCGAGAAGAAATCCAAGAGAGGAACTACCAACCGCGTGTGCAACGTCAAGCTCCACAAGGCCCTCCACAAGCTCGTCAAGCTCCACCTCAACCTCAAGTTCAACAAAGAGCAAGTTGATCATGGACTTCCTCCGTGCCAAGAGCAACATGAGGATGACTATCCTCCACGTCAAGGACGTCACCATCACCATTGCCAACAACACAATGAAGAGCAACGCTATGGCAAGCTCAAGTTCACAATGCCCAAGTTCAATGGAAGCAATGATCCGGAAGAGTACCTCTCATGGGCATTGAAGGTCGACAAAATTTTCCGCTTGCACAACTATGAGGAAGAGAAGAAGATCGCTATGGCATCACTTGAATTCCAAGATTATGTGCTCATATGGTGGGAACAAGTACTTGAACGCCGTCAAGCAAGAGGTGAACCACCCATCACCACTTGGGCTCAAATGAAGGATGTCATGCGATCACGCTTTGTACCAACCTACTACAACCACGATTTCTTCAAGAAGCTACAACTCCTCAAGTAAGGAACAAAGAGCGTTGAAGAATACTACAAGGAAATGGAGATAGCCATGATTCGAGCCAATGTCACGGAAGATGATGAGCAAACAATGGCACGTTTCTTGAATGGAATCAATCATCCCATCAAGAAGATTGCCGACTTCCAACCCTATTCCAACCTCATTGAGCTCGTACATCAAGCAACCAAGGCGGAACATCAAGTGCAAGATGACTTCAAGTACGCCAAGTACTCATCCAAGACCTACGGCTTCTCCAACATCCAAGCTTCAACGACTCCTTCATCATCTACATCAACCAAGCCTTCTCCAAGCAATGACGACAAGTCAAGTTACAAGAAACCTTCATCAAGTTCAAGTCGTCTTCTTCCTAATACAAGCAACGTCAAGCCGGTGTGTCATCATCCACTCCAACCGATGAGACCGTCAAAACAAGCTCCTTCAAGTGTTTCACTTGCGGCGGCCGAGGTCACAAGTCCTTCCAATGCACGAACAAGCACACCATGATCCTCAACAACAACGACACATATGACTCAATGAGTGGAGAGGAGATGGAAGCCCTTGAGCAAGTGGCCATGCACCGCGCGTGAACGAGGATGAAGATGATCAAGTCTTTTGTGATGAGGATTCGAGCCCCGCTCTCGTTGTCTCCAAAGTCTTGACACTTCAACATCAACAAGAATAAGACCAATGATGCCACATCTTCCACACTAAGGCCGGCATCAATGGAAGGTCCATCAAGGTCATCATCGATGGAGGTAGTTGTCACAACTTGGCAAGTGAAGAACTATGTTCCAAGCTTCAATTGGTCAAGAGGAAGCACCCGCACCCCTACAAGGTTCAATGGCTAAGTGACTCCGGCACTATACGAGTCGAGCACACGGTCCAAGTATCTTTCAAAATTGGTGCTTACGAAGACACTTTGGAGTGTGATGTGGTCCCAATGACCGTTTGCCACCTCCTTCTTGGTCGACCATGGCAATTCGACCGTGGTGTCCTCCACAATGGGCGTACCAATCACTATAGCTTCAAAATGAAAGGAAAGGAATATGTGCTACGACCTATGTCTCCTAGTCAAGTGATAGCCGACAAGCAAGCCACCAATCATGTAGAGAAGAGTGAAAAAGTGACACACCCAAAAGTGAGTGAGAGCCACAAGCCAAATTTGAGCGCCTCTTCGCCTAGAGAGAAAAACCTCATCCTATTTGCCACCAAAAGTGAGATAAGAGGAGTGTGTGAGAACCCATCGAGTGTGATGCACTTCGTCCTTGTGTGCAAAGATGGAGAGCCAACAACTAACACCTCTCACGAGCTACCTTTAGTGTTTCAATCTCTTTTGCAGGAATTCAAAGATGTTTTCCCCGATGAGCTACCTCCAGGTCTACCTCCACTACGAGGCATTGAGCATCAAATCGACCTCATCCTCGGAGCGCCACTTCCAAACAAAGCTCCATACCGTGTCAATCCCGAAGAAACCAAGGAGATTCAATGGCAAGTACAACAACTCATCGACAACGGTCATGTGCGTGAAAGCTTAAGCCCATGTGTCGTTCCCGTCATACTTGTGCCTAAGCCCGATGGAAGTTTCCGCTTGTGTTCCGATTGCAGACCCATAAATGCCATTACCGTTCGATATAGGCATCCCATTCCTCGCTTAGACGATATGCTTGATGAACTTAGTGGAGCCAACTTTTTCTCAAAAATTGATCTTAAAAGTGGCTATTATCAAATCCGCATTCAAGAAGGTGATGAATGGAAAACAGCTTTCAAAACAAAATTTGGCTTATATGAGTGGTTAGTGATGCCTATGGGTTTGTCGGAAGCACCCGGAACTTTCGTGCGTCTTATGCATCATGTGCTTAGACCTTACATTGGAGTCTTCGTTGTGGTTTACTTTGATGATATCCTTGTGTTTAGCAAAACCATGAAAGAGCACATTAATCATGTTAAATCTATGTTGCAAACCCTCCGCAAGGAAAGCCTTTATGCGAACTTGAAAAAATGCACTTTTGGCGTTGACAAAGTGGTTTTCTTAGGTTTTGTTGTCTCTTCCAAGGGTGTCCATGTTGATGAAATTAAGATGAAAGCAATTAAAACTTGGCCCCAACCCACCAATTTGCAACAAGTGCGTAGTTTTCTTGGCCTTGCAGGATTTTATCGCCACTTTGTGAAAAACTTTAGCACAATTGCCGCTCCTTTGCATGCTTTGAGTAAGAAGAATGCACCTTTTGTTGGGGATCTTTGCAATCCACCGCTTTTGATGAGCTCAAGTCTTTGCTTACTCATGCTCCGATTCTTGCTTTGCCCAACTTTGAGAAAACTTTTGAGGTTCATTGTGATGGAAGTGGTACCGGAATTGGCAGAGTTTTGATGCAAGAAAAACGAGCCATTGCTTATTTTAGTGAAAAAATCTCCGGTGCTCAACTTAACTACCCAATCTATGACAAAGAATTGTATGCTTTAGTGCGTGTGCTACATGTTTGGGAACATTACCTTAGACCTCATGAATTTGTCATCCATACCGATCATGAAACGCTAAAATACTTAAAAGGCCAAACTAAGTTGAACAAGCGTCATGCCAAATGGAGTGAATTCATTGAATCTTTTCCTTATGTGATCAAGTACATTAAGGGTAAAGAAAATGTCGTTGCGGATGCACTTTCACGCATATGCATGCTTGTCACTAAACTTGAGTTGAATGTTATTGGTTTTGAGCATATAAAAGACTTGTATGAGCATGATCCTTCTTTTGCTACTCCTTATGCTAAGTGTTTGACGCACACATCTTGGGAACAATACTACATAAAGGATGATTATCTTATGAGAACTAACAAACTTTGTATTCCCGAGTCTTCTCTTTGTTTGCTCCTTTTGCAAGAGGCTCATGGAGGTGGACTCATGGGACACTTTGGACGCGACAAGACTTTCGCCACGCTCTCCAAGAACTACTTTTGGCCCAAGATGTTCCGTGACGTCTCATGCTTCACCAACCGTTGCTCTACATGTCGCAAAGCTAAGTCAAAAGCTCAATCCCATGGTCTTTACATGCCCCTTCCTATTCCTTATCAACCTTGGGAAGACATTAGCATGGATTTTGTACTTGGTTTGCCTAGAACTCAAAATGGCAAGGATTCCGTCTTTGTTGTTGTGGACCGATTTTCTAAGATGGCACATTTCATTCCTTGCAACAAGATAGACGATGCTTCACATATTGCAAATCTATTTTGTAGGGAAATCTTGCGACTTCATGGAGTGCCAAAGACAATTGTCTCGGACCGCGACGTCAAGTTCCTGAGTTACTTTTGGAAGACACTATGTGCCAAGCTCGGCATCAAGCTATTGTTCTCTTCGGCATACCATCCTCAAACCGACGGCCAAACGGAGGTGACGGACCGTACACTCTCCACTCTACTTCGCGTGTTGATCAAGAGGAACATCAAGGAGTGGGAGGCGTGCCTACCAATCGCCGAGTACGCCTACAACCATGCAAGACATTCGACAACCGGCAAGTCCCCCTTTGAGGTCGTCTACGGCTTCAACCCGTTGTCCCCATTAGACATTCTACCTCTTCCTCTACAAGAGCGCACCAACCTCGACGCAAGTGCCCGTGCAAGCTACATCAAGAAGATGCATGAAGATACAAGGCATACCATCGAGCGCCAAGTACAACGCCTCGCGACCAAGCTCAACGTCAACAAGCACCCCATGATATTCAACATTGGAGACCTAGTGTGGCTACATCTTCGCAAGGACCGCTTCCCCAACAAACGCAAGTCCAAACTTCTACCTCGCGCTGATGGACCTTTCAAGGTGCTAGCACGCTACAACAATAATGCTTACAAGATCGATCTCCCACGCGACAAGTTCAACGTGAGCGGCATCTTCAACGTCTCCGATCTCTCCCCGTACCATGGTGATGAGTATGTCGACCCGAGGTCGGATCTTTCACAAGGGGGGGGGGGAGATGATGCGGAGCATCCCTCGCTCATCCCAATGGACGTGCCTACATCTCCCTCAACACCCCTTGGACCCATGACACGAGCCCGAGCTAAGGCTATTGAAGATAAGGTGAACTCGCTCCTCTTCGAACTCCCTATTCCTACTCGCGAGACATGGCTACTACCTCATTCGGAAACTCTGTGTGTGATCAGGTGCCTGGAAGCGAGCCACGGAACAGCTACATACAAGAGCTAAGACAGCGAGGACCCCAAGCATGTTGAAGAAGAAGAAGAGATGTTGTTGAAGCTACAGGCATCGGACGTCCGACCAAGCCCGGACATCCGACGACTCCCAGGCCACGGACGACCGACGCCCTCCGGACGTCCGGCAGCTGGGCAGCCGAGCCGAAACTACGGACGACCGAAACCATCGGACGTCCGACCGATGCACGCCTGAACTGAATCTACGGACGACCGACGACTTCCGGACGTCCGGACCATCACGAAGCTCCGGAAGACCGACCCCCTCCGGACGTCCGACGCGCCCACGACAGAGCTGATTCTACGGATGCCCGAGCCCGACCGGACGTCCGGACTGTCCCGAGCCTCTGGACGTCTGACGCCTTCCGGACGACCGACACCTGAGTGACCGCACCTGCGGGCTGGAGCCCTTGTACCCCTACGCTTTGACTTCCATTTGCACTAAGACTATAAATAGGACGCCCCCACCTCCTAGTGAGGGTTAGCATAGGTTTAGCTCATTTTTTGTGTGAGAGCCTTGCTCATCCACTTGGCTACTTCTCCTCGGAGCTCAGGACCTCTTCCGAGAAGATCCCCCAAGCGGATTCAATACCCCTTTCTAGGGAAGACCATCAAGACCTCCGTACAGAGAAGAGCTATTCCTTTGTATCCTTACCTTGGTTGATTGTGGATCATAGGTTACTCTATGTTGTCGGTGATCTAGCACTCGTGTGATTGATTCTATGTCGGTTTAGTGATTCTCTCTCTCGTTTTCCCCGTGTTTCCACTTTGTGTTTCCGCGTGTTCTTAGTGAATTCCCGTAGGATCCACTCCAAACGTGAAAGATCGTCCACATAGGGTTCCACCCTACATCAAGATCTCTCTTCTCAGCTTGTTGGAATTCATGAGTGTTCACCCTCTCAAGGATATTAGTAGGATCTAGTGACTTGTAGTCTCCAGGTTCTTGAATCATCAGTGCCAGTGCGTCGAATGAGGAATCAAGTGATCTTAGTAATTTCTTCACCACCTCATGGTCGGTGATCTCAGTTGCACCAAGTGCTTGAAGCTCATTTGAGATGTTAGTGAGGTGATCAAAGATTTGTTGAACATTTTTGTTGTCGAGTCTTTTGAAGCGGTTGAAGAGGTTGCGAAGAACGTCAACTCGAGAGTCACGTTGAGTTGAGACTCTTTCGTTGACCTTGGACAGCCTATCCCAGATAAGCTTTGCAGCCTCCAAAGCACTCACTATGCCGAACTGTCCTTTGCTCAGATGGCCACATATGATATTCTTTGCTTGAGAGTCGAGTTGCTTGAATCTCTTCACATCAGCAGCGTTCACGGAAGGAGTGATGGAGGGAACGCCATTTTCCACAATGTACCAGAGATTGTTGTCAATTGCCTCAAGATGCATGCGCACCTTATTCTTCCAGTAGGGGTAGTCAGTCCCATCGAAGGTAGGACACCCAACCGAGACCTTGATCATGCCTGCAATCGACATAACTAAAACTCCAGGTGGTTAAACCAAAATCACACAAAAAAGGGAGTACCTTGCTATGATACCAATTGAAAGTGCGTTATATCGACTAGAGGGGGTGAATAAGTGATTTTTACAAATTTGTCATTGAGGAAATACAACTTGAGGAATTTGCTAAGTGAAAAACTACAAGAAGCAGAATAAGTACTCAGGTGCAAGCATAACATGGCAGTAACACAGTCATCATGATGATATGAAACAAGCACAGAGCATAGGTAGCGTGTAAACATGATAAGCAGGCAGAAGATAAGATGACTGAAGAAATATGATTGAGGAAATTGATAAAGTCTTCAGTCAAACTCTTCAAACAGTAATGATCAGGTTCATCAACACATGAATGAGGAAATGAAAGGGTTGAGGAAATAGAACCAGTACCTCGGTGAATACAATGATTTGGTAGACCAGTTCCAACTGTTGTGACAGATGTACATCTGGTTGGAGAGGCTAGGTATTTAAACCTGAGGAAACACAGTCCTAGACACACAGTCCTCACCGTATTCTGCTTGAGCCAAGGTCACATAGACCTCACCCAATCACTCGTGGTAAGTCTTCAAGGTGACTTCCAAACCTTCACAGACTAGGTCACCCGACGATCCACAATTCCTCTTGGATGCTCTAGACCTTGACGCCTAACCGTCTAGAAGATGCATATGTCTTCAAAGGTAACAAGTGCCGGTTCGACACAGGAACAGTCTCTTCAGTGATGCTCAGTCACTTTGGGTTTTAGGTGTTGGGTTTGGGTTTTCCTCACTTGATGTTTTTCACTCAAAGTCCTCGGAGGATGTGATGCTCTCAATGACAAGTGTCAGTTTCTCACCGAGCATCCAACCAGCTAGTGGTTGTAGGGGGCGGCTATTTATAGCCGGGGAGCAGCCCGGTATGATAAGACATAAATGCCCTTTAATGATATGACCGTTAGGTGGATAGGATATTTTGGGACAGCTGGCGCGTAGCACAACAACGGTCGGAAATTTGAGCTCTCAAATTCCTCAGGGCTATCATGTTCCCCACTCGTAGGCAATCCGCACTGGCGAATTCCTAACTCCTCAGTCAAAACAAATTCCTCAAGGACCAGAAGATCTTCATCTCTGTCACTAAAAATATTGACTAAATTGTATGAGATTTCCAATGGCTTCACTCGAAAGGATTAGGTATGTGTAGGCTTTGAGATGTGCATCACTTGGAAATTGTTTCCTTAGTTTTACCTCGACCCCCTTTAACAGTACGGTGTTTCCCATGACTCAAGAAAGAGAAAATGAAACTATGAAAATAAAAGTCTTCACGCTTCATAATCCTCGCATCAATATCGAAGTCTTCAAGGTCACACCAATTTCCTCATTTTCAAAGTCTTCAAATGAAGACATTCATTTTTAGGGGTCGACTTTCATCGTAAATATCAAACTCCTCATTAGACTTATAGACCCTGTGTACACTCACAAACACATTAGTCTCTTAACCTATAAGTCTTCAATACACCAAAATCACGAAGGGGCACTAGATGCACTTATAATTATCGTCCTTTAGCTCGACCATATAAAGTTATGAATAAAGGTGTTCCATAAAAATCACCTTTTCTCCATTTCCAAAATTTGTGATTGCTAAAACATGCACACGACCGTACTGACCCTCATGCGAAACGTTTAAAAGGAGAGTATAAAGAGATCCTCCTATTTTCTAGACTCAGGGGCTACATCATTATTTAGACCCCTTGTAGTTGGTTTAGGTGCTGCATCCAGGTACACCGTCCTCCACTGTAAAACAAACAAGCGACCAACGGTTTGAGCTCGTTCAAGGTTGGATTCCCTTTTTATTTGTATCGTTGTTAAAAAAGTCTTAAACAAAAGTGTTGAGAAGCATACCCTAGCTTCGTTGCCTGCACCGACCATAGGCCAGCGCGTGCAAGCCGGACCCTCAAAAGGGGCTCCCACTTTGCAAAAATCCAATTTGCAATGTTCTGGTTTGGTTGAAGAGGAGAATTCTCAAGGTAATAGATTAAAGACTTCTCGTTCACCCGGAGTTGACTTCTCATTCGCCGCGCCAGAGTTGGCCGACTACCTCTAAATAGAGGGTGCCCGTGCAGGCAGATCAACGACTTGAATGCGTTCAACCGTAGTTGACTTCTCATTCACTGCGCCAACGTGAATGCCGGGCAAGCGGACAGACGGCCAACTCGCTTGAATGCAGTAGGAAGCTGTCTCATCGTCCCACTCGGTCACGTATGCTCTAAATTGGCATTAACACGATGCGAGTGGCGTGTCGCGACAGCTTTCTCGAACACTACACTGGTGTGAATGACGGCCGAATGGCTGACATGCGACAGTGACCCGTCACGTCTGCCTAGGGTGTTTAAGGCCTACGTGGCGGAGGCCCGGATGGCCGCAAATCTCCACCAACTTTGCTTCTAATTTGTGAACTTTTGGACGTTTGGATCGCGTCGCGGATGTTTGGTGCATGATGTTGGAGGGACAAAAACCACGCTGTCTAAACATTTCCAGGCATTTTGGTGCCACAGATAGAGTTGCTCTAAGCTTACGCAATTTTCTCTTAGATTCCAGTTTTTTTTATTTTTTTTTCAAATGATAAGTGCCATACGTGTGGCACGAAGTAATATGGTCCAAACGTCTTCATTACCATTTATTTTGCCACATCAAACAAATGACAACAATGGAATCTTTTTTAGTTCGAACTTAAAATGTTTTATCTCTTAAATAAAAATTCTGATTAAAAATCCATTTTCATTATTAAATTCGTCTCGATGAGATAAAACTAGATGGTAACGGAAACTAAAATCCGTCTCGAATCAAACTACATCCCATATTGATATGTTTCGACGACTCTTTTATTGGGCCCAAAATTGCCATGATGTTACACTGAAGTTGCAATATCGTTTAGACTAAAATTGCCATGTGTTTAATCTATTTTTTCTGCTAGATTTAAAACTATCATTGTATTTCAACTACTTTTCACAGCAAATTTTATTAATTGACCATGGCAACTTTTAGTAACTAATTAAGTTTATGGATCATGACAATTTTAGTATTTTGACCATGACAATTTTAATATTTTGATCGAGGAAATTATTTTTTGTATGAACCATGTCAATTTTTTTGCATGTATAATGGCAAGTATAAGTAATTCAACATGCCAATTTTACTTTTTGCTTAATGGCAATTCTAAGTAATTGACCATGCATTTTTAAAGTAATTGACAACTGATTTCTTTTTAATTATGAACCATGTCAAAATTATTTCATGGATCGTGGCAAATTTTAGTAATTCATCATGGCAAGTTTAGTTCCTTAATTTCTTTTTTTATAACATGTCAAAAATTAATTTAAGCCTAGAAGAAAAACTGGTTGAAATATATCATGACAACTTCAGTATAAACATCATGACAATTTATGTGCAATAGATATGACAACTTTTGACCGCCAAAAAACCGTTGAAACTTATAGATGTGGGATCTAGTTTTGAAGTTCTCGTCGCGATGAATTTAATGATCAAAATGGTTTTTCAGTCAGATTTGTCATTTAAGAGATATAAAACATTTTAAAAATTTGAAAATCCAAAAAATTCCCGCTGACATCATCAATTACTTTCCTGTTTGCATGCGGAAAATAGAAAAAGGTTGACATGTTATAATGGGTGGCTAAAAGGTCATAATGGTTGAAATATATCAGTTTTTTGTGGAAATTCCACATTTTCTAATATCTAATTTTTTTAGGGATATTCTAATTTCTAATGAACGCCCAACCAGTTTTTTTTTTCGAGAAAAGAGCACCCAAGCAGTTCATTGCTATATCAACGGACTGGTAAAGTGGGGGCGAAAAAAAAAGAGAGGATCCAATCCCAGTTTCGTTTTGATTGCATCGGCAGGGAAGGAAGGAACCCCTAACCCTAAGCCTCCTCTCTCAAAGCGAGGATTGTTTTTTTTTTTTTTGCGGGGTGATTGGATTGGAGCAGATGTCGTCGGATCCTCGGAACCCTAATCCTCCTCCTCCTCCACCTCCCGGTTCTTCGTCATCCGCGCTTCCGGCGGGGGGCAGCTATTTCCCGCTCCCTTTCCACCTGCAGCAGCAGCAGCCGGTGGCGACCTACCAGTACCAGCAGCTGCAGCAAGCGCAGCAGCTCTTCCAGCGGGACGCGCAGACCATCACCCCCGAGGCGCTCGAGAGCGTCAAGGCCGCCCTCACCACCAGCGACGTCCTCGACCCCTCTGCTGCCAGGGCCTCCGCCTCCTCCAACGCTGCCGCCAAGAAGAAGACAATCCCTCGTCGTGCAGCCGGACAGTCCTGGGAGGATCCTACCCTCACCGAGTGGCCCGAAAGTACATCCTCTCTCATACTCTTTCAGTTTACAGTTCATCCATAAATTTACTTTCCCCAATTGCTCATTCTGTTGGATTTTTTTTACAGATGACTACAGGTTGTTTTGTGGAGATCTAGGTAACGAAGTTAATGACGATGTTCTCTCAAAAGCCTTTTCACGGTTCCCCTCCTTCAATATGGCAAAGGTAACAACTTCCTCGAGTCCACTAAATTCTTATTATTTCTCCACTGTTCAGTGTCGCAGTCTCAATTTATTCACAAGTTTCTGTTACAATACTACATTTCTAAATAACACAGAGGTTTAATATCATGACAGTATTTTGCTTGACAAAATAATTTCCATGTGTTTCAAATGTCTAAAATGATATTTTGGTCAAGTGTAAAAGTTCTGAATCTACTTATCCCTGGTAACAAGGTTTTGAGACTAGAGAGGGTACTTGAACGGCTTCTCTTTCACTTCTGCACCAACTAAAGATATGTCCTCAACAAAAAATAACCTGGACAAGTGTACAACCCAAAATTTACACTTCCTAGGAATGAATTTAGCTAGATCATAAGTTAGATAATATAAATCAAGATAGCATAAGTTGAACATTATTTCTGATGCACCAGTGACCACATTGGTTCACATAATTTAAAAGGGCCTCTTTGGATTGTACAATTTTCATGGGAACATTGGAGGATTTGAATCCTAAGGATTTTTTCCCCTATGAAAGCCCTTTGGATCATAGGATTGTGACTACTAAATTCCATTCCTATGCCTCCCATTCCATACGAATCTTAACATGAGCTCAAACCTCATTTTTCCTTTGCGAAGTCCAATGCGCTCTCACTCGATCTCTCTCTCTACCCTCTTTCCTCAAATCATCTGAAATTCCAGTCTTCGTTTTCTGTCCTCCACCAAAGGTACATGCTTCAGGATTCTTTTGTTCCCCTTACCTTTTGACTTCACATTTGGGATCCAAAGGGCAAAACATGAGCAGGTAGATAATTACAAACAAACGGCTTTAAGGCCGGTCATAACAAGGCAATGATAAAAGGATAAACATGGGATGACAGCCATGCCACGCCGCCCAAAAGTAACAACCCGGATTGAGCTAACGAACCGAGTGACCTAACAACTAGGCATTGCCTACGTGACTGGAATCAAAGTACTCACTTATGCTGGACTCACCTGCAAAGATATTAGGATTGGAATCCCCGATGAGAACTTTCGTACTCACAAGTCATACTCATACTTGACAAGAACTAAATAACATGAACGTGAATCATAAGTAGCAAAAGCATGTCAAGACATCGAATGAGACAATCCATAGACATGGAACAAGTCAAACTCAATTAGACACTTACCAAAATGAAGTATCGCTGTTAAAAAACAGCCACAAATTATGTCACACCAAGATTTTGGTTAAATCCACCCAAGCCACCAATGAAAATTCAATGTGTGTCGGAAATTGGTCTAGAAAGCCCATTTCCGATCGCAGAAGTGCCTTGATAGTTCTGCGTTTTTTGAAGTATCCAAGTTCTTATTTTTGAACTCCCTTGCGGTTATATATGAAGTGCGTAACACTATTTTTTCTAGCACCATGTGTCCAAAACTTACATGAAAAGAGAAAGGGGAAGAAACTAAGAGGAAGACAGACTTAACGCACAAATGCACACACGCGTAAAGCACACACACACACACACATTGTGCCACACACACAAGAACGCATGCTGCACACAAATGCATCACACACACACGAACACCCACCGCCGGTTGCCGCCTTCAGCGCTTCCTCTCCAACGAACCTCCATAGTATTCGCTGCTCTGCACCGCCCCTTATGCGCCGCTCCTCCCGTCGTCCGCCGGTGGCCTTCAATGATGTTGTGTGGCGCCTCCAGGCCCCCCAATGCGTGCAGTGGCATGCTCAGCTCGTCCATCCCCGCTAGCGCCGCCGCGCCCATGGAATCGGCTGCAATCAACTGCAACTGTGAGTAAATAACAAAAGACGAGAGGTAATGTAGGGTACATGCCAAAGTACCCTGATTTGTCCCCATATTCACGAATTAGAGGGGGCTACGAGGAGGAACACGAAGAACACGAAGAACACGAGGAACAAGAGGGGGAAATCACAAGAGGAACACTCCAGAACAAGTCCAATCACACATCCATTAGACAATCAAACACACAAGATCCACAGGGTACATGAACAATCAAAGGGAAAGATACAAGGTAGAGTTCATCCCAAATCCAAGAGGAGATGAGGTCTTGATGATATAGTTTGATCCTTCCCGCATGGGGGTCTTGAATCCCTCGGGATCTTCTCACATGGTGGCCTTGAACTCCATGGGAGTGTGTCTCTCTCTCAAGAGGAGTAGAGGTAAGGAGCAAACCTCAACTAGAATGAGCTATAACTTTGCTAACCCTAGAAATGAGGAGGGGGAGGTCTATTTATAGTCCTAGCCACGAAGGGGTATGTGAGGAGGGGATACAAGGCCACTTGGGCCGCATTGCGCACAGGCAAGGCCGGATGATCCGAGCATCTTCCCAATGATCCGGACGGAGTCCTAGATGATTTGGCTTCGGGTGGAAGCCTTCGGGTGTCTTCGGACGCAGTTAGCTGGATGATCCGGGAGCACGTCCAGATGACCTGGCCGAAGCCCGAATGATCCGGGAGGGGACCTGAATGTCCGGCCTGTCTCTAGCAGCCGCTCCGTCTTCTTCTCCTTCCTTCCGTCTTCTCTTCCATGCTTCCCTCGCAGATGGTGTAAGCGTACACATGCGCTCGCAATCCTCGTCGATGGTGAAGCTCCGATAATACCTATGCATGCACACGAGAGGAGTGTCAAGTAGTATGCCATGCTCGAAGGGGTAAGTGAATACGTGTAAAGGAGACGATTCACCTTTATGTATTTGAAGTAGATGTCGCGCGTTTCACTTGCCAAACGGACTCTTGACATGGTGATGTCCGTAGGATGCTTCGCATCAAGAGGGGATCAGAGAAAGGAACTATTGGGCAGGAAGGGGATTCAAACAAGCCACATACGGATGGATCTGGACGGTGTCGAGGTCGTAGTAGCTCGTGGAAGTCGTGGACTTGAGCTTGGGGAGCTTCACTTGAGAGTAATCTTGAGGTGCTTGTTGGCGTAGATGTCGCATGTCCAAAGGCAAAGATGCCTTGAAGTCGCTTGGCGAAGATGCCAAGGTAGATGGTGAAGTCGTAGAGCGGTGGTCGGTGTTGAGCTCTTGACCTTCACGTTCTTGTCGTTGATGGTGTCGATGCTGATGTGACCTTGCCGGAGATGATAGCTCAGAAGCATGTGTACTTGAGCGTCTTCTCGAAGATGAGGAAGATCTCTTGGCGGTCTTGATGAGATCCATCTTGGCGTCAATGAAGTTTTTCGTGGCATCGAACTCGTCGCTGTGGTTGTAGACCGAACTAGATGTGCTTGCCTATCCATCACAAGACTCAAGCAAAGGTAGGTAGGAAATTCAAGCAAGTGTTAGTCAATGATATCAATAAGGTCAAGGAACATTCACAAAATCGCAATAAAGCAAAATAGATCAATAGCTATATTGTGGCACAAGGAACACACACACGGATAGATAAGTGGGATTCACGCAACCAAGGAATGAGCACAAAATGTGTAACCACGCAAAAGCTCGTGTTGCACGGATACTAGAGAGACGATAGCTCGATTGCTCAAATGGGCTAGATATGCTTGTGCACCAACCTATGACAGTAAACGTGCCGTCTTCAGTCCCAAGTATGCTATGCATGTATGATCCAATATGTACCATGCAAAATGGCTCAATGCTAGTTCTATTGCTTACATGCTCTTTTGTATCTCCTCTTTTGCTTAAAAGCTTTTTTGTCTTTTTTTGTATGCTTTGCCACTATGCTTGATGCTCGAGCCAAGATATGAGACAAGTATGTAAGATATGTACGGGAGACACTTAATGGCACAAAGATGATAGCAAGATGATTGCACACTAAATGTAGCTATGCGGAGTAAGCGTATCACTAAGATGCACAATGAGCGTGGCCTGACAATTTTCAACTCGCTAGTCTCAATGGGAAAGGTACGCAATAGGCTCGGGGCTATCAATGCAATGGCAAGGAAATGTACAATGGTGTTGTCGAGGTTACCGTCCTTGCTTACGATTGCAGCGTCAAAAGGTGAAGTGGTCGTTGTTGAGTCCGTGGCAATGATGAGTGGCAGAGGAAGAAACCGTTCCTAATTAGCCGAAACACCTTAGAAAACGGAAAACCACAACTCAAAATCTCAAAACAAAATTGGGGTAAGTTGGTGGAATGGTATGGTGGTGGTTGATGAAGAAGTAACCGTCCCTAAGTAGCTGAAACACCTTAGAAGACCCGAATCACAACTCAAGCAACCACAAATGCAATGGGGATCGAAATGGGTTAGGTTGCGGAAGTTTGGGGTTCTGGTACGGAAGTTTGGTGGATGGCCTATGCAAAGATGCCAAAATACACACAAATTGGTGGAGTCAAATGGTGATGGAAGTATTTTTGTGGGATATCAATAGCTACAAAACGAGCTAAAGAACGTCAAAATTGGACTCCAGATGAATTAGTTATGACCGAAACAAGAATTTAGTCATGTCAGGAGTAGCTGGACATCTGGGAGTAGGTCCGGATGATCCGAGTTTGTCAACTCGGGTGCTGATGTTTGGGTGCGTGGGTTAGCTGGACCCTCTCCCGGACGTCCAGCTGATCCGGAGGATGTCCGGATGATCCGGGCAGGTCAAACTGCTCGGGATTTCCTCTTGGGGACGCGATTTGGGCGGAAATTTCTGATTTCAGGGGGTCAAAATTGACGGGGAAAGAAATTTCTTGGAGGGATTTCATGGTGGGGAGGTGGGGAAAGCCAAGATCCACTTGCCAAACAACAAAATCGTGGATCAAACACAACAATATGTCACAAGAACCAACAAAATGCAAAATTTTTGGTGAGGTTATTTTTGGTGGGGATTTTCAAATTGTGATGAAGTCAAACAAAATTAGGCTAGAACATGGGGGGGGGGGTAGGGCTCCAAATTCGTGTCAACGTGGCTCATGATGCCAAGATGATGTAGTGTACGGGCCAAAGTACCCGATTTGTCTTGATGTTCACGAATTGGAGGGGGCTACGAGGAGGAACTCGAAGAACACGAGGAACAAGAGGGGGAAATCACAAGAGGAACACTCAAGAACAAGTCCAACCACACATCCACTAGACCAACAAACACACAGGATCCACAAGGTACATGAACAATCAAAGGGAAAGATACAAGGTAGAGTTCATCCCAAATCTAAGAGGAGATGAAGTCTTGATGATCTAGGTAGATCCTTCTTGCAAGGGGGCCTTGAAACCCTCGGGATCTTCTCACATGGAGGCCTTGAACTCTATGGGAGTCTCTCTCTCTCTCTCTCGAGAGGAGTAGAGGTAAGGAGCAAAGCTCAACTAGAATGAGCTATAACTTTGCTAACCCTAGAAATGAGGAGGGGGAGGTCTATTTATAGTCCTAGCCATGAATGGGTAAGTGAGGAGGGGATACAAGGCCACTTGGGCCGCATTGCACACAGGCAAGGCCGGATGATCCGGACAGAGTCCCGGATGATTTGGCTTCAGGTGGAAGCCTTCGGGTGTCTACGGACACAGTTAGCCGGATGATCCGGGAGCTCGTTCAGATGATCCGGCCGAAGCCCTGATGATCCGGGAGGGGACCCGGATGTCCGACCTGTTTCTAGCAGCCGCTCCATCTTCTTCTCGTTTCTTCCGTCTTCTCTTCCATGCTTCCCTCACGGATGGTGTAGGCGTACACATGCGCTCGCCCTCCTCCTTGTTGATGGTGAAGCTCCGGTAATACCTATGCATGCACACGAGATGAGTGTCAAGTAGTATACCATCCTCAAAGGGGTCAAGTGAACACGTGTAAGGGAGATGATTCACCTTTATGTGTGTGAAGTAGATGTCGCGCGTGTCACTTGCCAAACGGACTCTTGGCATGGTGATGTCCGTAGGATGCTCCGCATCAAGAGAGGATCAAAGAAAGGAACTAACGGGCAGGAAGGGGATTCAAACAAGCCTCGTACGGATGGATCTGGTCGGTGTTGAGGTCTAGCTCGTGGAAGTCGCGGACTTGAGCTTGGGGAGCTTCACTTGAGCGTAATCTTGAGGTGCTTGTCGGCGAAGATGCCACATGTCTAGAGACAAAGATGCCTTGAAGTCGCTTGGCGAAGATGCCAAGGTAGATGGTGAAGTCGTAGAGCGGTGTTTGGTGTTGAGCTCTTGACCTTCACGTTCTTGTCGTTGATGGTGTCAATGCCGATGTGACCTTGCCGGAGATGTTAGGCCGGAAGCATGTGTACTTGAGCGTCTTCTCGAAGATGAGGAAGATCTCTTGGCGGTCTTGATGAGGGCTTTGAGCTTCTCCATTTGAGCTTCCATTTTGGCGTCGATTGACCAGTGAGTTGAAAATTGTCGGGCCACGCTCATTGTGCACCTTAGTGATACGCTTACTCCGCATAGCTACATTTAGCGTGCAATCATCTTGCTATCATCTTTGTGCCATTAAGTCTCTCCTGTGCATATGAGATCCAAAGGAACGTGGAGCGCTACGATGCATGCATGGCCACCCGTCAGCGCTCCATGTTCAAGATTTGGCTGCCATCCCATGCAAAATGCATCCATGATCCATCATCATCGGTGTGCAGCCACGTGGATCATGTCCATCATCATCGTACAACAGTCGTTGCCCTCATGTCGTCCTCATCGCCCATCACTAGCCGCATGCCGTCATCGCCGTGGAGCCTTCTCGTCGAGACGCCGCAGGACTTCTCGTGGAGCCTTCTCATGTATGCTATTGAGCAGCCCGACTGCACGATTTCTCGACTCTGATCTGTATCGAACGGGATAAGTAGTAGATGAATGCAGCGAATTAGCAAGAATACCTCATGCATCCAACCTACTCAATTGGAATTAAGGGCCAGAATATTTCTCACGTCTCTAGCAACAGCTTTCGTTTGCAATTTGCCATCCAAGACATTTGTTGCCGCCTCAGCTGCCGCAGCTACCATCCCACCTAGACACGCTGATGGCCGCGGGATGAGGCGCACACTGCCGGGTCTCATGATGCCGACGGAGATCGTCTTGATGAGCACAGTCGGACGAGTAACCGCCTTGCCTGGTATTAATTTTGGCAAACAATGCACAATAAGAATCCCTACTATCACGAGACCAATTTTGGAAGTAAGCCTTATCCATGCAAAGGGGACTTGGACTGTGGTTAATTATGTAGTTTATTTAAAACAAAAGGCTAAACAGGCATGCATGGGGCCACCCGATATTGCGTTGGCGAGGGCAGTTTGGTGGTGGGAGTATGTACTCCTAGGTGTATGCGCGCGCGTGTGTGTATTCTTTTATTAGGCTAAGCTACACAGTTTCATAGATTTCGTACAACATGGTCCTCACCTATATAGCTATAAGGCTTTGGTAGTTCAGTTGGACTATCTAAACAGACTAAACTTTCATGATCTGTTTAAGGCTGACCAAGATATTGAGTTACACGTAGCTGGGGTGTGCTTTTTCCTATCTGCAAAATCTGGCTTGCACCTGATGTATATGACCACCCTTTCTTATAGGTTGTTAGAGATAAGAGGACTGGCAAAACAAAAGGTTATGGATTCGTCAGTTTTTCAAACCCTACAGACCTTGCTGCAGCAATAAAAGAAATGAATGGTTAGCATTTCCAATGAGCTCTATTGATTCACTTGCTGTCACTTATCAACATGCTCTGGTTTACTGTTATATACTTGTACTTATTTTGTTTGGAACTCACTTTTCTCAGGAAAGTATGTTGGGAATCGCCCTATTAAATTGCGTAAGAGCAATTGGAAGGAGAGGACAGATGTCGAGGCTCTACAAAGACAAAAGGTTTATACCATGTTTCCTTCTTTAGCCAAGTCCGCGTTTCTTCTTGTCCGCTCTAATTTTTTTTTCATATTTCCCATCTTTCAGGATCATATTCAGAAGAAACCTAAAACACAAAAGAAGGGTATTCTTCACAAGTAAAGCTCTATTGGGTTGTACCGGGCTGAGCCCTGTAGAACAAGACTGTAAGTTCCTTTTCAGATTACATGATAGTTTTAATTTTAAATAATCACATGGGCCCTGGAAGTACAGTGACACAGCATGTTTTTAGTGCACTGAGCCATTCTATATGTTCATAATTTGCACAAAAAATTAAAGATATACTCCCGCCGATCCAAAATAAGTGTCATGGTCTTGGTTTAAATTTGAACAAAAACCACATCATTTATTTTGGATCGAAGGGAGTACATAGCACCGACCTTGTGTCGTTTCAGGTTTATCATTTGCCCATCTGATTACAACAACAACAACAACAACAACAAAGCCTTCAGTCCCAAACAAGTTGGGGTAGGCTAGAGGTGAAACCCATAAGATCTCGCAACCAACTCATGGCTCTGGCACATGGATAGCAAGCTTCCACGCACCCCTGTCCATAGCTAGCTCTTTGGTGATACTCCAATCCTTCAGGTCTCTCTTAACGGACTTCTCCCATGTCAAATTCGGTCTACTCCGCGCTCTCTTGACATTCTCCGCACGCTTTAGCCGTCCGCTATGCACTGGAGCTTCTGGAGGCCTGCGCTGAATATGCCCAAACCATCTCAGACGATGTTGGACAAACTTCTCTTCAATTGGTGCTACCCCAACTCTATCTCGTATATCATCATTCCGGACTCGATCCTTCCTCGTGTGGTCACACATCCATCTCAACATACGCATCTCCGCCACACCTAACTGTTGAACATGTTGCCTTTTAGTCGGCCAACACTCAGCGCCATACAACATTGCGGGTCGAACCGCCATCCTGTAGGACTTGCCTTTTAGCTTTTGTGGCACTCTCTTGTCACAGAGAATGCCAGAAGCTTGGCGCCACTTCATCCATCCGGCTTTGATTCGATGGTTCACATCTTCATCAATACCCCCATCCTCCTGCAGCATTGACCCCAAATATCAAAAGGTGTCCTTCTGAGCTACCACCTGGCCATCAAGGCTAACCTCCTCCTCACACCTAGTAGTACTGAAACTGCACATCATGTACTCGGTTTTAGTTCTACTAAGCCTAAACCCTTTCGATTCCAAGATTTGTCTCCATAACTCTAACTTCCTATTTACCCCCGTCCGAGTATCGTCAACTAGCACCACATCATCTGCAAAGAGCATACACCATGGGATATCTCCTTGTATATCCCTTGTGACCTCATCCATCACCAATGCAAAAAGATAAGGGCTCAAAGCTGACCCCTGATGCAGTCCTATCTTAATCGGGAAGTCATCAGTGTCGACATCACTTGTTCGAACACTTGTCACAACATTATCGTACATGTCCTTGATGAGTAATGTACTTTGCTGGGACTTTGTGTTTCTCCAAGGCCCACCACATGACATTCCGCGGTATCTTATCATAGGCCTTCTCCAAGTCAATGAACACCATATGCAAGTCCTTCTTTTGCTCCCTATATCTCTCCATAAGTTGTTGTACCAAGAAAATTGCTTCCATGGTCGACCTCCCAGGCATGAAACCAAACTGATTTTTGGTCACGCTTGTCATTCTTCTTAAGCGGTGCTCAATGACTCTCCCGTAGCTTCATTGTGTGGCTCATCAGCTTAATTCCACGGTAATTAGTACAACTCTGAACATCCCCCTTGTTCTTGAAGATTGGTACTAATATACTCCGTCTCCATTCTTCTGGCATCTTGTTTGCCCGAAAAATGAGGTTGAAAAGCTTGGTTAGCCATACTATCGCTATGTCCCCAAGATCTTTCCACACCTCAATGGGGATACAATCAGGGCCCATCGCCTTGCCTCCTTTTATCCTTTTTAAAGCCTCCTTGACCTCAGACTCCTGGATTCGCCGCACAAAACGCATGCTGGTCTCATCAAAGGAGTCGTCCAGTTCAATGGTAGAACTCTCATTCTTCCCATTGAATAGCTTGTCGAAGTACTCCTGCCATCCATGCTTAATCTCCTCGTCCTTCACCAAGAGTTGGCCTGCTCCGTCCTTGATGCATTTGACTTGGCCAATATCCCTCGTCTTCCTCTCTTGGATCTTCGCCATCTTATAGATGTCCCTTTCGCCTTCCTTCGTGCCTAACCGTTGGTAGAGGTCCTCATATGCCCGACCCCTTGCTTCACTAACAGCTCGCTTTGCGGCCTTCTTCGCCATCTTGTACTTCTCTATGTTGTCTGCACTCCTATCCAGGTATAGGCGTCTGAAGCAATCTTTCTTTCTCCTATGGAGATGAAACCCATTTGCCCATATGATTCCATGGAGAAAAGTTGTGGAATAAAGAAACATTGTTCTACCATGTAGTTGTTTCTGGTGACTTTGTGGAAGGCCTGTTTTAAATAAATATAAATAAAGAAGCAGTAGAAGGCTGGAAGCAGTATCCAGGACTTGGTTGATATTTTTTATTATTATGTCCAAGTCCTTGCTTATAGCCAATTTCGGGTTGTTACTGGTTGGTTTCCAATGTATTCAAATAAACTTGTTTTGATTTATTTTTCATTTTCTTTTTCTTAAGGCTATGATTCATCTATTTGGAATGATAACTAATATCTTCATAACTTTAAATTTGTACCCCTAGTTGCTTGATGGATGTGTTCCAACAACATGCTTGGTTCACATTGCCACACTTTGGTTCTTGCAAACAAAGTGGTTATATGAACAATGGTGGAGGAACTCCCCCAATCCTAGAGTGGCTCAGAAGCTCTAACCCTAGGGGAGGAACAAAGCTCACAAGTCTCTTTCTTCTCTGGGTATTATTTAACTCTATTAGGTTACCTTTTGTATTCCACTCCACCTGCTCCTAGTGAATAATGCTCGGCCTATTACAAAATCCCACTGATTGATGCAGCTCCTGAACATAGTATTGGGTCGGTAGAATTGACACGCCTTGTTTCTCTTTACAACCTGGCGTTGACAACGCCCGTCTTTTCAAAAGTAACACAAAGTGGAGAGATATCAGCTTGCGGTCAGTTTTGTGAACTTTAGATTGTTGCAACTCAAGTAGGAGAAGATCCACCATCTGACTATCTGCAGGTGCAATTGCTTGACTTTTGATCTTGTGATCGGAACCACTTGAATAGTGCCAACTATGCTTGGAGTGATGCTGCCATAACATATAGGGTATATAATCAACCAAAAATTTCAATCAGTATCAGTTACGCAATACGGAGAACTGTGGCAATCAGCACAGTGCACCGTCTATCTGATCCTATAGAGCAGACTTGAGAGTGTTCAATTGTGAGTTTGCTTATGTTTCTTTTACTTCCTCATTTAGCTAGCTTGCATTGAACATCCCCTTTGGCCTCCCATCGCCATAAATGTGCGCATGCTAGACACTACTACCTCGGTCTTGGTTTATTGGTCCCCATTGTATTTCGTGCCAAATTTTGACCATAGATTGAACTAACAAAATATTCATGCATGTCACAAAAAATTATTACATTGAAAACTATGTTCAAATACGAATCCAACTGTATATTTTTTGTTGACATGCATTAACATTTTGTTAGTTAAATCTTTGGTCAAAATTTGGCACAAACTACAAAGGGGACCTATAAACCAGGACGGAGGCAGTAGATCGTAATCCCTGTCCTTGAAGCCTATCCCTGTCCCTGATTTTGTGAGTATCTTCACTTGGATTCCTACATGTTTATATTGGTGGCCCTTTAACTTGCATGAACACCATGACGTGTTAACTATAGTGAACTTTATTGTGGTAAGAGTTGTGGACTTGTGGTGCCTTGGCTCTTTCTTTTCTATACTTAACACTTTATGGCAAAACCTGCCTTGCCTCTGCAAAAGATTGATGGATGGTTTGTTTCATGCAGTGCTCCTTTGGATAAAGGACATCTGAAAAGTATAGTGGCTGGGCACCGGTCAATGCGTGCAAGGATGATACTATACCTATTGAGTTGTAACGCTTACTAAGCAATGTTCCATCTGGATGACAGGCATATTTTTACATTTGCAAGAGTTACAACGAGTATTTATAATCAGTGTTGTTGTGTTGTAATGATGTCATTGTTCCTTTTTTGAAAGAATTTTCAGACCTGCAAATTCAAACCTTTGATCAACCAAACAAATGTGGAATATAAGATTATACTCCCTCCGTCCCATAATATAAGATACCTTTTGACACTAGGGTAGTGTTAAAAAACGTCTTATATTATGGGACGGAGGGAGTATCTGATGCTGATACTGGCAGTCTTGATGGTATATCCTCGCATGAATAGCCCACCCATGGCCTGCAATGGCTAATTTTTTTATTGACGAAATTCAGTTAGTACTGCTTTCATTCCATATACAAGGGAGTACAGGTCAAGAGCCCAAGGGGCAACAGGAAAAATAAGAAAACATTTTGTCAATCAATACAATTAGTTCGGCTCAAGGGGGTGAGTGACCGGAGCCTGAACACGCTTTCTTCCTGTGTGAGTTGAAGGGCGCCCAAGACGATCGTGATGCAGCTGGAGTGTGGTCCAAACACTCGTCAACTTTTCGCATTCTCTTTGTTAAGCTCGTCAAGGAGCGCTCGAGGGAAGCCTAATCGATGGCAGATCAGTCAAGGAGTGCTCCTACCAGGAGACCAGAAGAGGAGGGAAGCCTAATCGATGATAGGTCAGGCGCGACCAATGGCTACCAAGGAGGGAGGGCCTCATGACAGCGGCATTCATCCGGAGGTCTAGGCTTCGTTGGGTGAATCGGCTCATGCTCCCGGACAGGAAAGAGTGGAATGAAGATCTAATACGACAAATCTTCTACCCTTTTGATGCAGATGTGATCTGCAAGATCCCTATCTCAAACTCTGATGCAGAAGACCGCCTTGCGTGGCACTATGAAAACAATGGCGTCTTCTCTGTTAAGAGTGCTTACAAGCTGGCTGCAAATCTTGCCCAATCAGGCCATGCCCCGTCCAGCTCAGCAAGGGGAGCCAATGATCGCAGCATTTGGGACTTAATATGGAAATCAAATGTGGCCGGAAAAGTTCGGATATTCGGATGGAGAGTGGCGACTAAAACTCTAGCCACTAAGGAAAATAAGTTTAAACGAACACTGAAAACGGATGCAACCTGCTGTATCTGTGGCCAAGGTGATGAAAACGAGTACCATGCAGTCGTCACGTGCACGAAAAGCAGAGGGCTGAGATCGGCAATGCGCGAGGTTTGGTATCTGCCGCCGAAGAGGAAATTCTGGTACACGGGAGATAACTGGCTGCAGGTGCTACTGGATTCAGAGAATGAGGACACCCGGGCAAAAATCCTGCTGCTTTTCTGGCGTTGTTGGCACCTCCGCGAAGACTGTATACGCAATGATGGAAGACAGACAATTAGGTCTTCTGTGCAGTTTCTTGAGCAGTACGAGGAGGAGTTCAGAATGGCTGGATACACTGCTGCTGTCCTGTTGGACGGAAAAACTACCACTGGCAGGCCTGCCCCTGAGCCGAGTCTCGCCTCCCCGTCAGACATGCTTTGGACCCCCCCTCTCCGAGGTACAGTCAAACTAAATACAGACGCGGCCTTTGTGGCTGAGACAGGAGGGGGCGCCGCAGGAGCAGTCGCAAGAGACCACTGGGGCAATGTCGTTTTTTCTGTATGCAGAAAACTGCCGCACAACAATAGCGTGGAAGAGGCTGAGGCAAGAGCGGCCCTGATCGGTCTGCAGGAACTGACTAGGGTGCACACCGGCCAAGTGGTACTGGAGATGGATAACCAGTTGATTGTGAAAGAGGTGGAGTCGCAGTACCCCATGCGGTCTGCCTGCTATGGCCTAATCATGGACATCAAGCAGGCCATGGGCACTTTCCCTGCATGCAAGATCGGCTATGTGATGCGCTGCAAGAATGCACTGGCACATGGATTAGCTGCACTAAACAGGAGTCATGGAGATCAAATGTTAAATGCAGATGTGCCTGATAGCCTCCGATCTTTGATGATGTCTGAATGTAATAGACCCTCCGAGTAGCTTTGCTACTTGAGATTCTCAAAAAAAAAAGATGATAGGTCAGGCTGGGCGTTGGGGTTTACCTAAAAATTCTGGTTGGGTAATTAGGGTTTTAGAAATTTTCGGTTTTTAGAAATGACACCCGAAATTTAACTTTTGTTAAAAATCCGGGTTCTGATTCGGGTAATCCTGATTTGCCCGAAATAAATCATGGTGAAGGGAACGGAGACATGGAACTTAAGAACATTTGTCTCGCATCGTGTCGCATTGGTCAAGATGGAGACTTCTCGTCGCCGTCTCCTCGATGGAGACGTCATCATCGTGGGTGGCGCGGTGAGTAGGATCTGGTGGCAGCGCTGGGCCTACATGCAACTAGTGTCGACTGGCCGTCGGGACCTATGACTTTGAGGGTGGTGGCCTCCCAATGTAGGGCAACATGCGGTGTTGCCGTGCGGCAATGGCGAAGGGCGGATGCTGTTGTCGGGCGTTGGGAGGCGCGGCGTGAGTCTATGGCGGTGAGCAGAGAGCGACGACCGGTACCGGGAGCTAGGCGGCGTGGCGATGGTAACATGGCGTGGCGGCTGCGAGCTATGGATCGGGGCTCAAGAACCTGCCGGTCCAAGGCAATGGGACAGGAACACAATGAAATCGGGTTTAGCGGGGAATTTGGGCTGGGTTGTGGCTATTTTGGGCCTTTGCGTTTTTTTACTGGGCATGATGGTTAGTTTGGGCTATTTGGGTAATTAGGTACCGTGGATCTAAACCCGAATTTCCCCAATAAAATTTGGGTTTGCACTACTGCTACCTAATTTAGTGCTCGGGCTATACGGGTTCGTGTTATTCAGGTTCGGGATACGGGTATCAGGTTTTATGCTCAACCTGAATAGAAGGGATGAGGGAACATGACCGCGCTTGTTGAGGACGAGAGGCGCCAAAGATTCTACGCAAATGGACATGAAGCGAAGAGGTGCATCGAGGATTTCGCGGATCGCTGGCAGAGTTGTCAAGTGGGGTTGCTAGTGTAGCCTCGACGAATAAGGTTGTCGGCGATGTGGCATCTCCCTGCTCAACCAGCTAGTCAAAGAGTTGGCACTTTGGGGGAGCTCCATGCCAAATTGGCAAACACCAGCTTGATGCAACCTGAGAAGTGCAGCACAAATGCAAAGTTTGTAGAGTACTTCCAGTCAGAAGTCAGGACCAGGTGTCGTGGTGAATGATCACGATCACCTATGAGGCCATGGGCCCCTTTGTGGTTCGGGGGGGGGGGGGGGGATGATCACATTGCACAAAGAGCAGAGGCAACATGAGCAGCGCGGCGAGGAGGCTCTTTTTTACCTAGGTTCGGGCCGCTTTGCAGTGTAACACCCTATTCATGCTTTGGTGTATTGATCGGTGGGAGCACGAAGACACGGAGCGCTCTAGCCCGACAAGGTGCTCGGGGAGTGCAACTACATGTGTACAAGTGCTAGGAGATCAAAAGTTTGAACCCTTTGCTAGGTTGCCTCGGGCCTCCTTTTATAGCTTAAGGAGCGACCACAGTGGCAAAACAGTCATTATACGATGATTAGATAGTAAACAACGCTATCATACCTAACTCTGATAGTTTCGGACAAAATGCCATAAATGCTATCTTAGGTGTCGCGTGGAGAGGCAGCCCCGGCAAGGTCCTTCCACCGCTTGCTTAACCACCTCTTATTCACTTGACACGCCTCTGGGACGGGTGTCAATAAAGGTAATCTTCCCCCCCAGCGTGCTGCCACGTTCCCGACAGGATCCACCTAGCTGCCTGGGGGCTCGACAACGCACCGATTAGCGACTGGCGACTCGGTGAGGTGGAGCGGTAGCAACTGGCGGTGGCTTGCCGGCACAGAGCTTTCCGGGCCTTCGCCTTGAGGCTTTGCCTTGGCCTTGGCGGTCCCGGAGACCTTGCCAGCGCGGCTCGGTCTCGATCCTAGCCATAGTTTCGATCCTGCCGGCCTCGTCTGGTCAGCAAGGGAGACTTCTCTGAGAATCTTTAGATTAGTTGTTGACTTGGTCTTCTTAATGCGCTCCTTTATCTTACGAAGAGCAGCTTCTCTGGCTTGGTTCCTGTGTGGGACTTGAAGCTCGTCGGGGGAACTGCGATGTGTCTGTGCATGAGTCAGGGTAATAAACACCCATATTTGTTGCACCGACAGGAGCCCCCGGACATGGACCATACGTGATGTCGGGCATTGTTGGGCTAGGCCCAATAATGCACAGACGCATTGATCTTGCCAAAAACTACGTTGTGCTTTGAGACCTTCTTTGCTTCATTAATCCAGACTCGAGCCAGCCCCCAGCCCCATCCTGACATCTTTGGTGTTTGGGCGACGTGGACCGTTTGTACAAAAAAACAGGGGCGCTCGCGCCCATGGGGTGCCATTAGGGCACCCGCGCGTGAGCCAATGGCACCCGTGCGTGAGCCGAGCTAACTGCCAATTTACCTTTTGTTCACCCACCGCCCTGCCGTTTCCGCCACGCGCGCCGCATGCATTGCACGGGGGTGGTGGTGGACGAGCGGGGCTCGGGAACATGTGCCTTGGCAGAAGACGCATAGCCGCAGATTGGTGTAGTGGGACGGTTGTTGGAGTGATGCACCCGCCCATGAGCTCGGGTCGTGGGATTGGTGGAATTTGGCGGTTGCTCAAGAGCTACGAAGAGCCAACCCCCGTGCTCCTTTTATAAATTGCAGGCTACCGCGAGCGATGCTCATTGATCCTCCTTCCATCTCAACGCCCAAGTGTCACAGTCCTTCTCCTTCTTCTGGTCTTCGGCCAACCCTTCAAGTCCCCATGGCTAAGGGGAAGAGCCAGGCTCATGCGCCTGCCGCTGTAAGGGCCTCTTCTCACAGTCGCACGCAGCCCACGACCTCGATCGAAGACACCGGACCAAGCACTCGTGGAAGAGGTGCTGGACAGGGGCACAGAAGGCGCGGCGATCACGGCATGGCAGCCGTGGTGGCGCGCTTGTCGTTGCCTCCTCGGCTGCTCCATTGCCGGCGGAGGGCCACACGGGCGACACCGCGCCGGAGTTTGTTGTGGAGCTGCGCCACCGCCCAGAGAGCAGGATGTAGCCTCCACGACCTTTCTCGAGGGTGATGGAGGAGGACCGCCCGCGCGGTCTGTGGCTGCGCGCAAGCGGCTGCATCAATGGTCCTTCATGGGTCACGGTGGAGTTTTCCGTCCATGGTACCATGTACCTTGCTCATGGATGGAAGACTTTCGTCCGTGCTCATTGCTTAGGAGAAGGGCATCTTCTCCGCTTCAAGCTCATGGAAACGGGTACGCTCCCTGTGAAGTTCTTCGGGGTGTCTGGATTTCGCCTTGGTTGCTGCGTAGAAAGCCCGAGCGACTCCAACACCGCTTCCTACAGCGACAAAGAGGACAGTGGCGACGGTGATCCTCGGCGCGTCAAGAACGGAGACGACAGCTCCGACGCGGAGTGACCGCCAGCGGCACCATCATCACCAGCTGGGCGCCGGCAGCACCATCATCTGCACCTGCCCCCCCCGGCTTCGTCTTCCCTACCGGCGTCCCTGCTGGGCCGCGTCCTTGTGGTCTGGCGGGGGTGACCAGGGCATCGCGTAGCCGCTCTCTCCGTTCCTGGCTTCATCTTCTCCGCCGGGGAGGCGCTCTCCCAATCTTGTCGGGCTGCATCCCTCTGGTCCTGGCGGGGGTGACCAGGGCGTCGCCTAGGTGCTCCTTTTGCCCTCCTTGCTCTCGATGTAAATCCTAGAAGGAGAGGGACAAGAGAGGCAATATGGAGCACTTTCTTTTCCAACAAAAAAGATGTATGATGTTGCCGCGTTTGAATCAAATATAAACATTTCCTATCTACATTTGTATTTGTATGATTTGTACTTGTTGTCTCACGCAATTTGAGAAGAAACCTGTCAAAAAAGCATCCTCGTCTTGGACGTTTGGGGGGGGGGGGCAGCGAGCAGCCCCTAGCAGTCTCTTGCGAGTAAGTTGTCGGGTAAAGCTTCTTGCTGATCTCAAATGCAGCTACTACTAACCCTTGCCGAGCAAACCCGAGGAGAGTTTAGGAGCACAGATGGAAGCTTGTCCTCTTGCCGGTCTCATACGCAGCTGCAACTAATCCTGTCGAGCGGACTCGAGGCAAGGATAAGAGTGCGAATGAAGGCGTGAGAAGGTCTCCTCGTGTGCAAGTTTCTCATACATAGACGTAATATAGAATGATGGGAAAGTTTTCTTAAATGAAACAAACTTTTGACTTATCTTTCTTTGCTCTTGTTCTGGTTTTGTCACGACAGATGTCCTAGATTGAGGATTTAGTCGTGAGGCCATCACAACTAGGTAGTCGCTTGAATGGGGTTGGTCGGAATCGAGAGACGCGAGATTTTACCCAGGTTCGGCCTCTCGCGGTGGAGGTAAAAGCCTACATCCTGCTTAATTGATATTGATAATGATGATGATCTCGGTTACAAGGGCGGTGATTCGTAACCTCTATCTCGAGAGCATCTACTTTGATCTTGTCTAAGACTTGTTTGTCTGTCTCAAACTCCTCCCTCTTGGGGTGCCCTGCTCCTTCTTATATAAGTTGAAGGGGTGGCTTACATGTAGAGTCCTAGTAGGATTAGGATTAGTCTATTTTCTTATTTACAAGTGGAATCCTAGTCTAGATCTTGCTTCCTTTGTAAGGGAAATATATTCCTGATGCCTTTCCTCCCAAGCCGGCCCACCGGATACCGTACTTTGAGCCAGTCTTCTCACGAGCCGCCTTCTGGGCCGTTGGGTCTTGTTATTCGTCTAACCCGCCTACCGGGTCATCAGTGAGTCGCCAAGTCCGGCCGGGTCACCAGTGAGTCACCAAGTTCGGTCAGGTCACCAGTGAGTCGCCAAGTCCCGGCTGGGTCATACTTCAGGCCGGGTTATATGATGGCTCGTGTCCACGTCAGTATTTTCCCCGAAGAGGAAGGGATGATGCAACACAACTACGATAGGTATTTCCCTCAGTGATGAGACCAAGGTTATCGAACCAGTAGGAGAACCAAGCAACACTATGTAAACGGTACCTGCACACAAATAAATACTTACAACCCGACGCGTAAGAGGGGTTGTCAATCCCTCTCGGGTAAAAGATAGATTAGTTTTGTAGTAGATTGGATAAATAGATCTCGTGGAAACTCGAAATAAAATAAATAACAAAAAAATGTAGCAAGGTATTTTTAGGTTTTTGGAATAACAGATCTGAAAATAAAAGTGGCAAATAATAGATCGAAAAGTAAATATGATAAAAAAATAGACCCGGGGGCTGTAGATTTCACTAGCGGTTTCTCTCAAGAAAAATATCATACGTCAGGTAAACAAATTACTGCTGGGCAATTGATAGAACTTCAAATAATTATGACGATATCCAGACAATGATCATTATATATGCATCACGTCCAAGATTAGTAGACCGACTCCTGCCTGCATTTACTACTATTACTGCACACATCGATCGCTATCCAGCATGCATCTAATGTATTAAGTTCATGAAAAAATGGAGTAATGCAATAAGAACGATGACATGATGTAAACAAAATCTATTCATGTAGGAATAGACCCCATCTTGTAATCCTTAATAGCAACGATCAATATATGTCTTGCTGCCCCTTCTGTCACCAGGAAAGAACACCGCACGACCGAACCCATCACAAAGCACCTCTTCCCATGGCAAGAAAAATTGACCAGTCGACCTAACTAAACCAAAGATTCGAAGAAGAAATACGAGGCTATAAGTAATCATGCATATAAGAGATCAAAACTCAAATGATAAAATATATTTGATCATAAACTCAAAGTTCATCGGATCCCAACAAACACACCGCAAAAAGAGTTACATCAAATAGATCTCCAAGAGACCATTGTATGGAGAATCAAAAGAGAGAGAGAGAGAGGAAGCCATCTAGCTACTGCCTACGGACCCGTAGGTCTACAATGAACTACTAATGCATCATCGGAGAGGCACCAATGAGGACGATGAACCCCTCCTTGATGGTGTCTAGATTGGATCTCGTGGTTCTGGAACTCGCGACGGCTGGAATTGTGTTTCGTTGACTCCCCAAGGGTTTTTGGATTTTGGGGTTATTTATAGAGCAAAGAGGCGGGTCGGGAGGCAGCTGAGAGGTGGGCACAACCCACCAGGGCGAGCCTGGGCCCCCAGGTGTGCCCAGGTGGGTTGTGCTCCCCTCGGAGCCCCCTCTGGTACTTCTTTGGCCCAACGGGTGTCTTCTGGTCCAGAAAAATTCTCCAAAAAGTTTCATTGCCTTTGGACTCTGTTTGGTATTGATTTTCTACAAAGTAAAAACAAGCAAAAAAACAGCAACTGGCACTGGGCACTATGTCAATAGGTTAGTCCCAAAAAATGATATAAAGTTGCTATAAAATAATTATAAAACATCCAAGAATGATAATATAATAGCATGGAACAAGAAAAAAATATAGATTCATTGGAGACATTTGTACTTTTATATGATTCAAAGCAGTAGTCTAGTTTTGTCATGAAGATTTCAATACTCAAGCATATCAACAAGCAACCATCATGCTCAATCATTGATCAACACTAAAGCAAGTTATCCCTAGCCCATCATGCTCAATCATTGATCCATTCATGAAACACACTTGCATATTAGGTACACCCAATGCTCAAGTACGATCATAGTGCCCCTTAGTTGGTGCTTTTATCAGAGAAGATGGAGAATCAATAAATAAATAAAAATTACATAAAGTAAATAGAAAGGCCCTTTGCAGAGGGAAGTAGGGATTTGTAGAGGTGCTAGAGCTCAAAGCAAAAAGATAAGAGATAAAGCATTTTGGGTGGCATGCTTTTCCTGTCAACAAAAACGATCGTGTAATTCCCAATAATTTCCATGCTAGATATATCATAGACGGTTCCTAAATAGAAAATAAACTTTATTCCTTTTTCCACCATACTTTCACATTCCACGGCTAGCCGTATCCATGGGTGTCGTCCATACCACCACTTTTCAAGGAATTTATTATTTGACAACATAAAGTAAATTCATTTTTCATTTTGGGACTCGGCATCCCTAATACCTTTGCCGTACTCTCGTGCAGTGACAAGTGAATAAACACTCATCTTGAGAATAACACATCTAGCATGGAAAAATATCAGCCACCCCTACCGTTTCATGAGCCGTACGAGCACAAAAAAGGAAATTATTTTGAAAATTAGAGATGGCACATACAAATTTGCTTAGAACGACAAGAGAATACCGCATATAGGTAGGCATGGTGAACTCATATGGCAAAACTGTGTTTTAGGATTTTGGATGCACAAGTAGTATTCCTACTTAGTACAAGGGAAGGTAGCAAAAAGATTGAGAAGCATCCAACCAAGAAACAAAAAATCACATAAGCAAGCATTAAGCATAATTAACACCGAATAATGCACCACAAGTAGGATGTAATTTCACTACATAACTATTGACTTTCGTGCTTGCATAGGGAATCACAAACCTTAACACCAATTTTCTTACTAAAGCATAATTACTCATCAACATGACTCACATATCACTATCATTATATCGTAAAACTATTACAAGGAATCAAGTTTATTTTGTCCAATGATCTTCATGAAAGTTTTTATTATATCCCTCTTGAATATCTATCACTTTGGAACTAGTTTCATATGTTGCTTTTGATATCTCAAACAAATCTAAGTGAAGAACATGAGCATACTTTTTTTCCATCTCTCAGAATAATATAAGTGAAGCATGAGAGAATTTCTTCAAAAGTTTACTAACTCTCAAATAAATATAAGTGAAGCATGAGAGTATTTCTTCAAAAAAATTAAAGCACACCGTGCTAAAAAAGATATAAGTGAAGCACTAGAGCAATTCCATAGTTCATAATTTTTAAGTGAAGCATAAAGAGCAATTCTAACAAATCATAGCATAATTTTGGCTCTCTCAAATAGGTGTGTCCAGCAAGAATAGATGACATAAACTAAAAAGCAAAACAAGAAAAGACTCATATAATACAATATGTTGCAAGCAAAACTCATGATATGTGATGAATAAAAATACAACTCCAAGTAAAACACCGATGGTCGTTAGAAGAAAGAGGGGATGCCACTCGGGGGCATCCCCAAGTTTGGTTGCTTGTTTCTCCCCTAGGGTTTTTGGATTTTCGGGGTATTTATAGAGCAAAGAGGGAGTGCGAGAGGCGGCCGAGGTGGGCACAACCCACTAGGGCACGCCTGGGCCCCCAGGGCCCAGGCGCGCCCAGGTGGGTTGTGCTCCCCTCAGAGTCCCCTCTGGTACTTCTTTGCGCTAACAGATGTCTTCTGGTCCAGAAAAATTCTCCAAAAAGTTTCGGTGCGTTTGGACTCCATTTGGTATTGATTTTCTACGAAGTAAAAAACAAGCAAAAAACAGCAACTGGCACTAGGCACTATGTCAATAGGTTAGTCCCAAAAAATGATATAAAGTTGCTATAAAATGATTTTAAACATCCAAGAATGATAATATAACGGCATGGAACATGCAAAAAATTATAGATACATTGGGGACGTATCATTATACTCATGGGTATATCCCCGAGATTAGCCCCCAGTTTAATTTGGATTTATCCATGTTAAACTTATCCTGCAAAATAAAAACAAGACCAAATTTGACAGGTTGTGCACCGGGTCGAAGGTTCTTTTGAGCCTCCATATATTCATCCTTAATTCCTTGTCATTTCCTTCTGTGAAAACACTCGAACGAGTCAATATTTGCTGCGTCATGCAACTATTGAGTTATTTGATATCGTGTCTATTCGTTATATTCAAGGGAATCCCTCCTGTAAAGTCCAGGTCTCTTCATTATAACAGTAGGCAGCTTCAAAATCAATTTGCTGACATTGGTTTTTTACAGAAAAAATATTGGGGAAAAATAATCCATTTGAGTCGGCTTCCAATGCTCTAGCTTGACAAAAAGTATTGGACTTAAGATATTCATCTGATTTTTAGCCGGGTTGAAGATGTCGAGCTTGCCGAGTTGCTCCGCTGAAATTGCCGAGTTATAGAAACTGATCATACCAGGTCATGATTGTTACAAACACCGGGTCAAATTGTTGGTGCAATATCTTCCTATGTTGTGCTTTGGAGATTGTTGATAGAAAGAAGTATGGACTGGTTTGTTTGCTAGTGCATAACAGAGTGAAAAAGTCCATATACAACCGAAGAGAATGTTGTCTCCGGTGCTGAGTTCGAAGAACTTCACTGAAGTACATCTGCGTTGTAGAGAAGAATGAAGTATATTTGTTGAAGTACTAGAGTCGAGGAGATTGATGTGAAGAGATCGACCCCTCGAAAGTTTTCTGCTGAAGCAAAGCTTTTGGTTTGGTACTGTCGTCCGAAGAAATTGACTGCAGTGATTGAATTCGAAGACAAAGCGAAGACATATTATTCATTTCGTTCTTCTTCTTTCATTCTTTCGAGTCATAGGACCTCCGTACTATTAAGAGGGGTATTGGTTCTCGATGCTTAGATCCGCTGTGATGCTTACCCAAATCCTATGAAAGTTGTGACAGAAATCTCTTTATGCTCTGAGCAAATACTTGGCAGCAAGATATTGTGATCTTCTTCGCTGCGATAGATTTGCCTCGAACAGAGAAGTTAGCATTACTTGTTCCTCAAGTAATGTTACCTTTGCTCCAAAATCCGACCATTGTGAACGTGTCGGTTGCCATTGGCTGGACCTCATGTCCAAAATGGTCATTTCCCATCAGGGAAGGCCACATCTATAAATAGCCAGCCCGCGTCAGCTTTGTCCGGTGTCTGCTCCGCTTGAGATTTCTGTGAATATTGATTTGGGCAACCCCTCTCTGAGTGATTTGAGTTTAAGATCGACTAAGAGAAAAACCAAGAGCCCAAACTTAGACAGTGGTTTAGCATCACAGTAGTTCTGAGTGAGAGTTCTTGTACCTATTACTCTTAAGAGCTGCGCACTCTCTAGACGGATAGGTTTCGGCTTCGAGTGTTGAAGAGTTGTTGTCTTCACCGAGCCTGATCTTCAGCAACCAAGAGTGATTGTGGTTCGTGAAGGTCGGCCGAAGGTTTGGAGATCGCCGACAAGGATCTACCACGAGTGAAATCAACCTGAGTCTGATCAGCTCTGTGTTGAAGGAGAATAGGGTGAAGAGAGTTTATCTTCAGTGTTAAGTCATAGCCCCTCCAACCAGACGTAGCCCACGTAGCCCTTTGGCAGAAGGGTGAACTGGTCTACAAAATCTCTCTGTCGCCATCGAGCACCACTAGTTACATCTTTGTCACCGCATTTCATTCAATAGTTGTTATTCATGCTCTGTGCCGATAGTTTACTTGATCATTTTGTTCTGTTGTCTTCATCCTGTGTATCTGTGTTCATCATTCTCTTTATCTTCGCCTATATTCTTTCATTGTCATCTTGTATTTAACTTGTGAAATCATTCTGTAGCATTAAATTCAGCATCAACACTGTTGTACCTTATTCTGCTGCATCTATTTGCATGTTGCATCACTCTCATTTTAGTTAAACCTGTGATCCATCAAGTTCGCACTCTCGTCAATGCCTTTATTGATGAATATGCCTCTGACGAGGAAGATTGATTCAATACACTTCCCTTGGTACTCTATTCTGCTGTCGTGAGTGGGTTAATTTCAAAGCATTCGAAAGAAAATTTTAATCTCCCATTCACCCCCTCTGGTCGATATACTCTCGGTCCTAACAATTGGTATCAGAGCAGGTACCCCCTGTCTCTGTTTATTAAAGGTCTAACGTCCTTGGAGTTTTGAGTATTTCGTTCGCAGGTAGATCTCGCACTCTGAAAGGTTCCCATCTTTGATGGAAATGACTATCTCTATTGGAAGGAACGAATGAGAATCATAATTCAAGCTATCAACTATGATCTATGGCAGATTATGGAAGATGGCTACACAATTCAGCAACAAAACAATTTGACTGCGGATGACAAAGCAAATTTGCAGTTGGATGCTCAAGCAAAATATATCATATGTGGTATTCTATCAAAAGACATTTTGTTTCGATTCCACAGGCTCAACACAACAAAGCAAATTTGGGATGCTCTCAACAGTGCTCATGAATATTTTATTGCCCGATTAGATCCTCACATTCAAATGCTTCGTGCTATGTGCACTGGATTCAGAAGCCCGCGTAAAGAAAGTGTAATGGAACTCACTGATCGATTGACAAACATTGTCGAAAGACTACATCAGCGAGGAGTAACTGATATCACCGATAGAGATGTAGTCAACAAGTTTCTGAGTTTTCTTAATGAATCCTTCGACTCTATTGTGTCTAAAATCAAGCAAAGACCTGACTATGAAGAGCTTTACTATGTTGAGGTCATGACACTACTATCAATTCATGAAGCAAAGATGGAACTGGTAAATGCCAATCAAGAATCTTCTTCAGAAAGTGAAGGAGAAATTCTCTCACACTATGGCAGTTCTAAAGAAGAAGATGTCAAAAATCAACACACCATCACTCAAGAACTTGAAATGCTCACGCAAAGGCTAAGTGATATAAAAAGACACAATCTCTACCTCATAAATGATGAAGAGTTTCACGCACCAGAATCATCAAGAAGATGATTGCCTCCGAAAGATATGAAGTGCTTGAATTGCAAGTTATACGGCCATGTCATCATTGATTGCCCTGGTTGGGAAGGAAAAGCTAGCACCAGATGGAAATACCTTCACTACAATGGTTTTACTCGAGTGGATCGTCATACTAAGATCTCGAAGGAAATTCCATCTCCGTTATCTTCTTCGACGAGACTAGTCATTGATGTGAAAGCTAGAGATATCATTGGATCAAATATGAAGAGGATGCCATGGCTAAACAGAGCATGTGTTGATCTGACAATGGACTCTGAAGAAGAAGCCACCGACACTGATTTAGATGATGAAGAATTCTGCAAAAAGATTGGGAGAAGCAATGCATATGTTGCCATTGAATCATCAAAGAGTTTCAGCGAATCAGATACTGATGATGATGCTTCAAGTTACGATGATTCAAGCGATGATGAACCATTCGCCTTCTGTCTCATGGCAAAATCTTCTAAGGATCAGGTATCCACAAAACACCAAAGATCCATGAACGAATATTCTCCTGAATATATATCTTATGCCAAGTTGGTCAACATTGCTAAATCCCAACATGATGAACTTGAAATGCTTGAGAGAAATCTCAGGAAAATTGAAGGATTACTGCTCGAAGAGATGGAGAAGAATAAAAAGTTGATTGAAGAGCAAGATGCTCTTTCATCAACTACTGATGATCTTACCATTTGATATGACTCACTTACAGTTGACTACGAGAGTTTGTCAAATGAACTCCTTAACAGGAGTCAAGAACTCATGTCACTGAAAGAGTCTCATAATGAGCTGGCTTTAGAGAAAGTTTCTCTCTTCGCCGAGCAATCTTTTCAACTTCCTGATGGTTTTTTTACCCCCTTGCTTAACTTGCCTAGAACATAGCAATGTAGATTCTCATGCTAAAACTTCAAATGCTATGATAGAAAATACTGCTACTACTGAGTTGATACTACTAACCCCTCTTCTGAGGATTTTGCTGTTATTACAGAAGAAAATTGCAGGTTAAAGGGCTTACTTGAGACTGGAATGCTAAGGAGCCTAAAAGGGCATCAAAACTTATGTGATGTACTCAAGAAGTCCATACTTCACAAAAATCCTCAAAAGGAAGGGTTAGGTTTCGAAAAGAAACTTAATGTGGATGGATCATACTGGACTCCCAGACAATATCCTCGCATGACACGGATTCGAGCAAAGAGTAAAACCCTCAAACCCGAAACTCTATCGGGTTATCTTTCGCCCATACTTGTTGATACTGACCAGCCAAATGCCTCAAATTACAAACTCTTCAAACAATAGAATGGTAAGGTTTTCACTCGATATGTTAGAACTAACTACAAAGCTTCACCCAAGAAGCAAATTTGGGTAAAGAAATGCACCATTGAAAATTTGTCTGTTACTGCTAACCTAACTGTGCAGGATAACTCTCGATGAGGAAATGATTATCATTCTCAGCCTACTCGAATATCATGCTCGAATGATTATCAGCATGTACCGCGTTAGAGGGAGTACATGCGTACATCTTCAAATCATCATATTCATGCATCTGGAAACAACTTCAATGCTTATTCTTCTGATTATCATCAAAGTGCAAAGCTGTCTCGCAGGACACGCCGAAGAAATATCCCTAGCCAAGAAAAGCAAATGAGATCCTCACCTCCTACGCAAGTGTGGGGTGTGAAGAACTAATCGCTTCTTGCAGGAATATTTCTCAGGGATATCTCATGATTATCATAAACCCTGAGTTCAATCTTTGTTGGTGCTTACTCTTTCTGGGTTTCTTTCATAGTATTTGTGTTTTGAGTCAGTTCTTTTTCTGAAAATTTACTCGGTTCTTCGTGTCAGAAACATTCAACTTGATCTGAAGAAGATTTCACTATGATGTCCTTGGTCGCGAATGGAATCTGATTCAAAATTTCATCTATTTTGGCGCTTGCGCTTCCTCAAACCTTTCGGCATCCAGTTCAGTTACAGAGATTTTCGCAGGAAATGGTTGACACGTGCCCACGATCTCAGATCATGATCCCGTCCGTTGAATGTGGAACGTCCCGAGTTTTCCGTCCGTAGATTTCAGAGTGGGAAGATTCTCCCTCAGGCTATTTATACCCCCTCTCTAGGTCTCTTCTTCCTTAGTCCATTCACTATTCAGCCTCAACCTCTCCTCTCCCTCTCCATCCGAGCCCGAGCTCGAAGCAGCGTCAACGTCAAGCCTCGCTGTGCAACTCCGGCGGAGCTTCGTCACCGTTAGTCACGCCAGTGTGGTAAGTCTTCTCTCCCGTGCTATCATAGTCGATCTGTTTCACCAAGTTAGGGCATTCAGATCTAGAGCTTTCCCTATCCCCTTCCTGTTCTAGGGCAGTTCATCTCGATGCCAATTATCATGTGTTATTTTCTTGCGATAGATCTTTAGGATCCTCTACGTCATGTCTTGTACGGTTTGTAGCTGTCGCTCGTACTAGTACTTTTGGATCTAGGGTTCACTGTGTATGCATCTAAAGATTAGAGGAATGATTATGTTTTCTTAAGGCATAGTGCAATTCACTCGATGATATCTTGCAAGTGTATGTCATGAATCCCTTGGTTCTTCCGAAAACTTATTTGTTTTTGAGAAAAAATAAGTCCGTGCATGTTTGTGTCTCCTTCCTGTGTTTTCTTTCGAATTTGTGTTTTTCTCTCAGGAGTGGTCATGGAAAACAGTTCGGATGAGCATTCTGGGTCACAGGAAGAAATCGCCCAGCAGCCATGGGTGGCTGACAAAGCAAAGGTGGTCGAAAGAAAATCAGCAAAGCCACCAAGAGCACCGAAGAAAAAGGCCGAATCAGAATCTGCTGAAGAAGAAGATGATATTCCCTCAGCACACAGTCAGCCAGAGAACGAGCTTGTCACCGACTCCAAAACCTCATTCTCTGATGGAAATCCCAAGAAGGGTGGTCGCGGTAGAGAGAGAAGCACCGTGACTGAGATGTCTAATCTGGAAACCTACATAACTCCACCTGGAGTTGAAACTGCCCAGGAAAGGAACAACAGGCTGCAAAAGATTCACCGTCATTGGGAGAATAAGTGGTTCAACTATGAGAACATCCAAAAGAAATACCAGATTCTATTTTCTTTCGCTCCTCCTAGAACGATTGCATTGCAGAGGGCTGGCTAGGGCAGGATGGTGAGAAACCAAGGCCAACACCACCTCCCAACGCTCATGCTGATTCCTTGAAAACCATCGCTCATTTTCCCAAGGAGATTGCAGAAAGGGAAAAGGACAAGGCCAAGTGTGAGGCAAGACTCGCGAAGAAAAATCAAGTGGAACATCGTAATGTTGAGTTGACCCAACATGATGTGCAAGATAAGAAGGAAAGGGCTTCTGCCCGAAAATAAAAGAAGAAGAGGAGATCTGTTTCTCCTCGAGCTTCGAAGAAGAAGTCGGTTACCAGGAAATCAAGGAAAGGTTGCATCTGCTTTGTCCAGTGATTCTTCTGATGACAATGCTAGTGAAGAAATTCCCGTGTATGATCAAAGAGCGCTACATGACAAGCCGTATAAAACTCCTTCTCCAACAAAGATTTTGCCGCTAGTGAGATCTTCACCAAGGCTTGCTCCAGTCCCCTCAGATAAACCTTCGGGTTCAGCTGCCCTAGTGGTGAAGAGAAAATTGATAAGTGATGAAAAAGCTGCTGCTCCTGCCAAGAAGGCCAAAATTATTCCCGCTTCCACAGAGGGATATGACTTTGATATGATGTTCGACATCATTGAATGTGCTTCTTACGATGCAAATCCATCAGAGCTCAGTGGTTTGGGTTTTCCCAAAGATGTTACCAAGATGGTAATGTAGCATTTCACTGAACTGAAAGGAATAACTAAGGAGCTGAACCAGCCCTTATAGGACAAGAAGCTGCTCGAGAAAATGAGAAATGAAGCTCGCTCTGAGTCTGAAAGGAAGGATGTGAACAAGGGAGTCCTTGAGATCACCAAAGCCCTCAGTATGATGAGAAACAATGAGATTGAGTGGCAGTCCAAGCTGAGGATGGATATTTCGCAACTCTGTGATCGTAGGAATGATGAGATTAAGCGTCAAGAAGATCTTGCTCGACGCAGAGAGAAAGAAGAGAAATGCCAGAGAGCTCAGGCTATAGCCAATAAGTCGAAAGAGATCAAGGATCGTCCCTTCTAATTTGTATTTAGCGATGGTCCTATTGATTCAAGTGTCCCACTGCAACAGATTCCACCATCCCCTCATCCCGAGGAAGTGAGTGAACAACAAACTGTGCCTGCGATAGTCATTATTCCTCCCTCAGCAGCACAAGAAGCTGATGTCATGGACATTTATCTGGTAAATCCTGATGAAGCAAATGTAGTGCCCGAGCAAAATATTCCTGAAGAAAGAATTGACGAGGAAATTGAGATGGAAAAAGTAGATCCATCGCCTTTGAAGGAAATTCTAGCTGAACCTTCCAGATCCACAAAGGAGGGAGAGAAGGTTGAGGGGGAGCAAGTTCCTGCCCAAGGAAATGCCCCTACGGTCTCCTCATCTAGTGCTCCTGCCCCAATGGAGGTTGACCCCGCTCCTGGTTCTTTGGCATCACAACCAGAATAGGAAGAAAAGAAGTTAGAAGAGCCCATGGATCCCGAAGAGAAACGACAAGAAGTCACACCACCAGTTTTCCCCACCAAGTTGTACCACTAGTGCTGCCACAAAATGCTGAAGGAGAACAAGTTGAGACTCTAAAGTGTCAAGAAGTTATTGTGCCACCCACAGTTGAAATATAACCGAAAGAAAAGGCCCGCGTGCCTGAATCTGAAAAAGCCGTTGAAGGAGTTCTAGTGAAGGAAAATGTTGGTCAGTCTAGTGATCCCATGCCATCTGCTTCAGAAAAGGTTATAAGGCCTCATGCTCCATTGAAGTCCACTGATGAGAACACGCCAGCCTATGATGATGTTCAGCTGATGGAAATTAGCGAGGATGAATATCGGAAAAATCCTCAGGAATCATTTCCTCTATTTTCAGCTGAGTATGTCCCCAATGGCCCAACATTCAATGAACAACATCATTCCTCGAGGCTTGCTTTCTTTGGGGTGAGCCCCTATGAAGGAGAAAGAACTTCATTATCACCGAGATTCTGGACATAGGAACATGCAGTCTATTATTCTCGGATCTTGTTTGGGAAGCACAAATTTTTTAATCATAAGATGTTGAACTTCGCCAAGCTCGAAGAAATGCCTTGCTTCGTGAATCCAATTGATCACATTGAACATGCTCTTTTGAAGGGTTTCATGCGCTTCAATCATGGATGGAACAAAGAAATTGTTCTTCAGTTCTACGCCACGCTGTACATCACAGGAGAAATGGAAAATACCTCAAGCTGGATGCTAGAGTGGTTGACTGGCAGGGAGAGAATTAAATGCTCAGTAGATCATTTTCTGGCCCTGATAAATTTGCCTCATTGTGAATTTGAGAATGACAGAGAACACATACTGCATTTCTGGGAAGTGTCCGATGCACAACTCCACATCCTGATGGATCCCACCATGGTGGGCGACGAATGCATTGATGTTGTTCCAAAGAAGTTGGCTTATGATAACAAAGTGCCATTTCACATTCTGCGCAATACCATTACACCAACAAACAGGCCAAACTCCATCAAAGGCATCATAGGAAATGCACTTGTGGCAATATCTCAAGGGATCAAGTTTGACATTCCAGATCTTTTCATTCGGAAACTGGCATGTGCTACAGATAGCCCTCAGTCATTGAAGCCCTATGCTCCTTGGATCATGTTCGCCATTGAGAAGCTTACTAATGAAAAATTCTTTCGGGCTTACATACCGAAGGTATTCATGCCACCAGTTTGTGACACTCTACGCATGGTGAAATATAACTGCAAAGGAAAGGAACCTGTTGATGCTGCTGCAACTGCTTCTGCGTTTGAGAATGCACCGAAGGTTAAAGAAGCCAAGATTGAAATTCCTCATGAGGAAAATCCATCACTTCATGAGATTTGCATTCGCACGCAGTAGACCCTGGAAAGACACATCAAGATGGATAGGAAGGAAAAGATGTAATTGATGACTGAGCTGAATTTGATTCATAATCACACTCGTCAGATTCTTCTGCATGAGAAGGATGCAAGGAAGCAATCATGGACCTTGTTGAGAGAGCATTACTATCGCAAGGATCTAGCTAAGAAGGACCTCTTCAAGGAATATAATTACCTGGATTTGCTTGCTGTTCCGCGCATCCGAAGACAAACTCCAGAGCTCCCACAATGTTCTGCTTCAACGGATCTGTTGTTTGTCAATCATGATGATGCAGACACCGCCGACACTCTTATGTACAAGCAGATATCCATCGCTCCAAGTCTTACAAGGCCAAGGGTACTACTCATGCTTCTGCTTCGACCATTCCGCATTCTTCTGACTCTGACTCTTTGAGTGATTTTAATTCGGATTCGGAGGACACTCCCACGGAGTAATTCCTTCTTTCCTTTTTGACACTTGACGAAAAAACGGTGAACGGACAAAGGGGGACTAAAACGACAAAGTTTTGTGAAGTGGGCGAGAGGAAAACGAGAGGCAAATAATGAAAATTGCAAGGAGATGAGATTTGTGATTAGGAACATGGTAGATGTTGATAATGTCTCCCCGGCAATGCCGCTAGAAATTCCTTTTGATGTCTGCTTGAACTACGTTGGTATTTCCCCAAAGAGGAAGGGATGATGCAGCACAACAACGGTAGGTATTTCCCTCAGTGATGATACCAAGGTTATCAAACCAGTAGGAGAACCACGCAACACAATGTAAACAACTCCTGCACACAAAGAACAAAAATTTGCAATCCAACATGTTAAAGGGGTTGTCAATCCCTTTCCGGTAACAGAGCCAGAAATTGGCGAGTTGACTGGAGATTAATTGTAGTAGATTGAATAAATAGATCACAAATAAAATAAAGTGCATCAAAGTATTTTTTGTGTTTTTGGATTAGAAGATCTGAAAATAAAAGCGAATAAAAATAGATCTCGCAGGGACATATAAATATCTGACATGCATACGAAAAAAGTATAGTGATATTATGTAAGGAGAGCATGCAAAAATCTAGAGTGATGGTAACAACCAGTGGATGGATCAAAAATAATGATAGCAGGCTGATGATAGCTTTAATTTAATAAAAAGACAAATGATGATTGCTTTACTATTTGTTTCCCACCCAAGATGAACAACATAGGCATACCCTAGGTGAACCAGATAATAGACAGAGATATTATTCATTGTTGCCTCGATATGTGCCCCACAATTAATTTTAAAACTCAAGTGTGAACATTAATTTGGACCTAACTTGGAGTCTAAGAGGTGAACAGGATGATAAAGTAGCAGGTGATATTAAGCAATGCATAACATAAGCAGAAACAAAAGAGTGCGACCTCTCTTGTGGATCCGTGTACTCCTCAGGTTCATCTGCTGAGTCGATGATGGTGATGCAGTTGTGGTGGGTGCCAGCGGCAGGGAAGGAGATCTGAGGCGGCGAAATACGGTCAGGAGTCGTGATGTCTAGTTTGGTGGATGCTTCTGTCGAGGGAGAAGCTCAGGTGAGGTGGACGACGTCACGGCAGGAGCAGGACAAACCACACAAAGTTTTCTTTGACACCTACCTGTAAATGAAGTAATTCTGTAAGGGCTCCTTTGGCTTGCAGGATTCTAAAAATGCAAGGATAGGAAAACACCAGAATAGGATAGGAATGCACGTGGGAAACAGAACATTTGTAAACACATGATTTCTGTCAACTTGGGTGTTTGGTTCACATGAATTGGAAGAGCAGAGGGATGCAAAGAAACATGGCCAAATTAAAGTGAAATCATATGAAAGTGTGTACAGTTAGAATGTTATTCTACCACTGATGCACTTGGTCTTGTTTCCATGAATAGGATTTTGAAAAGTAGGTCCAGGTGGTTTTGCTCCATTCCTTTCAACAAAATGCATGAATAATTGAATAGTAAAGTGCCATAGGAAAATTTCCTATTGCTATGTTTTTCCTTCACTTTTTCCTTTGAACCAAAATAGCCCTAATGGATCGACATGAATGTAGAGTAATAAGTGATGCGACAAATGTACAACCTCTTTGCCGTAGCCGTGTCGACCTCCGCATCATTGGGTTGATCAATGAAGAAGTTGCGATAGAGGTGGCTGTCGGAGGTGTAGAGGAGGATCTGAGGAATCTTTAGACGGCATCCAGGGCACTGATCTATTATTTTAGATGGTTCCATCATTGGAGCAGCTCCGGCGAGCTGTAAGACGTCGAGGCTGAAGCAGTACAAGACAGACATCGATAATCTCAAGTGGGATTCTAATAGCATCTCCAATAGATGATGTAAAATACATCACCAAAAAGTGATAGATGTGAAATTTACGTCACCAAAAAAAACCTGACTACAACAAATGAGGTAAAAACTGTTGACTCTGAACTTAACTGTCGAAACTAAAATTTACTGGGGAATCTTAATGTTACTGTCGAAACTGAACACACTGGTAGGAGAGAGGCGCTTCACATGTAGTTTAGGCCGCTCGAGCACTATTAGTAGAGAAACAGTGATCTTAATAAGCAGACGATCGATGTGGAACACAGTAGCAGATAGCAGTCGGAGCAGCGCGAACTAGAGCGAGAGCAGCAACTCGTCTAGCTGCAGCAGCCCGTGTACCAGCATCAGTAGAGCGAGCGAGATCGGCAGCACGAGCGAGGGGGAGAGCAGAGCAGCGGCGCAACCGAGCGAGAGACGGAGCAGCAGCAACGCGAGAGAGAGCCGGAGCAGTAGCAGCAGTGCGCCGAGCGAGCGAGAGCTGGAGCAGCAGCAGATTCGGCTGGTATGGACGCTGCCGCCGAAGCGGCCTCTCACTAGGGGAGAGTCGCCGTGGAGATGTCGCCCGTGGGGACGGCTTCGAGGTAGCCGTGCCATGGGGTGCGGGATGGAGCATCATCGGCACCGGGAGGTTGAGTTAAGGAGAAAGGTGCGATGTGATGAGTGTACAACCTCTTTGGTGGCACCGAGTAGGCCTCGGCTTCGTCGAGGAGTCGGTGAGGATGTTGCGGTTCCGGTGGAGCAGGTTAAGGCGGCATTGTGGGGATGGATCAGCCGCGATAGACGAGGCGATCGTCGGAGCAGGTCCTTGGAGGTGGAGGACGGGGCGGCTGAACCAGCGGGACGACGAGATCGACGACGGATCCTCATTCGGGGAGGTGGATGAGGGACGTCGGGCTGTTGCGGTGGATGACGTCGTCGGGGAAGAGTCTCCGACAGGGCAGCGGTGGGGTGGCGGATGGAGGAGGGTGGGGTCTTGCGGCTGGAGCAAAGAGATTATGGCGGCCTGGGATTTTGAATGGGGATTTCGAATGGCGAAAAGGAGGTGATAGGAGGGGCAGGGGAACCATGACTTAGGGATGCACTTGTCCAAAATGTAGGGTGTGTTACAAAAGTACCCCACCGATTTTAACTAGCGGCTCTTTCGGCTCAGGGTTAGAAGGGGGATTTCGCGTGTCGGGATTTTGCAGCTGGAGGAAGTTTTCGCGTGCGTTGTAATTTCGGGATAGCAATGCGCGGGTTGTGAAGGCACGAGTTTTGGGAGCACGATGTCTGAATTTTCGGGATATAACAAGGCGCGGGTTGAATTTAGGGACAAGCCTAACGTGTAATATTGTACGTACCAAATCAATTCACACTTCTCTCAACTAAAAAACGAAAAAATAAAACTATTTGCACGACACAAAGAGAGAGTCTTGTCCCGTTTTACTGTACAAATGCTATTCAAAGCTATGAATCTATACTACCGCTACAATTCAAACTAAATTTGAATTCATTTCTCTATTTGAATAAGAATCTACAATCATGATTGTTGCCAACTTAACCATCATTCATGTATTATCTTAACAACACACCACATGATTACTATAGAGATAGATATGAACTATGTGTACTATATGAACTCGAATTCGAAATTTTGAATACATTTGATGTTGATTCCAAATAATAGTACATTTGATGTACTAACTAGATCTTCATAATCTAAACCATGTTTCATATGTACACTATGTTTATCTCACAAAGTATAGTGCCCCGCCCCCTACATTATGACATGTATTTAGCCATGAGCTGCAAAAGCCACACATTATCACAAATTCAAATAAATGTTCTATATATTATATGTAGTATAACATGTTCATAACCACACCATGCATATCACCATTATATATATTCATGCATGCATTGCTTTAAAACACTATGATATATTCTTCAAATATCCGAATCCACTTTTATAATGAATTATGATCTCTTACACCCACACAATCCTCTTATCCTTGTAGCTAGCGCTAACTTTCTCTCGTGCATGCACACGCCCGCCTCCCTCTCACCCTGCCTCAGCATTTTCTAGCTCCTTCGCGCACATTCGTCTTTTCACTTTAGGTTGTTCAGACATGGTGTGTGTAGGCCCCTAGCTCCTTCTTTCCGGCACACACCGATCGATACGCCTCTCTAGCCAGGTGTGCCTACCACAAACACAAGCTTTCCCTATTCTCTTCTCACCGTCAATGCCTCACTCCCGCCCCTCTTTTCATCGATCTCGTACTCGCACACTCCTTCCCCCTCGATATAGTATGCCTCTCGCACCACCTCCTAGCTACATGCCTCTCTCTCTATCCTTCTCTCCGGGCCTTATTTGCTTCTAACACATACATGCATCTATACTGATCGATCTCCCTACATATACCTAGGTCAACTATAACTCTTTTCCCCATGCATCAATCAATGTACCACACAAGTTTTGTCTCTCCCTTTCTCCGACAAAGGACGATTGATCTTCCTATGTAGGTATGTCTGCTTACCACAGCCATATCGCCCCCCTCATCATTCAGGAATGCCTCCTGACTCGTCTGTCACACGCACGTGCACAGACAAGCAGGCATCCCCTCTCTTATTGATATGGTAGGCGTGCCCTCCGTTTGTCTAGCAGGCCTCTCCCACCATTTGTGAGAAGCAACTCCATCACCAACCCCTCCGACACTCTAGCATTGTCTCTCTCCCAACCTTATTCCTCTCCTACACATATGCATGGATGCCAATCGATCTCCCTCAATACATAAGGTAGGTCTCTCTCCTCCTCCACACATATACCAACCATTGTACCTCTATAGTTAGGTCTTTGCCCCCACCCCCCGCACCCCGATAGTCGAGCATTGTAGGTAGGTATCCATGCCACAGAGACAAAATGCACCTGTCCCCTCTCACATTTCAGTAGTATAGCCATCCTATATCTGACGTGGGCACACACACACACACATCATCATCATCCCTCTCTTTGGTTCTATGGATACCTCACGCCAATGATACCTCCACTCTCTTCTCGTGGATCGCCCCTCTATATATATGATATATCCAAGCCTCTGTTTCACACACATTGCATATGTTACATTTTTTGATTGAAATATCATCGACATATATTCCCTGTCTATCTCTCACACCCTCCCCCCCCCCAAAAACACTCACGAACCCACGCACTATATGTCTCTACGTTTTTATCTCTCTCACACAAACCCACGTAGGTGGTGTACGTACACGAAGAGAATAGGTGTACGTACTCACGCTTCGTGCCCAGCCACACCCGCGCGGGTACATAGTGGAGCTCATTTCTGTATGAAATGGCAGCCCACGTGCTAATTTGAGCACATGTAGTGGTTGTTTACCAACGGAAGTCGTGTACCACGCATGCACGAAACAAAGTTCAACTTGATGCATTGGCGCGCTATTTTTAAATAAAGTTATATTGCTCAATGGCACGTACACAGAATATAAAATGATTTTTATGCAGAAAAAGGTAGTCTGCTCCACTATATATAATGGAGCCTGCCTGCCGGGGTTTGTCTCTCTTCAGAGTATCTCACACAAGGCGGCGGTGGCCTCTCTCTCTCTCTCTCTCTCACCGTTGTTCACTGATCTGGTCGCATCCCATCCGCCGGCGGAAAGGGAGGATGTGCATCATTTCTCCGTTCGATGGTGCCTAGGCAACACATCCTGATCTGCGGTACCCGCCATTCTCTTTGACCAAGCTCCGGCGCGGTAGGGCCTATGCCACTTGCTCGCTGCCGCAGTATGGGCAGATCCCGCCCGTCGCCACCCTCCTAGTTACATCCCAATGACCCCCAGGTATCCCCTCCGGCCTTGCTCCACTGCCCATCTTCCAACGTCGCTGCATGTGGATCTTCCCTAGTTCTTTGCCCAAAATGTAGCTCGCCCGGCGTACTTTCCATATTGCAATATCGTCCTCACACCGTTCTAGATAAACACAGTCGTGCAATTATCTTCCCTTAGGACAAGGAATATGCTTCTTTTTTGTCATCAACTGTTATTGGCCAATAATTGTTTCCTTTCTACCTCTTTTTTGCAAATAGGGTTATCCATTTCACCTCGTTGCTATTGCGACCTTTTGGTGAACTACACAAATCACTTTTTTTCTTAAGAGTGTTTTGTGCAGTTTTACTAAAATGTCACACGGGCAACGTCTCTACATTTCGGTGCGACTACACAAAGGGAGATTGGTTTTGCTCTATCCTCCTCATCCAACTCCGAGCCTAATATTCTCCAACTATTTTCCTAATCTTCTCCAACTAATTAGTCTTAGGAGAGACTACAAAGATGACTGGCTTCTATTTGTGTGTTTATTGTTTCATCAAAGTCCTCTATTATTGTAATCACACTTAATATCTTTGGAACAGGGATTCTTAGCTTTATTTTAGTGGAACTGCACAAAATGGTCTGAATGTTGCATGCTCCTGACAGCTATTTTTTTCCCAACATGCCTTGTTGATTTAGACATAGCCGGGGGGGAGTTGCTGCCAATGAAAGCATGGATCAATTTTAATTTAACACCCTTCTCACAACTTTGTCTTCAGTTGTGATGTAAATATTAGCTCTGATCTGCTAATCATTGAGATGCATTAGCAAGGAAGTTAGTTTTTTATTTTTTCTGAAAGCGCATGGATGGCAAGACACACGAAACAAAAGCTGAAAGCTCAGAGCATTGTACAATTTCATGTTGCTAGAAAGTTATTTGTATAGTATGTCAATTATGTAAACAAATGCTAGAAGCTTGATAGCATTGCCAGAAGCCTCTTCAAGATCCGAGTCCATGTGCCATGCACCAAATTATACTCCCTCCGTTCCTAAATATTTGTCTTTTTAGAAATTTCAAATGGACTACCACATACAGATGTATATAGACATATTTTAGAGTGTAGATTCACTCATTTTGCTTCGTATGTAGTCACTCGTCGAAATCTCTAGAAAGACAAATATTTAAGAACAGAGGGAGTAGTGCACAACCGCATGGGAGACTCAACCCGGTTGTTGCGCCGCACTAATAGTGAGTAATGAGCAGTCAAATCATAAGCCCTGCCTTTCCCACTGTAAGTTGCCCGGAAAAAGCAACCATCAAAACGCTCTTCGTTGAATCCGCTCATACTACTCCCTCTGTCACTATTTATAGAGCGCGCTTCAAAAATCTCTAGGACCAAGGCGACTAGCGATCATCCTGAATAATAGCATTGGTAGTTATAGCACGACGTCTATTACTAGAGGAAATAATGCGTACACACATGCATGCAGTGCTTCCACCCCGGGTACACACATGCATGCACTTACTCCACTCCGCGTACACACCTACATCGAGAGAAAATTGTGGACTTGATTGCGGTTACCACGCCCTAATTAATTGAGCATTAAACCAAATGCGTCGAAAATCTCTCTGGTGGTGGAAATGCATGGAGAGAAATGCATGAGAATGAAGGGCGCCCTATAAAATGTGATGGAGGGAATAGTATGAAGGTGCAAAACCAAGTACGTGTATGGCCTATTGGTCAACACACTTCCTCTTGGCATATCACTGACATGTGTGACCGGAGTGTGAGCAAACCAATCTCAATTGACGGAAAAATGGCCAACCCGCCATTCCTTGAGAGAGACAAGGATTGTGAACACACAGACATACTCGCACAGAGGCCAAGATATATTCGAGCATTGATGATCGATATCATCATTACATGTTTGATGTTTTTTAATAGTACTATTGGACTGCAGTTTTCCGCACTTCTCCCGAATAAATGTGTACTTTATCAGAGATTAAAATAAAATAAGAGTACAGACGCTCCACCACGCGGTTCCTAGTACCTGTATACTAGTAGTACTACTCGTACTACTAAATCTTGCGCTTGTCTCTTCGCCTCTTCGGGAAGTCGAACAATGATGATACTATAGGTTATGCCTCTGGCAATCTGACATCAAATGAACTATTGCACGTCCACCACCTGGGCGAGGGTAGGTTGCATTAGTCAAAACCTTCTCCTCGTCCTGTGAGCCACCAGGCTTGAGGTAGACGGAGAGGGCGTAAGCAAGCTTCACCTTGTCCTGCAAGCTTCTCCTTGTTCTGCGAGTTGACGGGACATATCAAAAAGTAGCGCTAGTCCATACTCCCTCCTTTCCGGTTAATATGGCTTAATCTTTTTTGCGGGTAAATGAGAGAGATTTATTCATATATATGCATTCTTAGGACGATCAACCAAGAGATTGGTCACTAGGAAGCGAGGTACCCCGCAAAAAAAAGAAGGAAGTGAGGTGTTTCATCAAGAAAGCTCTCGGTGACATTCAAAGTGCAGCATGCACGGTTCGCAGAAAGATGCGCCGCCAGGTTTGCTGACCTGTTTACATGTTGAATAACAAAAAATAGAAAATATTACTGAGCGCTCCTATTTCTAACAGGATAGGAGCCAGAATTAGGCAAGAATTGTGGCGAGTATTCCATGCAATCAACTTCCATTATCACATTTGAGAACCTCAAAGAGAACCAAATGTTTTGAAGATTGCTTTATCACAAATTAAAGCAAAATAAGAGTGCAGACGCTCCACCATGCAGTTCCTAGTAGTATGTACTTGTATAGTACTAGTACTAGTAGTACTACACAATACTAATACTCGGAGTAGTAAACTTTGCGCTCGGTTGTTCGCCTCTTCGGGAAGTCGAACAATAATGGTACTAGTACAGTGTATGCTTCTGGCAATCTAACACCGAATTAATTGTTGCACGTCCACCACCTGAGCGAGGGAGAGCTTGCATTAGTCAAAAGTTTCTCCTTGTCCAGCGAGCCAACGCGCACAAGCTTCTCCTGTCCTGCAAGCTTCTCCTCATTCGGCAAGTTGGCGGGACACAACAAAGTAATGCTAGTCCATACTGCCTCCTTTTCGGTTAATATGGCTTAATTTGAAACGATAAATACATTGTCTGTCGCTGTATATTTGTAAAAATATGGCTAGCGGACTTCATAATACGCCCATTGCGGTCAATATATACATTTTCCAGTGTTTATACGGTCACTAGCTCACCCTGGCTAAGTATGTGTGTGCATGCACGTGTAGGTTGAGCACTTGAGCGTGACCGTGTGTGTTTCTCGTGTGCTCGGACATGCATGCAATATGGCGTCACACGCGTTTTTGTGTCCATGTGTATGTGTGACTGTTGCATGCATGCACAAGGTGTAGTCCCTCACATTCACCATGTTCATAGGTCAATGCTTTGTCAAAACATTGCATGCAAGGTTTAATCATTCGTTGTTCACGCATGCATTCCCGATATTAATACGTTGGTAAAGAAAATTTCTTGAGGAAAACGAACCCATGAATTGAGTCCAAAGGGAACCAATAGGCCAGAACAGAGGGAGTACTAGTAGTGAACCAGAAGGAGGGAGTAGGTACTAGTAGTATGTAACAACGTGCAGTAAGAAAATTCCTCTATGCGCATCCTGTCTACGTGTCATGCAAGAAAATAGAGATAAGTACAAGTGAGACTCAGGGACGGTCATACACGTAGGGGGAGTACATGTAGGGGCCACTCAGGAGCAGTCAAATCACACACTAAGTTAGTCAGATGAAGCAACCATCATTTCACTCTTCAGTGACATGTACGCAATATAAAATGGTTAATATGGAGAGAAAAAGAAAACCGCTCCACTATATATACACTAGCAGGAGCCTAAGCTACAAGCCTGTTTGCTTGGGTTGCTCTCTTCACAAGCATAGAACGACGGTGGCCACATCGCTGGTCACAGATCCGGCCTGATCCCGCCGCTGGGGGAAGGGGACGATGTTCTGTGTAGACATGGTCGACAGCGGCGAGGGAGAAAACCCATTGTCGGTGCGTCCTGATCGGGGGTCCCCGCGGTATGGGCTGATGCCGCCTCCCAACCGCCCTTCTAGCTACACCCCGACATCCCAGGTACATCTTCCTTTTGGAGCCGGCTTGCTCCACTACCGCAGCTCTCCACGTAGCTCCATCTCCATGTGGATCTTTCTCTACTTCTACCGGCTTCTATTTGTGATGAGTTTATGTCTCGTGAACTAGTGCCAGTACTATTATTCTAATCACACTTCTTCAATATCTTTCCCAACATGGATGCTTAGCTCGATTTTAGTGGAATTGCACAAAAGCATCGTATGATCCGAGGGTGCCACGCGTCTTTCCTTCGACAGGTTCTACCTAGGCAGGAAATTAAATCATGTTTAGGGTTTAGGGTTTACGGCGTCGTGACCCCATCAGTAGTTTTTTGTACACACTCTCACAACTTTTGTCTTTAGTTGTGAAGTAAATATTGGCTATGATCTGTGAATCATTGAGATGCATCAGCATGCGTGCTAGTTTTCCTTTGTATTTGATGGAATGTTGTAACAGGGCAACCTTGGAGTCAGGATACATACATGAAACAAAATCATAAAGCTTCGTACTCCGTCCGGTCCTTTTTGTATGCATATAAGTCTAGTCATAGTGGGGAGTATCATATACTAGTTGTAAGTGCATCTAGTGCCACCCCTAGTTGGTTTTGGAGTATTGACGACAAACCTGGTTGAGGGACTAATGTGTTTGTGAGAATTGCAAGATAACACAGGTAGTAGTCCCTCCTTGATTCGGTTTACCTACCGGAGATGACCCCAAAAAATGTGTGAAGACATTGAAGACAATGGTGGTCTGTGAAGATATTCACATTGAAGACTATGACACGAGAAGACATTGAGTGAAGACTATGGAGCACGAAGACTTAGTCGTTTCATTGTTTCCTTTTCTTCTTTGTTGAGTCATAGGAACCACCGCACTATTAAGTGGGGTCCAAGTGAACAAAGTCAGAGTGACTGAAGTGATGCTCAACCAAATCATATGTCTTCGAGCGAAGACAATGAGAGCAAATCTTATCCTGTAACGGATAAGTCAACTTTACTTGTAGCCCAAGTCAAGCTGCCGCGTGTGTTTGAAATCTAACCGTTGCGACACGTGTCAGTTCCTTAGTGACCCAGGGTCATTTCGGACATATCCGGTCGGGTTGCCCAGTGGCTATAAATAGCCCACCCCCTACACCATAAATTGGTGGTTGCTCAGAGTTAGTACACGGCTTTTGTCGTTTGAGAGCAACCCACCGCCGAAGCTTTCAAGAGAGAATCCTTGCGAGGACAAAGCCCAAACCACCCAGAGCCCAAAGAGTGTTTGGCATCACTGAAGTCTTTCTGTCCGCGTGATCTGAAGACTTGTTACACTTGAGGACTGTGAATCCTCCAGCCGGTTAGGCGTCGCGTTCTGAGCATCCAAGAGCAATTGTGGATTGCCGGTGAACGAAGTCTGTGAAGGTTCGGAAGTCTACCTTGAAGACTTACCAGAGTGATTGGGCGGGGACTAGGTGTCCTTAGCTCAAGGGGAATAAGGTGAAGACGCGGTCTTCTGAGTTGAATCTCAGCCTCCCTAACCAGACGTACAGTTGTCACAGCAACTGGAACTGGTCGAACAAATCCCTGTCCTTCTGAAGCTATTGGTTCTATCTCCTACCTCTCTTACTTACAGTTTGTCTTTGTGAAGTCATTGCCTGCTTGCATTATCTGTTTGACTTCACTGTGTGATTATCTGTTCTGATTGACTTCATACTATCTTCCATCCTGATCTTTACTACCTAGCTGTTGTTAGTCATCGTGCTTTCACTATATTGAATACTTGACTATGGCTTGTCTAGGGGTGACTGGTGAAGGCGTCACCCCTACTGATGTCAAGAAGTTCATTCAACTGGACTCTACTGCCAAGAACATCATCTGTGGTCACCTTACCAAAGGACAGTATGGCCGTGTGAGTGCTTTGGAAACGTCGAAGCTAGTCTGGGACTGGCTCTCCAAGGTCAATGAAGGCGTCTCAACTCAGCCAGATCAACGTATCAGTACTCTCCACAGCCTCTTCAACTGCTTCAAGAGACACGACAACGAGAATGTCCAGCTCACATTTGATCTCCTCACTGATATCACAAATGAGCTCCAAGCACTCGGCGCCACTGAGATCACGAAGCATGAGATAGTGAAGCACTACTGAGATCTCTTGACAGCTCATTTGACACCTTGGCCCTGATGATACAAGAACGCCCTGATTTCAAGACTCTCGATCCATCTGACATACTTGAGAGGCTCAACACACATGAGTACCAGCTATCTGAGAAACGAGATATCTATGGCCCCAACTATGGCCGTACTCGAGCTTTGAAGGCAAAGGCTGCTGCTTCCTCATCTGAAGAAGAATCTGACTGCAGTTCTGGTGATCCTGAAGACATTGGAAAGGAGCTTGCTATGCACATCTTCAGGGGGAGTTCTTCTATATCTTGCAATCAAATTTCTCAACATCAGTACTTACACTTCATATATTTATCCCCGTTGAAAACTTAACCTATATTGTCATCAATCACCAAAAAGGGGGAGATTGTAAGTGCATCTAGTGCCCCTTAGTAATTTTGGTGTATTGAAGACTTATAGGTTAAGGGACTGATGCGTTTGTGAGTGTACACAGGTCTATAAGTCTATGAGGAGTTTGATATTTACAGAGAAAGTCGACCCCTAAAAATGAAGTTCTTCAACTGAAGACTTTGAAAGTGAAGAAATTGGCGTGACCTTGAAGACTTGGTAATCATTCGAGGAACATGAAGCGTGAAGACTTTTGTTTTTATAGTTTCATTTTCTCTTTCTTGAGTCATAGGAAACACTGTACTGTTAAAGGGGGTCGAGGAAATACTAAGGAAAATTTTCCAAGTGATGCTCAACTCAAAATCCTACATGTACCAATCCCTTCGAGTGAAGCCATTGGAAATCTCATACAGTTCAGTCATATTCTTCAGTGACAGAGACGAAGTTCTTCTGTTCTCTGAGGAATTTGTTTTGACTGAGGAGTTAGGAATTCGCCAGTGCGGATTGCCTACATAGTGAGGAACATGATAGCCCTGAGGAATTTGAGAGTCAAAAATCCGACCATTGCTGTGCTACGCGCCAGCTGTCCCAAAATATCTACCCTCCTAACGGTCATATCATCGAAGAGCATTTATGTCTTATCATGTCGGGCTGTTCCCTAGCCTATAAATAGCCGCCCCCTACAACCACTAGCTGGTTGGCTGCTCCGAGAGAAACTGACACTTGTCATTTGAGAGCATCCCATCCTCCGAGGACTTTGAGCGAAAATCATCAAGTGAGGAAAACCCCAAGTGATTGAGCATCACACTGAAGAGATTGATCCTGCATGGATCCGACGCTTGTTACCTTTGAAGACTGTGCTTCTTCTAGACGGTTAGGCGTCATGGTCTAGAGCATCCAAGAGGAATTGTGGATCGCCGAGTGACCTAGTCTGTGAAGGTTTGGAAGTCACCTAAAGACTTACCACGAGTGATTGGGCGAGGTCTGTGTGACCTTAGCTCAAGGAGAATACGGTGAGGACTGTGTGTCCGGGACTATGTGTCCTTGAGTTTAAATACTCAGCCGCTCCAACCAGACGTACAACTGAGACAGCACTTGGAACTGGTCTACCAAATCATTGTCTTCACCAAGCTTAGTGGTTCTATTTCCTCAACTCTCTCATTTCCTCATTTCTGTTGTTGTGTGCTTGTTCATATCTGTTTGAAGACTTTGACTGAAGACTTTCTTAATTTCCTCAGTTCAATTTCTTCAGTCTGTCCGTCTTCTTTCTGTGTTATCCTGTGTTTACGCATTCTGTACTCTGTGCTTGTCTTCATTCCTTTATGATGACCATGCTTGTGTTCTGTTATGTTTACATTTGAGTACTTATTCCGCTGCTAGTAGTTCTTCTTTTAGGAATTTCCTCACCAGCAAATTCCTTAGTGAAGAATTCATAAAAATCGCCTATTCACCCCCCCTCTAGTCGATATAACGCACTTTCAATATTAATCTCGACATGTGGCGAACATGGAGAAAATATACATCTTAGAAAGATTCCGGAATACATCGCACTCATCAGAAAAACAGTACTATAAAGGTACTAAATATACTTTGCAAGAGATTAAAAATCTCAATTGCAAATAGATGTAATTAATCTCGACACGTGACAAACATGAAAATATATTACATCAATTTATGATCTGGAATACACTGTTACTCACAGAAAACAGTACTAAAATAAAACAGGTCTAAAACAGGAATAAATCACTGCTAGAAGTACTGGTAGGTGACATATCTGCTAATATGCTAAATCAATGGAGCAAATAAGCAAAGATAGTAAGAGTATCTTCAATAGTGGCGGCAAAAAAACCCCGCATGCGGTAAACTGTCATTTTAGCGCGGGGGGGACGCGCGCTCCAGCGAAGGCGGGAAATTCGGGCGGGCGGGGAAACGATTGCGCGCGCGGGGAAAAGGGGAGCTTTCGCGCTAGATTGGCGTACCGCTTCCAGCGCGCCTATAAATTGCGGCGCCTGCCATGCAGCCTCCCATCGCTATCCACATTGCCACGCGCTCTCTCCCCGCTTCCTCTGCTTCCTCTGCCACTTCCTCGCCCCACCGCCGACGCACCACCACCGCGCCACCATGCCGCCGCGCCGCCGGGGATCTTCGGGCTACCTCGGCGTCCGCGAGAGCCCCTCCGGCGCCTTCTAAGCCGAGATTCGATCTGGCGGCGTCTGTCTCGGCCTCGACACGTTCGAGACCGTGCACGAGGCCGTCGGCACGTACGATGCAGCGGTGTGGCGCCTCCAGAGGCCTCACGCGCAGATGAACTTCTAGGACGTCCGGACGTGCAAGCAGGCGCAGGCCGTCGCCCCTCCGCCTCGTCTTATAACAGAACACGACCGTGAGCAACACCGTCGGCGGCAGCGCCGCCTCCTCATCGCCGAGGAGGACAAGCGAGCCATGGCGGAGTGGCGCCAGCGCTACCGGCAGGACGTCGCCGACGAGAACGCCTTCTGGGCGGAGAGGACGGCAAGGCGCCGCGCGGAGCGGGCGGACAGGCGTTGACAGAAGGCACTAGTCATATCGCAGTGCGATCTCATTAACGCGGGGGGGGGGGGGGAGTCGTTCTTTGACTCAGACGATTCTCGTTGGGAAGACGCGTGGCTCGATACTTCGGACAACACCAGCGAGAATGATGACTCGAAGTAGGTTCTAGTTGCACCGTAGGTTTTATCTAGTTGCATCGTGGTTTTTTTTATCATGTTGGATTAACTTTTTTATCTATCTATACTATGATGAACTATGTATGTATTGTGAAATATCTATGTATTATTTTTTATCTATTTTTAATTTATGAATATGTTTTTTTATATTAGTTCGGAGTGCATATGTAGTTTCTGCGAGCGCGCAGTTTTTTGCAGCGTCTGCTAGAGCGGCTCATGCGTGCTAAAATTTGCAGCAGCCGCTGGAGCAAACGCATCCCGCCACGCAAAAACAGAAGACCCGTGCGCTGTAAATGGGTTTTTAGCGTGCAGGCGCGGCTGTTGGAGATGCGCTAATAGCTGCTGGTTGCCTGAGTTTGCAGCGCATGCAGGTAGGCCACGCAAGGCAGCACTGGTCAACCCCAGTAGACAAGGGAGAGCGACGAGAGGAAAGAAAATTTCCCCAGCTAATTCTATCCCAAATCCACATCGAGACAGGCGGAGGCCCCCACGACCGGCCGACCGCATCACCGGCAGCGAGATGAGCTCCCGCCGCGCTCGCCCTCGTCGGAAGAATCTCCAGCAAGGAGGGTGTAGGGGGCGACGCCGTTGGAGGCGCCATTCGTGAACCCGAGTGCCGCCGGGCTCCATGTGCTAGCGCGGCCGAAGCGGCTGCTCGACGGCGGGACACCGAGCGCCAAGAGGCGGCGGCGACCGGCGTGGTCCCGCGCGCAGCAAAGATGGAGGAGTGGCAGGGGAAACCATGGTCGTGGCGTCAAGGTCCGCGCAGTGCTGTGCGTCAGGGCGACGCCGACTGTCGCCGTTGCTCGGACTTGAGCGCTGGGCCACCTCCACCACGTGATGCGGCTGCGCTGCGGAGTGCCGGGCCGAGGTCCGCTCGGAGGAGCGGCGTGTCGTGGCTGTTGTCTCCGCTGCGCCCGGAGGACTGATGCTTCTGCGCGCATCCTCGGCGAGGTTGTTACCGTTGAAGTGATGGCGAGACGGCGACCGCTACTTCCTGTTCAAGAAATTAGAAAAAGGCATGATACCTCCTTCCCTTTGCATGACTGGATGATACGTTGTTGATTGAATCTTTCTCTTCCTTGGTCAAGGATCTCTTCCGGTTGATGCTTCAGACATCTATTCATCTCACCATGTTGACATACTATGTGCAGAAAAAGCAGTTAATCTCTCACCATGTTCACATACTACTCCCTCTTTTCCGGTTTATAAGGCTCAAACCTAAAATCTCATCAACCAAGAGGGTGCTTGGATACAAGGGACTATTTTTAGTCTGATTAAAAATAGTCTCTTTTAGAGGCTAAAGTTCCAAGCACCCCTGACTAAAAAGAGGCTAGGATTAGTCTTGAGGCTAAAATCTTTTAGTCATGGAAAACCTACTAAAATATGTATTAGCTCTCTCTCTCCTCATTTAATTCCTCTCCTTAGTTCTGGATTGGAGGGTTTGGAGGATAATAAATGCTCAATAACTAGATTTTAGTCTCTTTAGTATTTGGATCCAAGCATGGGTGAGACTAGCAAGTTTTAGTCCCACTACTTTTAGTCATGGGACTGAAACGTATCAAGCAGGCTCCAAGGCACTTGGTGTATAGAGGAATGTATCTCGTACTCTACAAAACTACCCAAATTAAAATGATGCATTAATTTGAATTAATTATAGTGCATGCATGCTTGACCACTAGATGAGTAGGAAAGTTATATGCATTGGGGAGTTTCTTTTTAATTACTACATGCAAAGATTTAATGCACCTTGGAATCTCAATAGGAGATGGAGATGAGCCTTTTAAATTGAAAAAACGAAAAATTTAAGATGAGCCTTGTAAACCGGAAAGGAGGGAGTATGTGCAGAAAAAGCAGTTAATCTCCAGATCACGGGAAAGAACAAAAATTAAACGGGATCATTGTTTCTGGTTGATTTCCCGATGCTCGTTCAGGCAGTCAATAGGCAGTCGCTGTGTGCTGACGCCGTTTAAGGCGTTCGTGCTTGACGTTGGCTGCCGCCGCCGCCCACTGGAAGAGTCCCGCTGATGGTGTCCGCGCCGCCGGAAGGAGCGAGGCCGCATCACCCCGCGCCGGAGGACGCCCCATGCGCCGCCGGACGAGGCCTGCGGCGTCGCGCGCCCGCCGGTGGCCACCGCGTTGCAGGGCTACATCACAATCGAGAGGCGTCTCCTCTGATTTTGTGGCCTTCTCGCTTTTGGTAGAGCCGAGTCCAGAGACAGATCGAGAGAGACATTCAATTGTATTCTCCGTACGTGACGGTTAGGGAGCGGGATTATCCCCTATATAACCGCAAGGGTTATATTTCAACACCTTTTTCGCGTGCCCGTGGTGGGAGTAGCCCGCAATGGGATTTTTTTTCCTGATGCTTTTGTCGTGAGGCAAGAAGGACGAAGGCATATACAACAATTGAACATAGAGACCGAGAAGGCGAAAACAAAAGCGGCTCGGGCCCGGCCCGATCCCGGATCTTCGCCGCCGGCGACGCCGGTTGGAGAGGTGATGGGGGAGGTGCGCGGTGCTCTATAGCAGCTAGTAGGTGTAGTTCTAGTTTTTCCTTAGAGGAGTTTGGCCTAGTGCCGGAGATTGGCGTCATGCCGATGAGGATTTTGCTGCCGGCGCGCCCGAGCCGCGTTCGGTGGTTCCTGGCGATACTCTTGTTGGTGGTGGCGGTTGGCTCGCTGCTGTTGGAAGGAGGTGCGCTGGAATCCTCGGAAATAAGCTCGATGTCTTCCCTGGTATGCAGGAATCCCCTTCGCTTGCTCTCGCCGACGGCAGTCACCATGGTGGTGGTCAAGTCGACGGGGACTGGTATGAAGACGGCTCTTGCGACCGGTTCCAGAGCAAATCATCGATGGTGCTTGAGCTTTGGCGCTCCCGGCGGACAGCCGGCTTGCAGCGCCGCCGCGCCACCGAATCCTCTGGCCAAAGGGCGGCCAAACCTCTTCCTCCTAGCCTTGAAGCTATATGGGAGGCAGTGCTACTCTAGCTCGATGTTCACGGCTTGCTGCGGTGAAGAACTCGTCGGACCAAGTGGTGATGTCCCCGGCGCCGGCGAGTTTGGAGTCGATCGGGAGTGGCTTGGACCTGATTGCGTTCCTCTTCAGATCTTTGGGGTCCTTTCTGCATATTTCAGGGACTGCGTTGTAATTTTCAGTTTGTTGTGTGTCCTGTTGCTCTGGCTTGTACTACCGTATTGTAACATCAAATAAAGTTTGGGGTCCTTTTGGACCCTGCCCTTGTTCAAAAAAAAACATAGAGACCGAGACAGATCGAGCAGCCAGCAAGCCGACTGATTTCCCCATAAATTATATAGTCGGTTGACGCCTTAGTGCTCGCCAATAGTTAGTCAAAAAGACTATAGCATGGGCACGTGTCTAATTACATAAATGACATTATGATAATTGTGACATGGACAATCTGAGAACTATTCGTATCTACTTCCTAAATATTTGTCTCTCTGGAGATTTCAACAAGTGACTACATACGGAGCAAAATGAGTGAATCTACACTTTAAAATATGTTTATATACATCTGTGTGTGGTAGTTCATTTAAAATCTTTAAAAGGCAAATATTGACTACATACGAAGCAAAATGAGTGAATCTACACTTTAAAATATGTTTATATACATCTGTATGTGGTAGTTCATTTAAAATCTTTAAAAGGCAAATATTTAGGAACAGAGGGAGTAATTGTTATGTTGATAATTGTTGCATACCACGGCGGTTTGCTAGGCCATGATAGATGGATCTAACGAGAATCGCCTGACATCCACTATATGTACACCATAACGGCTTGCAATAAGACGACGGTGCTAAGAGCATTTCCAGCCGTTGGCCCTCCTAGGAGGCATAAAAATCGCCGTGTGGGGGCGAGCCGGCGGCATACTCGGCACTGGGGGCGGTTGGGCACCCAGCCGTCGGCCCCAGGCGCCGATTTCGGCCCATTATTTGGCTCAATTTTGTCCAAAAACAGCCCGATATTTGCGTGAATCGACCCATATTTGATGCGGTTCGGCGTGTTTCGACGTGAATTTTTGTATACGAATAAAAATCAATTAGTTCATCGCATAGTTCGGCAGGATTGGGTGTGTTTTTTCCTTCATAGTTCATCACAGAAAATCAATATAAAACAAATAGTTCAATATAAATTATATAGTTCAACAAATAAAAACTCAAGTTTCATCACACGTCATTCCCCGCGTCGCCCCGGCCTCACCTTTGGGCCACCATAGGTGCTCCACCAGATCGTGTTGCAGTTCTTGATGCACCTGTGGGTCTCGGATCTCCTGACGCTTATTGAGGTAGTCAGTCCAGGTTGCCGGTAGCTGGTGATCAACTTGGGCAAGAGGACCCTGCCTGTAATATGGTTCAGTGTCAAACAGTGGCTCTTCCTCGCTCTCAATGATCATGTTATGCAAGATGACACAACAAGTCATGATTTCACACATTTGATCTTTCGACCAGGTTTGAGCAGGGTACCGGACAACAGCAAATCGAGATTGGAGCACACCAAATGCCCGCTCGACATCCTTCCTGCAAGCCTTCTGAACCTTTGCAAAGAAGACGTTCTTGCCTCCTAGCACAGGGTTTGAGATAGTCTTCACAAATGTCGACCATCTCGGATAGATGCCATCAGCTAGATAGTACCCCTTGTTGTAGTGCCGCCCATTGACCTCGAAGTTCACTGGAGGAGAATGACCTTCAACAAGCTTGGCAAAGACAGGGGAGCACTGCAGGACGTTGATGTCATTGTGAGTTCCTGGCATCCCAAAGAAAAAGTGCCAAATCCAAGGTCCTGTGTGGACACTGCCTCAAGTACCACACTGCAACCGCCTTTGGCGCCTTTGTACAACCCCTGCCAAGCAAATGGACAGTTCTTTCATTTCCAATGCATGCAGTCAATGCTTCCAAGCAACCCAGGAAATCATGTTGCTGCATTCTGTGCTAGGATCCGAGCAGTGTCTTCCGCATTGGGTGTTCGCCAGTATTGCGGTCCAGACACTGCCACCACTGCCCTGTAGAACTTGTAGAAACACTCAATGATGGTGGACTCGGCCATGCGCCCATAGTCGTCAAGTGAATCACCGGGAGCTCCATGTGCAAGCATCCTCATAACTGGCGTGCACTTCTGGATTGAGGTGAATCCAAGTGTGCCGGTGCAATCCATCTTGCACTTGAAGTAGTTGTCGAACTCCCGGATGGAATTCACAATCCTGAGAAAAAGCTTTCGGCTCATCCGATAACGGCGCCGAAATATTCTCACCGTGCGATGGAGTGTCGGCGAAGTAGTCCGAGTAGAGCATGCAGTAGCCTTCCAGACGATGTCGGTTCTTTGCTTTCACCTGCCCAGGCGCCGAGCCACCTTGTCGCGGCTTTTCACTGCTCGCGAGCAGGCTGGCGAGGGCGGCGAGCACCATGAGATGCTCCTGCTCCTGGACGTCGGCTTTGGCTTCCTTCTCCAGCAACGCCGTGAGCGCCTCCTCATCTTCGGAGTCCATCGTCGGGCCGGGCAAATCACCGAACACCTTGCAGGCGAGGTGGGCGCAAACCCGCCGGTGTACAGGCCCTGCGCGGTCGGAACGCCGGAAAAGTTGCCTGGACGGCGGCGGAGAGGCTGCCTCGGCGAAACCTCTTCTTTTTTTTCCGGCGGGGAATGATCTATCTAGTTGTGGTGGGCGGTGGACGGCACCGGGATCGGCAGGGTGGCGCAGGGTGGCGGCCGAGCGCGGGGGGGTCGGAGGCGAATCTGGACAGATAGCTTGACTCTTGCGCCGGAGTCCCCGAGCGCCCCCCAGTGCACCGGGTTCGGCCTGCGATTGCCGGGCGCAAAACGGGCCGAGCCAACGGAATTCGGCGTCCTGGGAGCGCAACTGGGGTGTTTTTTCGGCGTCGGCACAGAAAAAACGCCTGGAAAGGGTCTGTTGGGAGCGCGGCTGGAGATGCTCTAACACATAGATGCACTAAGCTATCGATGGCAGCTACACGATCGTTGTGCCAATAGCGACAGGAACATTCTTTTCCTTTCTGAGCAACATTGCGGCAACTATCGATGGCAGCTACACGATCGTTGTGCCAATAGCGACAGGGACATTCTTTTCCTTTCTGAGTAACATTGCAGCAACAACAGTGTCAAAGCAAGAAAAACATATTAAGACGGTATCACTCGCCGGTCAGTGGTCTTTGTATTGATGTATAGTTTGATTGCGAACTAGTTACCTCTAAACTACTTCCTTTATATCAAAATGTAAGACGACATCTTACATTTTGTCAAAATTTTGTTGCAGAGGTAGTAGTTTGCAAGACCCAACCAATATTGAGGGCGAATTATAAATATGCTAGGGAGGGTTAGCAAGACCCAACGAATATTGAGGGCAGATTATAAAATATGCTAGGGAGGGGCAGCTTATTTTAGAAGCCGTCAAAAGAACTAGGCCCTAATCAGGCCTACCTGAAACCAAACACGGTAACGGTTTTGCATGGGCAGTGCTATACGGACGATAAAATATGGACGACCAGCGGACAACAATAATCCAGCCAGAGGATCTCATCCACAGCAGTGTAAGGTCCTTTGGATTATTGATCGTACATAGATCGACCGCACTACGTCGTCTGTGGAGCAATTCCGGTTTTGCATAGCACCGTACCAGAAAACAGTGAAACAAACATGTCTTTTAGTAAAAGAAAAGAAAAGGTTAGCCAATTTGGTCGCCAGAATAGTTCAGTTGAGGTTACCAGTTCACCTCACCACCTACTTTTTAGATGAAAAATATCCTGAGAGCAAAGAGGTCGAGAATACCTCTAATAAGGGTAACGTTCATCATTTATATTTTCCATTTACTACTAATATAGTTGCTCACAACTACTCATAACAAATATGAATAATATAGCACAAAAGGGCCTCTAACTATCAAGCCAACAGTGAGTTTGTATAAATACAATCACAAATACAGCACACGTGTATTTGCTCAACTGTTGTACTCCCTCCATCCCTAAATTATTGTCTTATATTTATCTAGATACGGATGTATCTAATACTAAAACGTGATTTGTTACATCCGTATTTGGACAAATTTAAGACAAGAATTTTGGGACGGAGGGAGTATAAAGGCAACTATAACCACCAAGGGATCGGAACTGCACTTGAGCACGTAAAATGAAGTTTGACGCCACCACAAAACATAATAGACGGATCAAGCACCTACACAACTTTCCCAGCAACCATAACTCGAACTGAAACTTCCTCCGCCAGTCTTCTGAGCATACTCTGCAATGGTTTTGCGTGCACAAGCGTCCCATGTCCTTGCGATTTCTCGCAGCGACATGGGCTCAGCTAGACCGCGCAGTAATATGCTAAACTTTGACTTTGCTTTCATAGACAGGTCTTCCGAGTTTCTGATGCAGGTCCATTGCAGCACAGTTAGTTCAATCTTCACCTAATAATAAGCTACACTTGGACATGGTGATACGCGGGGACTAATGGACAGAGTGACTACGGACCTTTGTTCATCCGGAAACTTGTCGAGGAGCACCGGGGAGCATTTAGGGTAGCTAGCAGGAACAAGCAACCTCAACGGCATAATTGGGCTCTAGCACATTCCAACAAGAAGAAATGAGCAGATGAAATAGATCCACAACATAGTGTGCTTTCAAAAGCTTACCATCTGTGCAGATGCAAAAATGGACTTCAAGCTCGGACTAACAGCCACAGCAGTAAATGTGCATTTGATGACTGTCCCTTCAGCTCCTTCACATGTACCAGCGAATGACTCAGCATCGTCCTCACATACATGGAGCTCCGTGTCTATGAGCTGTTGGTTTATCTCCTGGATCTCCTCCAAGAGAGCATGATTTACCTGCACAAACATGGACCAAATGCCAGTGAAAATGCAAGGTAGCCAACAATTACCAGTCAAAGGAACTACATTCCCTTCCCTTCTATAGAAAAAGTAAATAAATAAATAACCACTGCTTCAAGTATAACTACTGGATAAAAATAACGTTCTCTTGTTTCTCAACAGATAATCTTAATAACATACCTCAATTTTTTGCCACTTGGCCTGTGAGGTTGCAGTTGATTGTAGATCAGGGGTATCTACACTAAATGTTTGCTTGAAGCTATCGTTGACACTTCCAGCTGATGACACATTAAGAGGCATGGCACTTGTATCACGCTTCATTTTCTTCGATGCACCACTTCCATCATTTGTTATAAAATTCCTGGCTTGTAACCGGCACTTTGTCATAGCAACTAAATCTTCACCAACGGCAGCTCTCGAGCCATTACCAGGTGCTGACCCAGCAATCCTGTCAATCATGCTGACAACAGATCGAATGTCGCTAACTGCAGCATTAAGAGACTCGCGCTGTGTTGTTCGCAACTGCATGTAACACACCGTTGAACATAAAACAGGCAAAAGATAATAACTGGAAGACCATGTATCAACTAATTTAAAGGACTAAACTGAACAGTGTAAATGGCTTCTTATGTATTTACCACAACAGCAGAACAGACTACCAGACAAAAAATCTGGATTCTGTACAGTAAAAATCAACAGAAGTAATGAAACCAGGTCAATTCTTTTTGTTTTCACATGAACTTTCGAATATTAGGATAGCAAGAATGGACATGGATAGGCAGCACCTCCATCATGTGAAAAACTAGTTGACCGAAGTGGAGTAACATATTTTCATGTTACACTTAACATGTTTCGGATCTTCAGATGGTAAGAACAAAAATGATTATGTGAAATTCCTATCATTTGAGCAACTAGTTAATTTTAGTGGACCAGAAAAGGGAATGATATATCTAACTCCTATAATCAAATTGCCATTCTTGGCCCTCATTCTTTTTATGCCAGTATGCTTCAGAACAGTCTGGCCATCGTCAAGTTTTACAATACTCCCTCCTACTCCAAAAGGAGGACCTGCACGCTTTTCAAGATTTAACTTCGACCATCAATTAGAACAATATAATACGTAAGTTATGTAACTTTAAAAATTACCATTGGAAAATTCTTTCTGATACGAATTTAATGGTATAACTTATGTGACATGTACCCCCATTTCATTCATTAAATTTATGGTAAAACTTGAATTTTGAAAAGTGTGTGTGCCTTCTTTCTGGAGTCGGGGAGGGGGGGGGGGGGGGGGGTTACATTCAGAACAACACCGATTAAAGCACAAAAAATTACACAGAAAGTAAATATAAGTTCACAGGATACTTACTGCTTTAAGTAAGCGATCCAGAGGCCTTTCTACTGCACTTGATTTGGTTGGAGCTTGAGTTGGCATGTTAGCCTGACTTCCATCCACGCTTGTAAATTCTGCTAGCAAGGGCGATGCTGATATCCCTGGTGTGTTCACAGCAATCGATTGTGTTTGTGGCACTAGGGATGTTTGCTGATGTCCAGCCTGCCCAGTATTAGTAAGTGATGATATATTGGAGTGTGGTTTGTCTGAATCCACTGGTATAGGAGAAGGGGCGATAGACGGGGATGGTGATGGAACAAATGGTGAGTTAGCTGAATGCAAGGGTGTCCCAGTCTTGACTTGAGATGGCAATGGATTGTGCTGATCAACCTGAGGAGAATGGTGAGAAATTTGTGGGGATGATGCTTGAAGGTTGTTTTGTGGGGACGAAATTGGGAAAGCACCACTCTGTTTCAACTGCTGATGATAATAGTTACTGCGTTGGCCCAAGTGCTGTTGATACATACCAGGTTTCATTGCAGTTCCTTGTCTAACCTTTAACTCGTTAACGTCATTTCCAGCATGAAGCTGTGGAATCTGCATCTGTACTGGCTGCTGTTTCTGCAAGTGTTGCTGTACTGGGAGCTGCTGTTGAAGCATTTGTTGCTTTTGCTGGTACTGTTGAAACATCTGACGCTTCATTTGCTGACTCTGCATCATTTGATGATCCTGCTGTTGCTGCTTCAGCTGCTGAAATGAACTTGCATTTGCTTGCATGGAGTTACCGTTAGGTTGCATCGTACTCACTGAGTTGTGAGATAACATGCTACTACTTGTCTGCAGTTGTGTATTCATTGCTCCCTGCATCGGCACAGTGCTTCCCTGTTGTAATGCGCTACTCACTGAACCATGCTGCAAAGAATTGAAATTGCCTCCTTGAGCAGTCTCCAAATTAGAGTCAGCCTGATGCTGTATGTTTGCACCATTTTGCTGTGTGGGGGCACTGAAGTTCTTTGTTGGAGGCGCAGGTACATGCTGGATACCAGCTGCACTAGAGGACTGTAACCCGGTGCTCATGCTTGACAAACTTGCTTGAGGATTAGTATGACTATCATGCTGCTGCAAAGTTTGGGAAGGCTGTTGCTGCTGTGAAATGCTAGAATTAGGAGCTTGTCCTGCAGGTGGCTGGAAGTGTTGCTGTATTTGTGGCTGTACTGGCTTCCTTCTTTGTGAATTCAAGATACTGATAATCTGTTTCTCGTATTGAGGAACTTTGTCCCTCATAGCAGGTTGGATAGTACTCTTGCTAATTTGCAGCATTTGTAATATACGTTCCAACATTATTTTAAAGCTCTTCATTCTATCATACTGCTCAGATGGCTTTTGAGGTGGTATAATGCTGTCAACATGCTGTAGCTTCACAGATATCTTATTGAACAATTCACTGAGTTCTGCAAAGTATTGGTCCTTCAAGCTCTTAATCTGTTGACAAAGACCACATATACATAAGTTTGGCGCAGAAGCTATATAGAGATGAAAACAGAACAGCTAATAGATCATGGTTTGTCTAAGTCAGCAAATATGGCTCTGGCAAGGTACTTCAAGTACTTTTAGAAGCATACAGATCTAAAATAACATAAGAAACTATGATGCCCATAAATAAAATCGCTTTAAAAAAGATTGCTAACTGCCTTGAGGATTTACTACATCTACATACTCTATGGATGTATGCTCCATACCCCACATTCATACAGAATTCCGTGTACATATAATATATATATACATATATATTGGACCGCGCTAAGTCCCGAACGTTCGGATTTTGCCCATGGCAAATCGAAAGTTTTTCATGGCAACTTTAGTTGGATGGCAAGTTTAGTTGCTAAGCATGGCAATTCCACCCGCAGTTTTTTTTGGTTTTTTTGCCAGGAAATTGCCATGCGTGTGAACTAAACTTGTCATCCTCGCGTTAACTAAAGTTGCCATAAAAACCGTTTGATTTGCCATGGACAAAATCCGAACATTCGGGATTTATCTTTTCGAGGAGGATTTTCTATCATAGCTTACCCTAGAAAGAGCTATCGGTACAGTGGTCTCGCTTCGTGATTCGCACTAGCTGCCTGGTGTGGTACCGTCTGAAACCCATGTGATGGGCTAACTGAGCTCTGGTGGCAGGCCGGTTCTGGCCACTTTATGCATAATGGTCTGACAAAAAGCCTGCCCAGTGTGTGCTGACGAAGGATTCGCCGTCACAAGAATCTGTACGTCACAGGTTCCACCGGTCGACCAGCATGTTGTGTAGGTTTTGATATGTACGGGCAGGCCGTTACGTCCCGTTTTCACAAGTGACGCACGTCGGCGAGACGGACACAGCTTTGGTCCGCTAGCCGTGACGGATCCATGTGTATGCCTGGGAGGAACCTATGCATTGTATACGTATCCTTCTGTATATCGCGCATATCCTTGTGATACGTAGCACGTCAGTCACGTGTCTGTGAACCGCATTTGTCTGTCCGTGTACGGCTCGTGTGATATAGTCTCATGGGTGTCATGCAGTAGCGTCAGATTCATGAGGGCAGGGCAGTCTCTCTTTCAATGCATAGACAGAGTCTCACCAACTGCCGTAGTAATGCATGCCGGTTTCGGCTCGTCGGCGAGCACTTAAGGACGCGTGCCTAAGGGCCTAGCGAGCGTCAAGGGTCTCGTCCGATGACGCAATTCAAAGCCATCAGTATGCTTTGTTCATATATATGCTACCACGACCTCCCCCGTCGAGCGGTGCAGTCTTGATAGTAGCCAGGCGTACAGACAGATGAGCCGGGATCTTATAAGAAGACTGCCAGAATGTACAGACAGATGAGCCGGGATCTTATAAGATTGCCAGAATGTAGTGCATCTACACACTAGACTAGACTATTGCGTTGTATGAAATTCCGGTTCCAATTCCAGAAGAGGAATTGGCAGGTTGTTTCATCTTCTAACCTCTTTGTTCTAGGGGCCACTGTCTACGAATTTTAGGAAGTTACATGAAAGGGAGTACCAAAAATGATGATATCGGTAATTAAGTATGATGTCTCACCATTTGATATATCTCCTCTTGCCAATCACCTGCACCTGCATGGCCTGTTTGAGCAGTAGAGTCCGCAGATGCTGCATAACAAGCAAGGTTGTCAAAGAGTACCAGGATACAATGAACAAGCCAACAAATAACAAGCTAGAAGAACATTGTAGGATGGAATGCAGGGGCAATTGGAAGACTTGTGAACCAAAATGAAGAATCACAGAAGATCAATATGGTCAGCTTTGTCATCATGATCATTGCACAATACAGTATCATTTTCAGAAACAAATCCAACAAACAAGAAGAAACAATGTAGTGAACGAGAGTAACAGAAGATCAATAAGGTCAGTTTAGTCAACATGATGATTACAGAGTACTTGATCACTAAATATCATAGTACATAATTCCATCTTCGAGCTGTCATTCTATCCACCTTACTGCAGGTAAAAAAAGAGTAAAATGCAGTTTTGAAGCTTTTAGAGATAACTTGACACCCCCTTGATAGTTCTAGGACCTGTGGTGCATTTTACTCGTCAAAAACATATAAATACATCTGAAATATGAATCTGGTTGTCATCTCCAAAAAAGTTTCATTAATTTCAAGCTAGTTCATGTACCATAAACACTAATTTCATAATCTGTTTGTTGCAAGAGGATTGCTGCATGGAGGATTAGGGATAATCAGCCTAACCAACTACAACAGCAAATACACCTTACATAAAGGAACGGAGGGAGTACTATGTAAGACGAAAATAATGAGAGGCCAGATCAATAAGTTAGTTTGAACTGTACAAGAAAGTAACACAACAGGAAGATATACACAAGAACAAGGAGGGGAAAAAAAGGGAGAACAGTAAGAGCATACAATGGATCTACAAACAAAGTGCATGTGAAAACTTACTACTAGAGGAAACTTCTGGAAGGCCCCTATGTGCCTGAATAAATTGTTTTTGCTGATCCATGTTATTTTGTTGCAAGAGCATGCCTCCTGAAGTTTGAAGTCTTTGCTGCATGGAGGATTGCTGCATCCCTAATTGCTGTTGTAGTTGGTTAGGCTGAGACTGGAACTGCGACATAAGATGCTGTTGCGATTGTTGAGGTAGGTTGTGTTGAGACTGAGGTTGCATCAAACCCATTGGTGGCTGCTGAGCATGCTGTTGTTGCTGTGGTTGCTGAACTTTTGTTTGGAGCATATGCATCCGCTGCATGTTTGAAACATTAGGTACAGTCCCAAGAAGCTGCTGCGGCTGTTGATTTTGTTGCTGCTGCTGTAGACTCGACATGTTTGACTGAGAGCCCAATTGTTGCGGCTGATGCAAAGGCGTAGACGTCTGGTTCAACATCTGCTGTGTTTGCTGCACACTCAAGAGATTATTTGACTGAACTGGTAGCCTCTGTTGCTGCTGCATCTCCATAGCACCATTCTGTTGACCAATTAGCTGATTTTGTTGTACATTTGGTTGCTGTCCCATCAACTGTTGATGCTGCTGTTGTAAAGGAATATTGGGCTGCAGACTCTGCAGAGAAGGCTGTTGATGCATGGAGGGCTGTGCTTGTTGCTGCTGCCTCCCAACAGATTGCTGAGGTTGCTGGAGCAATGATTGCACAGATTGTTGTACGGAATTCAATTGATTCTGTTGAATACCACTCTGAGTAGCTGACTGCATGGCCATTGGCTGCGTCTGTGGAACGGTAGACTGCCCAGGGTGAAGGCCAGATGACATTTGCATCATGGATTGCTGTGAAGATTGCATCTGTGTTGGCTGCAACAAAGATTGCTGCTGCTGAATATGCGGTTGCATAAGTGCATTCTGCTGCAATTTCTGTTTCATAAGCATTTGCTGCTGATGATAAATTAATTGCTGTGATTGTTGCTGTTGCTGCCTTCCTGCCATTTGCCTTTGTACAGCATAAATATCTTGTGAAGTGCCTTGCGCCAAGCCATTATTCATTGTGTTCTGTGGCATGACAGACGCATTCTGCATCGTTGATGTTTGGTTGACACCTGGCAAGTTCTGTCCGATATTAGCGAGGGAAGAAGCTTGTACAGATGTAGAGCTATTTGGCTGCCGGGCCTGTTGCTGAGACATCAAGGGAATTACTGATGTTTGTGCTTGATTGCTGCCTTGTGGTGGGAGTCCATGAGCTGTTTTAGAGAAAGTGTCATATAGTGTGTTAAGAAAGTATCTTGTGAATAAATACTTCTTGCGGAACTGTAACAGGCACACAAAGCGCTGAAAGCAGCATCTTACAGATCAAATTAGGAAGTTCTGCATTTTCAATGAGAAAAAAACATGTGCCAGAGCAATTAAAGCCTTAAAGGGCTGTCAACCTGATTTGTTTTAGTGAGCATGCAAACAAGTGTTTGCGTATCTTTTCGTTAAGACGGGAGTCAAGGTAAGTACAGCTCAGAGCTGATCAACTGATTTAACAGCTAATGGCTAGTTCCTTTGCGACAAACTGAGAAGCAGATCACAGCTGAGTAGTAGCAAGGAGAGCATAAACACAATTCTACAAAGAGCAGAAGATGGTCCAATGTTACTGTAACTGAATGGTCCAACATAAAGCTAAGTTACATTTAACCTACCATATGGTATAATCATTCCATGAGTGGGTCGTTCACTGGCGGAGCTATGTGTATTACTGCAGGCGCCATGCACCCCCTCCCCCCCCCCCCCCCCCCTCTTGGAATTTTTTTTTGTGAAGAAGCAATGTAATTCAGTATTTGGGTGTCACAAATTGAGAGAAATATAGTTTATGGTCCCTTTAGAAAATTATATTTCGTCATTTGCCCCCTTAGTCATCTGTCAGCTAGCTCCACCACTGGTGTGGTTTCACAACATTAATCAACTTCCTGGAAGAAACCCACTTTTTAATTCTGAACGGTTGCAGAAGTTCACTTTGCAATCTTAACTCTGAAATCAGTTGTTTTTATCCTTGAACTGTTCAATCCATTCATTTTACCCCTTTTGTCCTATCACAAGTGGTTTCTGCTGACTCAGAAGGCACATGGTAGACATATGGCATTGGCATCACAATATACCTCAGCAACTTAACTAAAGGTTATGCTTAGAATATAAAAGAAAAGGAAATTAAAAAATAATTTCCTTTGGTAAAATCTTAATTATTTTGAAAATTCAGAAGGGTTAAGGTGTGACATTATTTCTTAATTACAATATACCTCAACATCACAATACATTATTTCTGATGACTTGTTGCTAGCCAGTGTGAAAAACCGTTCTTCGAGTCCCCTAGTTAAAGAAAACGTTTTTCCAAATAGCCAACCTGAATATCCTTTTTTTTAAAGAACACTGATTATGGTTTTTTCTGATGTTTCAAACTTTTAATATTTTATTTCTTAAATTGCTGCTAAGGTGTATAAGTTGATGCCACATCAGCATAAAACCACCATGGTTAGGGCTAAGGGGGTAAAGAAAACTGATTTAGTAGTTCACGGTTAAAAACAACCAGTTTCCGAGTTCAAGATTGAAAGGGAACTTTTGCAATAGCTCAACTTAAAAAATGGATCTTTTTCAATACTCATGCTGACACATGCATCCTTATTAAAAACGACCAGACCACTGGTCTGGCAAAAATATACCAGAACCAAGCCATGTTCCAATCCAGTTCACAGTGAAGGCTGTTCATCCAATCAGCCTGCTGTGAACCGGCGAAAACCCGGTTGAACAACCCAATCGAGCGCTGGACCAGGGTCAACAAAATATTCTGTATGTGCAAAGAATCAGACCATCTTTAAGGTAGAAAGAGGGACTGCCCCAATCGAATAACTAACTAGGCTGTTTGTTTGTTATCTAGTAGAAAAAACCGTGCAATAATATTTATTGAACCAACAGGTTGGACCGCGGAACCGGAGGTCTGACCACTGAATTGAGGCACTTACCGTATCGCTCCGGGTTCATGACACAAGCTAGATGCAAAATTCTTGTACATTATGCTGAAGGGTGGAGGGTGATTTTATGTAATAAAGCACATAATCTCAGCACATGATGCAATAAAAATATTGACATTCAAGTGAACAATAAAATATGCAACCTCTATTTACTATATATATGGTACCTTACCGGAGTTGTTTTGATTTGGTATCACTTGAGCATTTCCAGGAGCCTGTTGTGTCTTCGTCTCCATAGAGAGCATTTTCAGAGAAATCTTCCGCAAATAATCAGACTGAATAATACAAAAGAAAATGATGTAAGTTATATACCAAATTATTGCAACCAACAGTTCTGGTGTGATTAGAAGTTTAGCACAGTCGAGAAGATGTTTCAGCTTTAACATCTGAATTCAAAAAAAGTCACCTAGGCAGCAAAACACACTGCCTCAAATAAGTGATGTGAACAGAAAACCCAAATCAAAACAGTGTTCCCTAACTTTATCAAATAAACAAATATTCACCATAACTGAGTTGGGCAATATGATGAACAGTCGTAGGCTGCTCCAAGGTTTGCCACAAATAAGCCAGAGGAACAGAAAAGCGAAATGGAAATAGTGATATATAATACACCACAACCAAAATAAATACATTTGATTTTTTTTTACCAGCTTGGAGTAGATACAGTCGAGTAAGGTCTTGTTTGATTTTCGGCCCAAGATAAATGATTGTATACCATTCTGTATCCCGTGGACTTGGGTCTATCCTTTTAACAGAAGATAGTTTTATTTCATCTTATAACAAATTTGGATGCATGGACACATCAAACACAATAAGCGTCGCGGTAAGGGCGACTCCTCGCGGTGTCCACCTGTCTATTTTTACTGCGCCAGGTTTTACCGAACGAACGAAGAAATACAAAAAGAAAACAAAAACGAGTGCTTCTCCCCTCGCACCCGGCTAGGGTAACCGCCGCCACCCTCCCTTGCGCTCATGCCCTCTCCTCCTCCTGCCCCAGGCTCCACAGCAACGACTGGATGCGGCTGCCGAAGGAGCAGCGGTGGCCGACGGCCTCGTGGCAGCAACGACAGGCAGAGAGCTGCGGCGGCCCGCAGTGGAGGAGCAGCAGCGGCCAACGGCGACGCGGACATGGCGGCCGTCATGGGCAGAGCTGAGCCAAGACAGCGTGGTGGCCGAGCATGATCTGGAGAACCGGTGGGCAGTGGTGCAAAATCTGGGCAGGCGCGACCTGCGCAAGTTGGAGGCGAGGTGATGGCGTTGACCAGGACGTCTTCGCAGATCCTCATCTTGCCGCCGGGAGAGGAGCTCGTCCAGGATCCCCGCTTCTCCATAGATCCGCGACAGAGGTGCTCGAGGAGGAGCTTCTTCTCGGGACGCCATGGAGATCGTCAAGGTGCGCCCCCATGCCCCCTCCAGGGTATGCTAGGTAGTGTGTTTCTTGTTTCCTGTCATGGTTCTCTGCAGTTTTAAACGCCTATGAACAGGTCGCACTCCAGATCCTCCGTTGCCGCATGGCACCACCTTGACACAGAGTGAGCTTTCTTCTTCACTAACCAACACATACATGTAACTCTGTTTCTATTTTAGAGATGATGCATACAGATGTAGCAAAATCTAAAGTTGTTTTTGTATTCAGAATAAATTTAGAGAAACACGCATGTGCAGGTTGCCAGTTTAGAACTCAGGTGCAACCACTCTTTGCTTGTCTGCTACCCGTGATAAAATTAATACACATTACATGTAACTCCGTTCCCGTGTCATATTCTACCAACAGCCCACTCAAATTGTTCCACAGCTCTCTATTTTTAGCTATGCTTGTGTTGTGGCAGTACTTAGTTCTCATCACGTTTCGTTCGATGGAAATTCAGGGAGCGCTGGTGATGTGCTTGAAGATGACCTCGTTGTGAGTCTGAAAGTGTAGGTCTCCCTCGGCATAAGCAGCATGGGCCGCACAGACAACCAGCTCTGTCCTGCTCCAGTGTTGCCGTCCGTTGACCCAACGAACAAGAAAGGCATCAACAAGAGAAGCACGACACATGTACATGTACACATGCACTTCTTTCTTCCTGATTTTCCGTTCCTCTTTCTTCCAGTGCCTTGCTGTTAGAGCTTCTCTTCTTGGACCATCAACGGATAGTTGTATGCATGCACTTTCGTTTGTCTCACCCTTCCAGTGCCTTGCTGTTAGAGCTTCTGTGATTGCTAAATATTATTTAAGATAATTCCTCTTGATAGCATCTTTTGCCATGATTGTTGTTGTTTATTTAACCGAAAAATAGATTCTTCTGAAGTTTAACATTCCAATGGACAATGGAGTATGTATTTATGTGCTTGCCTAATTATATCATGCCAATTGCTTGAGCAGCGGGCACTGGTAATTATTTTCCTAAGATGATATTGAGTTTCAGTAACATAGACCCATCTGTTAATTTCAGTCTTTGGTGCTTTTGCAGATATTTAATGTTGTTGCAATTGGTAAGATAATGGGATGCAACACTTATTTACCAGTTCTAAAGCATGACTAAATATGGAAAGACCAGAGGCAAGTGTTATTTTCTCTTGTAAGCTTCTTTTGCTTGTCTATCTCCCTACTGGTATGCAGGTCTTTAATTGACAGTATTATATAGAGTTTGCTTTACATAATTTTTAAACAAATTCTCAATGAGCTACTACTTCATGGGAGGAAACCGTTTGGCTATTTTAGTGATGGATATATTTCCAACTCTTGATCCTCATCAATAATCACCAGGCCTTGGGAGTTCCCTAGCAGTCCTGGTCAGACTTGGACCAGGCACTAGGCACCCCAAATGTCTAACCACGCTCGATTCCAATCGCGGAAGCCACCAATTTTAAATAGTGAGCTTGCATAGTTGGAGACTCTAAATATACTTTCTGGCTTGATTTGCTTTCTGTTCTAACATCTATTCTTATGGGAACGCTTGTGGTTGAAACTCCACTCGACAGTTTTCTGAAATCACTTGGGACTTGAGAAGTATTCTATTACCTTCCAGTCAAAGGAGGTTTGACTATTTAACTAAATCTTCGCATTGTTTTCTTCTTCTTTGGTTGACAATTGTTGTGTTGCAGGTTGACATGGCGGCCATATGTCCTGTAAGGCTACAGGTAAAACAATGTGGGGTCTCTTTTATTGGCATGTTTCTGTCTTGGTAAGCATGCATCAAACATGCTTAGGTTGGTGGTAAACTTGTTTCTTTTTCACTTATGTTCAGCATTTCCTTGATCATTTTGTATTAATATTTTAGTATTTTGCTCTGCAATAAGATTTATGCACGGTCTGGTACTTAGAAGAATATACTGCTGGTTTGTCGATGATTTTCTCCTTGTTTGATTTTGACATTAATTTAACAATGAGTACTTAAATTCTGAATTCTGAAGAGTATGGCAGCTATATAGATTCATTATTATTCAGTTTGAGCTATGTGGCAGAAATAAGCTTCATGCTTCTCTCAACATACTAGGCACCATACAAGGCGGCGGAGGCAGCCCCTGGTACGGACAGGAGAAGATGCTGAGCTTCTCGGCCTCGACGACGTCCTCGTGTCCCTCTCTACTATAGCAGATCTGCTTGTTTCTCAGGTGGGACTGCAGTTCTTTCGAAGCTTTGCTTTCTGTATGACATGTTTAGTACTTTAGTTATGCTTCTCGAGCAGCATTGGAATGGTTCTCAGACTACTTTCTCTTGTCATCACTACAGCGATGAGGAAATTGGAGTGCATCTTAATTATTGGCATCTCATTCTATGACGAGCTCGGCAAGAAAGGCGGCAGCTGACAGGAGGATGTCACCACCAACAAGACCGAGGCCGCGTCAACGGACTCAGGTATGTGTGCTCATTGGTGGTTTCAGTTTCATAATTCTCATTACAACTAGCCTCTGTTCGCTCAATCTTTGAGAAATTTTGTCTGTCATTGCATTGTTGAGTACGTGCAGCAGGATGGAAAGCAGCGAGCAGCGGCACATCGTTCACGGAAGCGGTCGGCATGGGGCTAAGCCTGCTGTTTCTCCTCCCCAAGACCTAAGATAGCATGAGGTCTGCCCAGATAGAGGCCCTCATGCAGGAGAGAGATGAGGGAGCAGCTGGTGGTCCAGACGACGAAGATCAGCTGAACGTTGGCTCCCATGAAGTTGATTGATTGTGCCTCCGCTTTTGTGCTGCGCGCGTTGCCTTTGAACCACTGTCATTTGTGTCGTAGGTGATGTAAACTATAAGGACATATCAATAATATCTATGACTCCTAAGGCTGATCTCTTATCTCCTGTTTCCACTGTTGTGTACTCGTGTTAGTTTTCAAGTCAGAACCATGCAATAACGTGGAAGGGGGGCGCTCAACCTGGCAGCACGCCACGGGCGCGCCCCAACCGCTAGTAGCCTAGAAACATGGATTGGAAGAGTAACTAACTGAAGACACTCAAGGTACACGATACTACAAGATTCAACATGTGATCGATGATAAGATCATGATCAGCGTTTTGTCTATCATTATGTAACTAGCATTCAAAACATAGTTGCTTATTAACTTACATACATACTAAGTGTGAAATGCTAAAATAACTGGGATGTGCTCCAGATGGTTTGAGTGTGGACCTTGGCACACCCATGGCCCCAATTCAAGTCCCGGCAGCACAGAACTAACGGGCTTAATCCCAAGCATGAGAAAAATCAGGAAGCTAAAAAGCCACACAAGGTCTCACTGGGGGGGGGGGGGGGGGGGGGGCTGCTAAAGGCACTCAGACATGATGTAAACAAAAATTACACCAATTGTGGACAGGTCTGCTCTACTATTGTTGACTACTAAAAGAAAAAACCCATAACTAATGCGTGCTCTGCTCCGAGAAGTTGTGAAGATAGGTTGAATTACCTGATTGGTTGCTGCAGTATAGATCTTCTCTTCGAATCGCACAGCGATTTTTTGAAGTTCGTTCAGTCCCTCTGGCACAGATACTGGCAGATGCTTCTTGAGAGTTTCCATTCTACAGACATGACGTAAAAATGTGAATAAATTTGGGGGATGCATTTGCTTTTAAAGTGTCGTGTAGATAAAATGTGTTGCATCACAAAGTGGAACGAGTAGGCAGAGCAGGCAAGGTAGATCTCCAATTCTCAACCATATTTCTATAAGCAAGCGTAATTTCGGGGTTGATTTAGTCATGACTTGTGATCATGTGCATATTATCCTTGGGAAAGGAACGAGAAACTCTAGTTTCAGAACAGAACAAAATTGCATCCCGGAGCAGTAGTAGTAATAGAATGGTTTACCCTAGGTAATCACACGTTGTGATACTCGGTAGCATGACAAACTAGCACTTCTTGGTGAATAAACGTGTGTAATTGTTGAGATATAATTCTAGTTAATGAAGTAAATAAGATGAATTCAAAGCAGGCGTAGTACAAGTTGATTAGTGAATTCCCACAGCGGGGAATTTGACGGCGCAGAAACTGGGAGCTTGTGTGTAGATCGACGACGAATCTGTTGGTGCCGCTATGGATATGGCTAGATAAAAGCTATCAGATGGATCGATGACAAAACTGACCCGAAAACACACGCAGGAAATTCCTCTTTGTTTCTACTGAAACGGAAGGCGGAGGAAGGATCGAATCAAACCAAATCAATTATAGGCAGAGGGAGAGGAAAGTAAATCAAATCAATTAGAAGAGTCCCTACATCTTATTGACGATCCTGCTGCGCGCCTCGGGCTGGAGCTGGGCGCGCCAATCAGCTCCGGCGGCGGGCGGGGCGTTCGGGTCAACGCCGGCGGCGGCCGCGGCGGGGTCCGACCCTTGGGTGGGCCGCCAGTTAGCGTCCATGGTCGGGATCAGCGATTCGTAGGTCTCGAGGAGATGGATGGAGGTGGATTTGTGTATATACAAAACCGGAGGGCGGCGACGAGGACTTGCAGCGTGCCTTCGCCCGAGTGGTGTCGTGTGGTTAACTTCGGCAGTCACCGAGCATCTGCACTAGCGCCAAGGAAGCCCCCAAAGAGCACTTTCTCATCGCTGGCGGCCAAAAAAATATCCACTCATGCCCACGATCTCAATTATCGTTGAATTTGGACAAAATTATGGCCGACTCTCTCACCCCAAACCCAGGATCCCGAGGGCCAGCCGGGGATGCCGGCAGTTGCCTTTTGCATGCACAGGCCCACTGTCAGCCTCTCTCCCTCCCCTCTCTCTCCTCTCTCCTCCCATTTCTCTCTTTTCTCTCTCCTCTCTCCCCACCCTTTCCTTTCACACCTACCACACACGGCGCGCATGGCCGGGGCGGGGCTCATGCTCGCTCGCCGCTTCCGCCACCTTCCCACCCTCTACTCCCACCTCGACTCCGTCAGGTTCTCCGGCCCCGCCTCCGACCTGCAGCGTGCCGCCCCTCTCCGCCGTCTCCACGTTCTCCTCCGCTGTCGCGACCGCCGTCGTCCACGGAGGCAAGGCCATGACGGGGCACCGAGTCCTCGGGAGGCTGGGCGCGGACACGCGGCCGGCGAGCGGGCGCGGACGCGCGGTCGACGAGGCCTGGGCGCGGCCTGGGCACGGACGCGTTGCCGATGAGGCCTGGGCGCGGGAGGGCGCGGCCTAGGCGACGGCGCGGTCATGCGGGGCGAGCACGGCGGGGCGGGGCGCGCGCGGTGGCCAGGGGGCATGGCGGCCAGGGGCGCACGCGGCCTGGGGCGGGCAACCAGGGCGGGGCGCGGCGGCCAGGCAGGGGAGGTGCATGCCGGCGAGGAGCCCGGTCCTTCTCCTCCCTCGTCCGCTGATCACCAGCACCAGCTCGTCCTCGTCGGCCCTAGCTTCTTGCCTCCTGGGGGCGCAACGAGTGGGAAAATTCCCGCCCCCAGGCCAAAGTTCTCGCCGGCAGCCCCCCAGGAGGCAAAAAAAATGCCTCCTAGGGGGCTCAACGGCTGGAGATGCGCTAACATGCTATAATGGGGAGTAACATATGTGTGGTGTTATGCAACACTTTATTTATTAGGTTGTAGACTCATCTTGTCTTGGTATGTGTGATGTTACAGTAACTAGTTGTGTTACCACATGCTCCTCTTTCCTCATTAATTACTCATCACATCATTTGTTTTGCCTAGAGATGTTGTGGTAACATAGCTAGTTACTAGTAGTATGAGTAACATCCCACATATCAAGGCAAGATAAGTCTATAGCCTAATAAACGAAGTGTTGCATGTTATCACACATATGTTACTCCCCACTATAAAGGTAGTAACATAGACTAGTAACATGTTACTAGTTTATGTTACTACCCATTGTGGCTAGTCTAAAAGTAGTAGTAGGAGTACTCCCTTCGTTCCAAGATATAGTGCTTCCTCTATTCCCGTGCTTTAACTTTGACCATAAATTTAACCAACGAGACCGATTGCGGTGGGAACAAAAGTTATACCAGTGAATTCGTATTCAAAAGAAGTTTTCAATTATATATTTTTTTCTCCCACCACAGTCGGTCTTGTTGGTTAAATTTATGGTCAAAGTTGAACCTCGGAAAGCGCGGGCGCACTATATTTTGGAATGAAAGAAAGTAGTAGGTAGTATTATCTCGTTTTTTCTGTTTTTAACACAAAGATTTTATTATCTTAAGTGCATTTTACAGACACAAGCGTGAAAGGAGGCACGCTGGTTACAGAGAGAGTTTCTCTGATTGAAAAAACATTGCATCAATACATAAGCAACGAAATAGTACATATTTGTTCTGTACTTTTAAAGCTAGGCGTGCAAGATGATGAGCCTTGATGTTTTTTCTCTGCTAATATGAGCAATTTTTCGATATTGGAAAGAAGGGTTATTTTGTATACGAAAGAAGTGGCTTGTTCTCCCAATGCCCTGGAGCAAAAAGAATGTCCGTCGCTTTTGCTGCCAAAGGTAGTACTGAGCATGAAGGAAATATGCCCTAGAGGCAATAATAAAGTTATTATTTATTTCCTTATTTCATGATAAATGTTTACTATTCATGCTAGAATTGTATAAATCGGAAACATAATACATGTGTGAATACATAGACAAACATAGTGTCACTAGTATGCCTCTACTTGACTAGCTCGTTGAATCAAAGATGGTTAAGTTTCCTAGCTATAGACATGAGTTGTCATTTGATTAACGGGATCACATCATTAGAGAATGATGTGATTGAGACCCATTACATTAGCTTAGCACTTGATCGTTTAGTATGTTGCTATTGCTTTCTTCATGACTTATACATGTTCCTATGACTATGAGATTATGCAACTCCCGTTTACCGGAGGAACACTTTGTGTGCTACCAAACGTCACAACATAACTGGGTGATTATAAAGGAGATCTACAGGTGTCTCCGAAGGTACATGTTGGGTTGGCATATTTCGAGATTAGGATTTGTCACTCCGATTGTCGGAGAGGTGTCTTTGGGCCCTCTCGGTAATGCACATCACTATAAGCCTTGCAAGCAATGTAGCTAATGAGTTAGTTGCGGGATGATGCATTACGTAACGAGTAAAGAGACTAGCCGGTAACGAGATTGAACTAGGTATTGAGATACCGACGATCGAATCTCGGGCAATTACATAGCGATGACAAAGGGAACAACATATGTTGTTATGCGGTTTGACCGATAAAGATCTTCATAGAATATGTGAGAGCCAATATGAGCATCCAGGTTCCGCTATTGGTTATTGACCGGAGACGTGTCTCGCTCATGTCTACATTGTTCTCGAACCCGTAGGGTCCGCATGCTTAAAGTTCGGTGACGATTTATATTATGAGTTTATGTGTTTTGATGTACCGAAGGTAGTTCGGAGTCCCTGATGAGATCGGGGACATGATGAGGAGTTTCGAAATGGTCGAGACATAAAGATCGATATATTGGACGACTATATTCGGACATGAGAAAGGTTCCGAGTGATTCGAGTATTTTTGGAGTACGGGGGAGTTACGGGAATTCACCGGGAGAAGTATTGGGCCTTATTGGGCCATACGGAAATAGAGGAGAGAGGCCTAAAGGAAGGAGGCGCCCCCCCTCTAGTCCGAATTGGACAAGCGGTGCAGCCCCTTTTACTTCTCCCTCTCCCCCTCTTTCCTTCTCTCCTACTCCGGAAAGGTAAGGGGAATCCTACTAGGACTTGGGAGTCCTAGTAGGACTCCCCACACTTGGCGCGCCCTCCTCCTAGGCCGGCCGCCACCCCCCTTGCTCCTTTATATACGGGGGCAGGGGGCACCTCTAGACACAACAATTGATCTCTTGATCTCTTAGCCGTGTGTGGTGCCCCCCTCCACCATATTCCACCTCGGTAATATCGTCGCGGTGCTTAGGCGAAGCCCTGCGTCGGTAGCATCATCAACACCGTCATCACACTGTCGTGCTGACGGAACTCTTCCGCAAAGCTCTGCTGGATCGGAGTTCGTGGGACGTCATCGAGCTAAACATGTGTTGAAATCGGAGGTGCCGTATATTCGGTACTTGATTGGTCGGATCGTGAAGACGTACGACTACATCAACCGCGTTGTGCTAACGCTTCCACTTTCGGTATAAGAGGGTACGTGGACAACACTCTCCCCTCTCGTTGCTATGCATTGAAGGAAATATGCCCTAGAGGCAATAATAAAGTTATTATTTATTTCCTCATATCATGATAAATGTTTATTATTCATGCTAGAATTGTATTAACCGGAAACATGATACATGTGTGAATACATAGACAAACTTAATGTCACTAGTATGCCTCTACTTGACTAGCTCATTAATCAAAGATGGTTATGTTTCCTAACCATATACATGTGTTGTCATTTGATTAACGGGATCACATCATTAGGAGAATGATGTGATTGACTAGACCCATTACATTAGCTTAGCACTTGATCGTTTAGTATGTTGCTATTGCTTTCTTCATGACTTATACAAGTTCCTATGACTATGAGATTATGCAACTCCCGTTTACCGGAGGAACACTTTGTGTGCTACCAAACGTCACAACGTAACTAGGTGATTATAAAGGAGCTCTACAGGTGTCTCCGAAGGTACATGTTGGGTTGGCATATTTCGAGATTAGGATTTGTCACTCCGATTGTCGAAGAGGTATCTTTGGGCCCTCTCGGTAATGCACATCACTATAAGCCTTGCAAGCAATGTAGCTAATGAGTTAGTTGCGGGATGATGCATTACATAACGAGTAAAGAGACTAGCCGGTAACGAGATTGAACTAGGTATTGAGATACCGACGATCGAATCTCGGGCAATTACATAGCGATGACAAAGGGAACAACGTATGTTGTTATGCGGTTTGACCGATAAAGATCTTCATAGAATATGTGGGAGCCAATATGAGCATCCAGGTTCCACTATTGGTTATTGACCGGAGACGTGTCTCGCTCATGTCTACATTGTTCTCGAACCCGTAGGGTCCGCATGCTTAAAGTTCGATGATGATTTATATTATGAGTTTATGTGTTTTGATGTACCGAAGGTAGTTCGGAGTCCCTGATGAGATCGGGGACATGACGAGGAGTTTCGAAATGCTTGAGACATAAAGATCGATATATTGGACGACTATATTCGGACATGAGAAAGGTTCCGAGTGATTCGAGTATTTTTGGAGTACCGGGGAGTTACGGGAATTCACCGGGAGAAGTATTGGGCCTTATTGGGCCATACGGGAATAGAGGAGAGAGGCCTAAAGGAAGGAGGCGCCCCCCCCTCTGGTCCGAATTGGACAAGCGATGCAGCCCCTTTTACTTCTCCCTCTCCCCCGCTTTCCTTCTCTCCTACTCCGGAAAGGTAAGGGGAATCCTACTAGGACTTGGGAGTCCTAGTAGGACTCCCCACACTTGGCGCGCCCTCCTCCTAGGCCGGCCGCCACCCCCCTTGCTCCTTTATATACGGGGGCAGGGGGCACCTCTAGACACAACAATTGATCTCTTGATCTCTTAGCCGTGTGTGGTGCCCCCCTCCACCATATTCCACCTCGGTAATATCGTCGCGGTGCTTAGGCAAAGCCCTGCGTCGGTAGCATCATCAACACCGTCATCACGCTGTCGTGCTGACGGAACTATTTCCGCAAAGCTCTGCTGGATCGGAGTTCGTGGGACGTCATCGAGCTAAACATGTGCTGAAATCGGAGGTGCCGTACATTCGGTACTTGATCGGTCGGATCGTGAAGACGTACGACTACATCAACCGCGTTGTGCTAACGCTTCCGCTTTCGGTATAAGAGGGTACGTGGACAACACTCTCCCCTCTCGTTGCTATGCATTGAAGGAAATATGCCCTAGAGGCAATAATAAAGTTATTATTTTTTTCCTCATATCATGATAAATGTTTATTATTCATGCTAGAATTGTATTAACCGGAAACATGATACATGTGTGAATACATAGACAAACTTAATGTCACTAGTATGCCTCTACTTGACTAGCTCATTAATCAAAGATGGTTATGTTTCCTAACCATATACATGTGTTGTCATTTGATTAATGGGATCACATCATTAGGAGAATGATGTGATTGACTAGACCCATTCCGTTAGCTTAGCACTTGATCGTTTACTATGTTGCTATTGCTTTCTTCATGACTTATACAAGTTCCTACAACTATGAGATTATGCAACTCCCGTTTACCGGAGGAACACTTTGTGTGCTACCAAATGTCACAACGTAACTGGGTGATTATAAAGGAGCTCTACAGGTGTCTCCAAAGGTACATGTTGAGTTGGCGTATTTTGAGATTAGGTTTTGTCACTCCGATTGTCGGAGAGGTATCTCTGGGCCCTCTCAGTAATGCACATCACATTGCAAGCAATGTAACTAATGAGTTAGTTACGGAATGATGAATTACCTAACGAGTAAAGAGACTTGCCAGTAACGAGATTGAACTAGGTGGGATACAGACGATCGAATCTCGGGCAAGTAACATACCGATGACAAAGGGAACAATGTATGTCGTTATGCGGTTTGACCGATAAAGATCTTTGTAGAATATGTAGGAGCCAATATGAGCATCCAGGTTCCGCTATTGGTTATTGACCGGAAACGGTTCTCGGTCATGTCTACATAGTTCTCGAACCCGTAGGGTCCGCACGCTTAAGGTTTCAATGACAGTTATATTATGAGTTTATGAGTTTTGATGTACCGAAGTTTGTTCGAAGTCCCGGATGTGATTTGACATGACGAGGAGTCATGAAATGGTCGAGACATGAAGATTGATATATTAGAAGCCTATATTTGGATGTCGGAAGTGTTCTGGGTGAAATCGGGATTTTACCAGAGTACCGGGGGTTACCGGAACCCCCCCGGGGGGGCTTAATGGGCCTACATGGGCCTTAGTGGAGAAGAGGAGAGGAGGCAAGGGCTGGGCCGCGCACCCCTCCCCCCTAGTCCGAATAGGACAAGGAGAGGGGGCGCCCCCCCTTTCCTTCCTCTCTCTCCCTCCCCTTCCCCCCTTCTCCTACTCTAACAAGGAAGGAGGGAGTCCTACTCCCGGTGGGAGTAGGACTCCCTTGGCGCGCCCCCTCCTAGGCCGGCCGCCCCCTCCCCCCTTGCTCCTTTATATATGGGGGCAGGGGGCACCTCTAGACACAACAATTGATCTCTTGATCTCTTAGCCGTGTGCGGTGCCCCCCTCCACCATAGTCCTCCTCGATAATATTGTAGTGGTGCTTAGGCGAAGCCCTACGACGGTAGAACATCAAGATCATCACCATGTCGTCGTGCTGACGTAACTCTTCCCCAACATTCTGCTGGATCGGAGTACGGGGATCATCATCAAGCTGAACGTGTGCTAGAACTAGGAGGTGCCGTAGTTTCGGTGCTTGATCGGTCGGGCCGTGAAGACGTACGACTACATCAACTGCGTTGTTCTAACGCTTCCGCTTTCGGTCTACGAAGGTACATGGACAACACTCTCCCCTCTTGTTGCTATGCATCACCATGATCTTGCGTGTGCGTAGGTTTTTTTGAAATTACTACGTTCCCCAACAGTGGCATCCGAGCCTGGTTTTATGCGTAGATGTTATATGCACGAGTATAACACAAGTGATTTGTGGGCGATACAAGTCATACTGCTTACCAGCATTTCATACTTTGGTTCGGTGGTATTGTTGGATGAAGCGGCCCGGACCGACATTACGCGTACGCTTACGCGAGACTGGTTCTACCGACATGCTTTGCACACAGGTGGCTGGCGGGTGTCTGTTTCTCCAACTTTAGTTGAACCGAGTGTGGCTACGCCCGGTCCTTGCGAAGGTTAAAACAACACTAATTTGATGAACTATCGTTGTGGTTTTGATGCGTAGGTAAGAACGGTTCTTGCTCAGCCCGTAGCAGCCATGTAAAATTTGCAACAACATAGTAGAGGACGTCTAACTTGTTTTTGCAGGGCATGTTGTGATGTGATATGGTCAAGATGTGATGCTATATTTTGTTGTATGAGATGATCATGTTTTGTAACCGAGTTATCGGCAACTGGCAGGAGCCATATGGTTGTCGCTTTATTGTATGAAATGCAAACGCCCTGTAATTGCTTTACTTTATCACTAAGCGGTAGCGATAGTCGTAGAAGCAATAGATGGCGTAACGACAACGATGCTACGATGGAGATCAAGGTGTCGCGCCGGTGACGATGGTGATCACGACGGTGCTTCGGAGATGGAGATCACAAGCACAAGATGATGATGGCCATATCATATCACTTATATTGATTGCATGTGATGTTTATCCTTTATGCATCTTATCTTGCTTTGATTGACGGTAGCATTTTAAGATGATCTCTCACTAATTATCAAGAAGTGTTCTCCCTGAGTATGCACCGTTGCGAAAGTTCTTCGTGCTGAGACACCACGTGATGATCGGGTGTGATAGGCTCTACGTTCAAATACAACGGGTGCAAAACAGTTGCACACGCGGAATACTCAGGTTAAACTTGACGAGCCTAGCATATACAGATATGGCCTCGGAACACGGAGACCGAAAGGTCGAACGTGAATCATATAGTAGATATGATCAACATAGTGATGTTCACCATTGAAAACTACTCCATCTCACGTGATGATCGGACATGGTTTAGTTGATTTGGATCACGTGATCACTTAGATGACTAGAGAGATGTCTGTCTAAGTGGGAGTTCTTTAGTAATATGATTAATTGAACTTAAATTTATCATGAACTTAGTACCTGATAGTATTTTGCTTGTCTATGTTTGTTGTAGATAGATGGCTCGTGCTGTTGTTCCGTTGAATTTTAATGCGTTCCTTGAGAAAGCTAAGTTGAAAGATGATGGTAGCAATTACACGGACTGGGTCCGTAACTTGAGGATTATCCTCATTGCTGCACAGAAGAATTATGTCCTGGAAGCACCGCTGGGTGCTAGGCCTGCTGCAGATGCAACTGACGACGTTAAGAACGTCTGGCAGAGCAAAGCTGATGACTACTCGATAGTTCAGTGTGCCATGCTTTACGGCTTAGAACCGGGACTTCAACGACGTTTTGAACGTCATGGAGCATATGAGATGTTCCAGGAGTTGAAGTTAATATTTCAAGCAAATGCCCAGATTGAGAGATATGAAGTCTCCAATAAGTTCTATAGATGTAAGATGGAGGAGAATAGTTCTGTCAGTGAACATATACTCAAAATGTATGGGTATAATAATCACTTGATTCAAATGGGAGTTAATCTTCCTGATGATAGTGTCATTGACAGAATTCTTCAATCACTGCCACCAAGCTACAAGAGTTTCGTGATGAACTATAATATGCAAGGGATGGACAAGACTATTCCTGAGCTCTTCGCAATGCTAAAGGTTGCGGAGGTAGAAATCAAGAAAGAGCATCAAGTGTTGATGGTCAATAAGACCACCAATTTCAAGAAAAAGGGTAAAGGGAAGAAGAAGGGGAATTTCAAGAAGAACAATAAGCAAGTTGCTGCTCAAGAGAAGAAACCCAAATCTGGACCTAAGCCTGAGACTGAGTGCTTCTACTACAAGCAGACTAGACACTGGAAGCCGAACTGCCCCAAGTATTTGGCGGATAAGAAGGATGGCAAGGTGAACAAAGGTATATGTGATATACATGGTATTGATGTGTACCTTACTAATGCTCGCAGTAGCACCTGGGTATTTGATACTGGTTCTTTTGCTAATATTTGCAACTCGAAACAGGGACTATGGATTAAGCGAAGATTGGCTAAGGACGAGGTGACGATGCGCGTGGGAAATGGTTCCAAAGTCGATGTGATCGCGGTCGGCACGCTACCTCTACATCTACCTTCAGGATTAGTTTTAGACCTGAATAATTGTTATTTGGTGCCAGCGTTAAGCATGAACATTATATCTGGATCTTGTTTGATGCGAGACGGTTATTCATTTAAATCATAGAATAATGGTTGTTCTATTTATATGAGTAATATTTTTATGGTCATGCACCCTTGAAGAGTGGTCTATTTTTATTAAATCTCGATAGTAGTGATACACATATTCATAATGTTGAAGCCAAAAGATGCAGAGTTGATAATGATAGTGCAACTTATTTGTGGCACTGCCGTTTGGGTCATATTGGTGTAAAGCGCATGAAGAAACTCCATACTGATGGACTTCTGGAATCACTTGATTACGAATCACTTGGTACTTGCGAACCGTGCCTCATGGGCAAGATGACTAAAACGCCGTTCTCCGAAACTATGGAGCGAGCAACTGATTTGTTGGAAATCATACATACTGATGTATGCGGTCCATTGAATATTGAGGCTCGCGGCGGGTATCGTTATTTTCTCACCTTCACAGATGATTTGAGCAGATATGGGTATATCTACTTGATGAAACACAAGTCTGAAACATTTGAAAAGTTCAAAGAATTTCAGAGTGAAGTGGAAAATCATCGTAACAAGAAAATAAAATTTCTACAATCTGATCGTGGAGGAGAATATTTGAGTTACAAGTTTGGTTTATATTTGAAGCAATGCAGAATAGTTTCGCAACCCATGCCACCCGAAACACCACAACGAAATGGTGTGTCCGAACATCGTAATCGTACTTTACTAGATATGGTGCGATCTATGATGTCTCTTACTGATTTACCACTATCATTTTGGGGCTATGCTTTAGAGACGGCCGCATTCACGTTAAATAGGGCACCATCAAAATACGTTGAGACGACGCCTTATGAACTATGGTTTGGCAAGAAACCAAAGTTGTCGTTTCTTAAAGTTTGGGGCTGCGACACTTATGTGAAGAAACTTCAACCAGATAAGCTCGAACACAAATCGGAGAAATGTGTCTTCATAGTATAACCAAAAGAGACTATTGGGTACACCTTCTATCACAGATCTGAGGGCAAGATTTTTGTTGCTAAATTCGGATCCTTTCTAGAGAAGGAGTTTCTCTAGAAAGAAGTGAGTGGGAGGAAAGTAGAACTTGATGAGGTAACTGTACCTGCTCCCTTATTGGAAAGTAGTTCATCACAAGAACCGGTTCCTGTGACAACTACACCAATCAGTGAGGAAGCTAATGATATTGATCATGAAACTTCAGATCAAGTTACTACCGAACCTCGTAGGTCAACCAGAGTAAGATCCGCACCAGAGTGGTACGGTAATCCTATTCTGGAAGTCATGTTACTTGACCATGGTGAACCTACGAACTATGAGGAAGCGATGATGAGCCCAGATTCCGCAAAATGGCTTGAGGCCATGAAATCTGAGATGGGATCCATGTATGAGAACAAAGTATGGACTTAGGTTGACTTGCCCAATGATCGGCAAGCCATCGAGAATAAATGGATCTTCAAGAAGAAGACTGACGCTGATGGTAATGTAACTGTCTACAAAGCTCGACTTGTTGCGAAAGGTTTTCGACAAGTTCAAGGGGTTGACTACGATGAGACTTTCTCACCCGTAGCGATGCTTAAGTCTGTCCGAATCATGTTAGCAATTGCCGCATTTTATGATTATGAAATTTGGCAAATGGATGTCAAAACTGCATTCCTGAATGGATTTCTGGAAGAAGAGTTGTATATGATGCAACCGGAAGGTTTTGTCGATCCAAAAGGTGCTAACAAAGTGTGCAAGCTCCAGCGATCCATTTATGGACTGGTGCAAGCCTCTCGGAGTTGGAATAAACGCTTTGATAGTGTGATTAAAGCATATGGTTTTGTACAGAGTTTTGGAGAAGCCTGTATTTACAAGAAAGTGAGTGGGAGCTCTGTAGCATTTCTGATATTATATGTAGATGGCATATTGTTAATTGGAAATGATATAGAATTTCTGGATAGCATAAAGGGATACTTGAATAAAAGTTTTTCGATGAAAGACCTCGGTGAAGCTGCTTACATATTGGGCATCAAGATCTATAGAGATAGATCAAGACGCTTAATTGGACTTTCACAAAGCACATACCTTGATAAAGTTTTGAAAAAGTTCAAAATGGATCAAGCAAAGAAAGGGTTCTTGCCTATATTACAAGGTGTGAAGTTGAGTCAGACTCAATGCCCGACCATAGCAGAAGATAGAGAGAAAATGAAAGATGTTCCCTATGCTTCAGCCATAGGCTCTATCATGTATGCAATGTTGTGTACCAGACCTGATGTATGCTTAGCAATAAGTTTAGCAGGGAGGTACCAAAGTAATCCAGGAGTGGATCACTGGACAGCGGTCAAGAATATCCTGAAATACCTGAAAAGGACTAAGGATATGTTTCTCGTTTATGGAGGTGACAAAGAGCTAGTCGTAAATGGTTACGTCGATGCAAGCTTTGACACTGATCCGGACGATTCTAAATCGCAAACCGGATACGTGTTTATATTGAACGGTGGAGCTGTCAGTTGGTGCAGTTCTAAACAAAGCGTCGTGGCGGGATCTACATGCGAAGCGGAGTACATAGCTGCTTTGGAAGCAGCAAATGAAGGAGTGTGGATGAAGGAGTTCATTTCTGATCTAGGTGTCATACCTAGTGCATCGGGACCAATGAAGATCTTCTGTGACAATACTGGTGCAATTGCCTTGGCAAAGGAATCCAGATTTCACAAGAGGACCAAGCACATCAAGAGACGCTTCAATTCCATCTGGGACCAAGTCCAGGTGGGAGACATAGAGATTTGCAAGATACATACGGATCTGAATGTTACAGACCCGTTGACTAAGCCTCTTCCACGAGCAAAACATGATCAACACCAAGACTCCATGGGTGTTAGAATCATTACTGTGTAATCTAGATTATTGACTCTAGTGCAAGTGGGAGACTGAAGGAAATATGCCCTAGAGGCAATAATAAAGTTATTATTTATTTCCTCATATCATGATAAATGTTTATTATTCATGCTAGAATTGTATTAATCGGAAACATGATACATGTGTGAATACATAGACAAACTTAATGTCACTAGTATGCCTCTACTTGACTAGCTCATTAATCAAAGATGGTTATGTTTCCTAACCATAGACATGTGTTGTCATTTGATTAACGGGATCACATCATTAGGAGAATGATGTGATTGACTTGACCCATTCCGTTAGCTTAGCACTTGATCGTTTAGTATGTTGCTGTTGCTTTCTTCATGACTTATACAAGTTCCTACAACTATGAGATTATGCAACTCCCGTTTACCGGAGGAACACTTTGTGTGCTACCAAACGTCATAACGTAACTGGGTGATTATAAAGGAGCTCTACAGGTGTCTCCAAAGGTACATGTTGAGTTGGCGTATTTCGAGATTAGGTTTTGTCACTCCGATTGTCGGAGAGGTATCTCTGGGCCCTCTCGGTAATGCACATCACTATAAGCCTTGCAAGCAATGTAGCTAATGAGTTAGTTATGGAATGATGCATTACATAACGAGTAAAGAGACTTGCCGATAATGAGATTGAACTAGGTATTGGGATATAGACGATCGAATCTCGGGCAAGTAACATACCGATGACAAAGGGAACAATGTATGTTGTTATGCGGTTTGACCGATAAAGATCTTTGTAGAATATGTAGGAGCCAATATGAGCATCTAGGTTACGCTATTGGTTATTGACCAAAAACGGTTCTCGGTCATCTCTACATAGTTCCCGAACTCGTAGGGTCTGTACGCTTAAGGTTTCGATGACAGTTATATTATGAGTTTATGAGTTTTGATGTACTGAAGTTTGTTCGGAGTCCCGGATGTGATTACGGACATGATGAGGAGTCTCAAAATGGCCGAGACATGAAGATTGATATATTGGAAGCCTGTATTTGGACGTCGGAAGTGTTCCGGGTGAAATCGGGATTTTACCGGAGTACCGGGGGTTACCGGACCCCCCCTCCCCCCCGGGGGCTTAATGGGCCTACATGGACCTTAGTGGAGAAGAAGAGAGGAGGCAAGGGCTTGGCCGCGCACCCCTCCCCCTAGTCCGAATAGGACAAGGAGAGGGGGGCGGCGCCCCCCCTTTCCTTCCTCTCTCTCCCCCCCTTTCCCCCCTTCTCCTACTCCAACAAGGAAGGAGGGAGTCCTACTCCCGGTGGGAGTAGGACTCCCTTGGCGCGCCCTCCTCCTAGGCCGGCCGCCACCCCCCTTGCTCCTTTATATACGGGGGCAGGGGGCACCTCTAGACACAACAATTGATCTCTTGATCTCTTAGCCGTGTGCAGTGCCCCCCTCCACCATAGTCCTCCTCAATAATATTGTAGCGGTGCTTAGGCGATGCTCTGTGACGGTAGAACATCAAGATCGTCACCACGCCGTCATGCTGACGAAACTCTTCCCCAACATTCTGCTGGATCGGAGTACGGGGATCGTCATCGAGCTGAACGTGTGCTAGAACTCGGAGGTGTCGTAGTTTCGGTGCTTGATTGGTCGGGCCGTGAAGAACGTACGACTACATCAACCGCGTTGTTCTAACGCTTCCGCTTTCGGTCTACGAGGGTACGTGGACAACACTCTCCCCTCTCGTTGCTATGCATCACCATGATCTTGCGTGTGCGTAGGATTTTTTTAAAAATTACTGCGTTCCCCAACATGCATCACCATGATCTTGCGTGTGCGTAGGATTTTTTTTTAAATTACTACATTCCCCAATAGTGGCATCAGAGCCAATTTTTTATGCGTAGATGTTATATGCACGAGTAGAACACAAGTGAGTTGTGGGCGATACAAGTCATACTGCTTACCGACATGGCATACTTTGGTTCAGCGGTATTGTTGGATGAAGCGGCCCGGACTGACATTACGCGTACGCTTACGCGAGACTGGTTCTACCGACGTGCTTTGCACATAGGTGGCTGGCGGGTGTCAGTTTCTCCAAGTTTAGTTGAACTGAGTGTGGCTACGCCCGGTCCTTGAGAAGGTTAAAACAACACTAACTTGACGAACTATCATTGTGGTTTTGATGCGTAGGTAAGAACGGTTCTTGCTCAGCCCGTAGCAGAGACGTAAAACTTGCAACAACAAAGTAGAGGACGTCTAACTTGTTTTTGCAGGGCATGTTGTGATGTTATATGGTCAAGACATGATGCTAAATTTTATTGTATGAGATGATCATGTTTTGTAACAAAGTTATCGGCAACTGGCAGGAGCCATATGGTTGTCGCTTTATTGTATGCAATGCAATCGCCCTGTAATTGCTTTACTTTATCACTAAGCGGTAGCGATAGTCGTAGAAGCAATAGGTGGTGAACGACAATGATGCTACGATGGAGATCAAGGTGTCACGCCAGTGACGATGGTGATCATGACGGTGCTTCGGAGATGGTGATCACGAGCACAAGATGATGATGGCCATATCATATCACTTATATTGATTGCATGTGATGTTTATCCTTTATGCATCTTATTTTTCTTTGATTGACGGTAGCATTATAAGATGATCTCTCACTAAATTTCAAGGTATAAGTATTCTCCCTGAGTATGCACCGTTGCGAAAGTTCTTCGTGCTGAGACACCACGTGATGATCGGGTGTGATAGGCTCTACGTTTAAATACAACGGGTGAAAAACAGTTGCACACGCGGAATACTTAGGTTAAACTTGACGAGCCTAGCATATACATATATGGCCTCGGAACACTTAGACCGAAAGGTCGAGAGTGAATCATATAGTAGATATGATCAACATAGTGATGTTCACCATTGAAAACTACTCCATCTCACGTGATGATCGGACATGGTTTAGTTGATTTGGATCACGTGATCACTTAGATGATTAGAGGGATGTCTATCTAAGTGGGAGTTCTTAAGTAATATGATTAATTGAACTTTAATTTATCATGAACTTAGTCCTGATAGTATTTTGCATATTATGGTGTAGATCAATAGCTCGCGTTGTTGCTTCCCTATGTTTATTTTGATATGTTCCTAGAGAAAAACTATGTTGAAAGATGTTAGTAGCAATGATGCGGATTGGATCCGTGATCTAAGGATTATCCTCATTGCTGCACAGAAGAATTATGTCCTTTATGCACCGCTAGGTGACAGACCTATTGCAGGAGCAGATGCAGACGTTATGAACGTTTGACTTGCTCAATATGATGACTACTTGATAGTTTAGTGCACCATGCTTAACGGCTTAGAATCAGGACTTCAAAGACGTTTTGAACGTCATGGACCATATGAGATGTTCCTGGAGTTGAAGTTAATATTTCAAGCAAATACCCGAGTTGAGAGATATGAAGTCTCCAACAAGTTCTATAGCTAAAAGATGGAGGAGAATTGCCCAACTAGTGAGCATGTGCTCAGATTGTCTGGGTACTACAATCGCTTGAATCAAGTGGGAGTTAATCTTCCAGATAAGATGGTGATTAACAGAGTTCTCTAGTCACCATCACCGAGTTACTAGAACTTCGTGATGAACTATAGTATGCAAGGTATGACGAAAACGATTCCCGAGCTCTTCATGATGTTGAAATCGATGAAGGTACATGAGGGAGTCCTGGATTAGGGGGTGTCCGAATGGCCGGACTATAGCCTTTGGCCGGACTCCTGGACTATGAAGATACAAGATTGAAGACTTCGTCCCATGTCCGGATGGGACTTTCCTTGGCGTGGAAGGCAAGCTTGGCAATACGGATATGTAGATCTCCTACCATTGTAACCGACTCTGTGTAACCCTAACCCTCTTCGGTGCCTATATAAACCAGAGGGTTTTAGTCCGTAGGACGGACAACAATCATACCATAGGCTAGCTTCTAGGGTTTAGCCTCTCTGATCTCGTGGTAGATCTACTCTTGTACTACCCATATCATCAATATTAATCAAGAAGGAGTAGGGTTTTACCTCCATCGAGAGGGCCCGAACCTGGGTAAAAACATCGTGTCCCTTGTCTCCTGTTACCATCCGCCTAGACACATAGTTCGGGACCCCCTACCCAAGATCCGCCGGTTTTGACACTGACATTGGTGCTTTCATTGAGAGTTCCTCGGTGTCGTCATCTTTAGGCCCGATGGCTCCTCCGATCATCAACAACGACGCGGTCTAGGGTGAGACTTTTCTCCCCGGACAGATCTTCATATTCGGCGGCTTTGCACTGCGGGCCAATTCGCTTGGCCATCTGGAGCAGATTGAAAGCTACGCCCCTGGCCATCAGGTCAAATTTGGAAGGTTGAACTATACGGCTGACGTCTGCGGAGACTTGATCTTCGACAGGTTTGAGCCACAGCTAAGCGCGCCACACTGTCACGATGGGCATGATTTAGCTCTGTCGCCGAACAGTGCCCTGGGGCCGCGCCAGTGCCCGCTCCGACCCTTAGTTCAGAGCCGATTGCGCCGATCGAGGACGGGTGGCTAGACTCCGCCTCGGGGGCTGCGATCTCTATGGCGATTGAGCCGAACACCAACCCTGTCCTTTGCGAAGCTCGTGACTCCAAGGTTCCAGACTCCAAACCTTCTGTGCCCTTGCCAATCGAATCCGATTGGGCGCCGATCATGGAGTTCACCTCCGCGGACATCTTTCAGCACTCGCCCTTTGGCGACATCCTGAATTCACTAAAGTCTCTCTCTTTATCAGGAGAGCCCTGGCCGGACTATAGTCAGCAAGGTTGGGATGCGGACGATGAAGAAATTCGACTCCCACCCACCACCCACTTCGTAGCCACTGTCGAAAGTTTAAACGACGTGCTCGACTTCGACTCCGAAGACATCGACGGTATGGACGACGATGTAGGAGACAAACATGAACCAGTACCTATAGGGCACTGGACAACCACCTCATCTCGAGATGTATACATGGTGGACACACCTAAAGGAAGCGACGACGAGGAACAACAGGACGCCACGAGGGATCATTCCCTCGAAAAGCAGTCAAAACAGCGACGTAAGCGCCGCTCAAAGTCCCACCTCGACAAAGACAACAGCCATACAGACCCAGCCATAGAGCAGGGCGAACCGGTGGACAATGAACATGCTATCAAGCAACCATCCGAACAGGACAACCTGGATAAACAATCCGTCCCCAACGAAGATAACAGTCCGGATGATCTCACGCCGGACAAGTTGCTGGAGCAGAAGAACCCCCACAAAAGGCTCTTCGCCACTGCACATAGCCTGAAAAAGCAGAAGCGGAAGCTCAAAACAGCGGAAGATGCGCTCAGAATCAGATGGAGCAAAGTACTCAACACCGCAGACAAATACGGCGATAGTCGCCGAACAAAGAGCTACCCGAAGCGAAAACTACTGCCCGAATTTGACGAGGAGGCCGTAGAGACCCCGCAATCAAAGAACAAGGAGACCACCCAGTCGGATAGACGACCCCATGTCAAACATACAGTGGCAAACGGCGTCACACACAAGCCGGCACGCGATCCGCACACGGATTCGCATAAAAAAGATGGCCCAGTTAGATCTATCTACGGGCCAAGAAAGCAAGCTCTAGTAAGCAATGCAACACATCAAGTATCCGAATATTACGGTACACCTAAATATAGGGGTGCCGCACACCCCCTATGTTTCATCGATGAGGTTCTGGATTATGAATTTCCAGCGGGATTCAAACCCGTAAACATAGAGGCATACGACGGAACAACATACCCTGGAGTCTGGATCGAGGATTACATCCTCCACATACACATGGCTAGAGGAGATGACCTCCACGCCATAAAATACTTACCCCTCAAGCTCAAAGGGCCAGCCCGGCATTGGCTCAAAAGCCTCCCCGAAAACACCATTGGAAGTTGGGAAGAGCTCGAGGACGCTTTTCGGGCAAATTTTCAAGGGACCTATGTCCGACCTCCGGATGCAGACGATTTAAGTCACATAACTCAACAACCCGGAGAGTCAGCCCGAAAATTCTGGAACAAATTCCTTACTAAAAAGAACCAAATAGTTGACTGTCCGGACACCGAAGCCTTAACAGCTTTCAAACACAACGTCCGAGATGAATGACTCGCCAGACACCTCGGCCAAGAAAAGCCAAGAACAATAGCCGCATTAACAAGCCTCATGACCCGCTTTTGCGCCGGAGAGGATAACTGGCTGGCAAGATGCAGTACCAGCAACCCAAGTACATCCGAAGTCAGGGATGGAAATGGGAAACCGCGATGCAGCAAGCACTAGCGCCGGACAAAGGGAAACAGCCCGAAGAGCACGGCAGTCAACGCCGGATTCAAAAGCTCATGGCAGAATCATAAAAAACTGCCCCTTAAGGATAACAAGGACGAGCTATCTAACTTAAACAAAATCTTGGACAAGATATGCCAAATCCACAGTACTCCCGGGAAGCCTGCAAACCATGCCCACAGAGATTGTTGGGTCTTCAAGCAGTCCGGCAAACTCAACGCCGAACACAAGGGGCTCGACACACCAAGCGAGGACGATGACGAACCCCACAAGCAGAGCACCGGAAAACAAAAGAATTTCCCACAAGAAGTCAAAATAGTAAACTCACTTTACGTGACAAAAGGGAAAAACAGAATGGCGCCCATAGAGATACGCGCCATACGGCCTATCCCAGAGGAGTCCCGCCACTGGTTGTTGAAACCAATCACCTTCGGCCATCAGGATTACTCTAGAAGTATCCAGAATGCAGGATGGACTGCCTTGATATCAGATCCGATAATCGACGGACTCCAACTTACACAAGTCCTAATGGACGACGGCAGTGATCTAAACCTGCTATATCAGGACACAATCCGCAAAATGGGGATAGACCCAACCAAAATTCGCCATAGCAACACTTCCTTTCAAGGGGTAATGCCAGGCCCATATGCCCATTGTACGGGCTCTCTACTGCTAGAAGTTGTGTTCATCTCACCCGACAACTTCCGCCGCGAAAAGTTAACCTTCCACCTCGCCCCATTTGCAAGTAGCTACCAAGCACTACTGGGACGCTAAGCTTTCGCCCGCTTTAACGCAATACCGCATTATGCATCCCTCACACTTAAAATGCCCGGTCCGCGAGGCACCATCTCCTTAAAGGGAAATATTGAGTGTTCCTCGATAGAGGAAGATTGTGTGACTGCCTTGACAGCCACACACTAAACCGGCTTCACTAATCAAAGCACCTAAACAGGTCGTTCAGACCCCGGACACTGTTAGACGAGTCCGGCGTAAACATACAAGGGCTTACTAGCCGCATACCCCCGCACAAGGGGCTCCACGCATGTACAACAAGAAACAATAAAGCTCAATTTTATTCATTTTTTAAAATCATACTTTGTTTATTTAATATAACGTACATTCTTGCATGATCTTTTTCAACTAAGTTCCTCTCTTTTACAGATGAACACCATGCTACACCCGTCCAGGATACGGCACAACGGAGACACAGGCGCAGACATGTAGTAGGGACCTGTGACAAGGATTCTTTTTTAGATTAAGACCCTGCGTAAACCTTTTTTACTGTCTCTTGTTGATACACATCCCCTGGTTTCTTGCTATAACCGAGGAGGAGGCTGGCATTTTGGCATGGGCCATGTCAGAATTTTGCGCGTACCTGGACACCAGGGGCTTATTACCAAGGGCGTTGTTCGGCCCGTTTTCATAAAGACCGAATACCTTAGGGATTGTTCGGCGTCTCGAGTTAGGCCTTATATGCATCAGCTCCGAATCATGTCTTTGGTCAAATGTTGGGTTTGCCCGGCTCCTGTGTTTTGCTGCCTTACGTTCCGCTCTATCGGCTAAGGCGGCACCAGGAGAACTACTGCGATTGTGCCCCGGTTCGGCCATGCGAGCACCTCAGTAGAGAAAGCCGAAAACTGACTATCATGATATAGCGTGAGACTGGTCAACCACTCGATGACCCACCGGAATCTTTAGGATTCCTCCACCTTGACGAAGGGCCGTTTCCCGGTCAGGCACTTACGCGCCCCGAATTCAGGTGAGCGCGGTGCCCCTAGGGGCTATATAGTAGCCCCACTGTCAAACTCCTATGGCTAAGTGAAAGTGATAAAGCATTATAGTCCGGTCGCCTAGTTTACCGCGCTACCACCTCCTTTATAGGACCAAGACGTTGGATCAAGTGTGAAAATGTGCCTTTTGCAAACACCCCTGCATTATATGCGTGGGGGCTGAAGCCGAAGACTGCCATCTTTCAGGTTATATACACATATACATTAATGGCCGCACAGGAGGTATTTTAATTCTTGAAGGCACAAGTATAAAAAGCTTTTATGTTTCATCGAAACATTGTTTCACAATAATACATGTTATTCGAACATAATATCCTTCGAGCACTACGTCTCTATTAAACGAGCGCCCTGCAGAACTTCCTGAAAATAGTGCTCGACAGGTACCCGGCTTTCGTCCGAATCTTGGGATGCAACATCGGTGGCCTTCATCTCCGCCCAGTATGTCTTGACATGGGCAAGAGCCATCCGTGCACCCTCTATGCATGCCGACCTCCTCATTGCATTGATATGCGGCACCGCACCAAGGAACTGCTGCACCAAGCCAAAATAACTCTTCGGCTCGGGCCTCTTCGGCCACAAAAGACTCATGACATCCTTCATGGCAAGTCCGGATAACCTATTCAGCTCCGCCCATTCGGCCAAGCGATCGGTTAATGGAAGTGGGCGCTCTGGATCATGGAACTACGACCAAAAAATCTTTTCCATTTCGTGATCCTTTTGATCTCGGAAGTGTTCGGCCGCGTCCGCGGCACTTGCCGCCAAGTCCAGATAAGCATCCTCCACACTCCACAACCGGTCCAACTGAGCATATTTAGGATCCATGAATTTCCTCCGCAGCAGAAAGGGCTTTCCAGCCGCGATATCTCCGGCCTGACGCAGCTCCTCCTTCATAGCTCTCATCGCAGAGCGAGCATCCTTGGCCTCAGTAGTGGCCTTCTTCAGGTCCTCTTGTACCGTTCGGTCTTCTTTTTCAAGAAGCTTGCAGCGGTCGGCAGCATTCTTCAACTTCACGGCCATCTCGGCCATTTCCTTCTTGCTTCGGCAGTGGGCAGCCTGTTCGGATTTTAGCTCTTCGGCCGCCTCTAAGGCAGCCGCATCACTCTTTCTGGTCTGCTCCTTGGCTCGGGCGAGCTCCGCCCGAAGGTTCTCCATGGCAGCGGCACCATCTGCATCAAGCTTACATGTTGTAAGGCACGGGCATCAAGCTCCCTTACCAGGTTCCGCAGAGAAATTGCATACCTTGTGACTCGTCAAGTCGCTTGTTGACAAGCGCGATGTCGGCATCCGCCACATCAAGTTGCCGCTTTAGTTCGGCAAATCCATCAGTCCGGCTAGCCACCGGACCCTTCGCCACCTACATAGGACGGGCGACATATTATACATGGGATTATGATCCTTGGCGCGCTGTCATTTTTTGACAACACACCGAGCCTCAGGGGCTACTATCTACACAAGGCGCATTTTATATGCGGAACTATCAGAAGGTACATCATTTTGCGTACCTCAAAACCTGTCTGTAAACTTCTGACGGCTTCGTGCAAACCGCTCTCAGCGGATGAATCCTTTCAATCACCGTACCCATTAACACACGGTGATCTTCTGAGATAGACGCTCGCCCGAGCAGATCCTTCAGCTCCTCCGACCGTACACCAGGTGGTGCTGGACTGGTCCGATGGCCTTTTTCAAAGGCCGGACGCGGAGGGCTTTGGGGGGACATACGACTGCCTTCCGGCCCCGCCTCGCAAGACGGTACGGCAGGGGGAGGCGTTTCGCTCTCTATCATCTCCGGACGAAGATCCCCCGAAGATGAGCTCTGCTGAGAAGGGATGAGATCCGAACTACAAGGTAAAATTTCGGTTATCTTCATCAGAAATAGGGTAGTGATATCTTTTGTTTTAAAAAAAACTCCCCTTTTTACTTACGGCTCAGTGGAGGGCTGATCCCCTTGGGGGCACAACGCGGCCGAGGCATCTCTCGGCGCAGGACCCTCTGACGAAGATTTCTTCCCCCGCTTTGAGACCATGGTCTCCGGGTCTTTAGAGGCGGTCCTCTTCTTCCCTTGGATGGAGGGATTCTCGATCCCTCCTTTCCTGACAGCCTCCTTCGCGGAGGCGGTAGCTTCCTTGTTCCCCTCTTCACCTTCTTTTGATGGTGCAACCTCCAGCATCCTAGTTAACACGGGATCCGGCGTGGTCTCGGGGAGGGGGGCCGGACACCTGATTAACTTTGCTTTCGCTATCCACTCCTGTTCAAGGGACAACTCTTTTGAGGGCAAATTCATGACAAATATGGGATAGCGTGTCCGGATACAGGGCTATTTACTTGAGTATCCGAGCGATTGCAGCTCAGACCTGCGTCCTCGGTCAAGTCCGGACACATCGCTTGTGATCCGAAGAAAAGCTTATACATCTCCATGGGCATTGCGCCCATAAAATGTTGGAGAGCTCGTGGTCCCTCCGGGTTAAATTCCCACAGGCGGAGGGGGCGAAGTTTGCAGGGCAGGATGCGATGAATCAGCATGACATGCGCTACTACGACCAGAGTGATCTCTCTATCTAGGAGGTCTTGATTGCGGCCCTGCAACAAGGGCACGTCCTTGGACGACCCCCAGTCAAGTCCTTTATTGACCCATGACGCCAGCCGCGGTGGAGGACCCAAGCAAAAGGCAAGTTTCGCCACCCATTTGGTGCCCCTGGGAGCTATGATATAAAACCACTCTTGTTGCCATAGGTTGAGCTCCTCTTGAAAACAGCCCTCGGGCCATGGAGCATCAACATTCTTGCTTATAACAGCCCCTCCGCACTCTGCTAGTTGCCCCTTGATCATCTCTGGCTCCACTTTGAATGTCTTGAGCCACAATCCGAAGTGAGGGGTAATGCGGAGGAAGGCTTCGCATACGATAATGAATGATGAGATGTGGAGGATGGACTCCGGATCCAAGTCGTGAAATTCCAGCCCATAGTAAAACATGAGCCCCCTCACGAAGGGGTCCGTCGGGAAGCCTAAACCCTGAAGAAAGTGAGACGCGAACAATACGCTTTCGCCAGGCTTGGGAGTGGGAATAACCTACCCTTGGGCAGGCAGCCTATGCGAAATTTCGCCGGTTAGATACCTGGCATCTCTTAGCTTTAGCACGTCTTCTTCCGTAACGGAGGAAGGCATCCACCGGCCTTGCAGGCCGGAGCCGGAAATCATCGAAGGTCAGAAGCGCCTGAATCTGGAGCTTTGGGTGTTGGAACTCGAGGTGAGGGGCGGATTCGATTGAGATTGAAAGAAAGGAGTTGAGCCTTGGTCTCTTTATAAAGAGGTTGAATACCAAGAGCCTTCCCCGTGACCATTCGGGACTCGCCTTCGATAGAGGAGACATGCCAACGGGCACGACTGGGTTACCCACGCCCGTATTGATGAGAATCCCGGAATAAGGGGACATGATCTCTGCTTTGACAAGACGTGCCAAGGAAACTGCCTCGCTAAACGCGCTGAGGTGGGACGGTAAAAATGATTCGAATAAAGACTTGGCCGTGGTGTGATGTCACGCCGCGGAATACGTCAAGAGATTGAATTTGTGTAAATATTATTCTCTCTACGGTGGTATGTGGAACTTATTTTGCAGAGCCGGACACTATCCTTGTGTTCAAAATCTCCTATGAAGTATTTGGAGGAGGAACCGGCCTTGCAATGCCGAAGACAATATGCGCGCCGGACTCGTCGTCATTGAAGCCTGGTTCAGGGGCTACTGAGGGAGTCCTGGATTAGGGGGTGTCCGGATGGCCGGACTATAGCCTTTGGCCGGACTCCTGGACTATGAAGATACAAGATTGAAGACTTCGTCCCGTGTCCGGATGGGACTTTCCTTGGCGTGGAAGGCAAGCTTGGCAATACGGATATGTAGATCTCCTACCATTGTAACCGACTCTGTGTAACCCTAACCCTCTTCGATGCCTATATAAACCGGAGGGTTTTAGTCCGTAGGACGGACAACAATCATACCATAGGCTAGCTTCTAGGGTTTAGCCTCTCTGATCTCGTGGTAGATCTACGCTTGTACTACCCATATCATCAATATTAATCAAGCAGGAGTAGGGTTTTACCTCCATCGAGAGGGCCCAAACCTGGGTAAAAACATCGTGTCCCTTGTCTCCTGTTACCATCCGCCTAGACGCACAGTTCGGGACCCCCCTACCCGAGATCCGCCGGTTTTGACACCGACAGTAGAAATCAAGAAAGAGCATCAAGTGTTGATGATTGACAAGACCACTAGTTTCAAGAAAAGGGCAAAGGGATAGAAAGGGAACTTCATGTAGAATGGCAAGCAAGTTGTCATTTCCGTGAAGAAGCCCAAAGCTGGACTAAAGCCTGAAACTGAGTGCTTCTACTGCAAAGGAAATGGTCACTGGAAGCGGAAAATGCCTTGAATATTTGGTAGATAAGAAGGATGGCAAAGTGAACAAGGGTGTATTTGATATATAGGTTATTGATGTGTACCTTACTAGTGTTTATAGTAGCCCCTGAGTATTTGATACTTGTTCAGTTGCTAAAAATTAGTAACTCGAAACAGGAGTTACAGAATAAACAGGGACTAGTTGAGGGTGAAGTGACGATGTGTGTTGGAAGTGGTTCCAAGATTGATATGATCATCATCGCACACTCCCTATACTTTCGGGATTAAGTGTTAAACCTAAATAAATGTTATTTGGCGTTTGCGTTAAGCATGAATATGATTTGATCATGTTTATTGCAATACAATTATTCATTTAAAGTCAGAGAATAATTGTTGTTCTGTTTACATGAATAAAACCTTCAATGGTCATACACCCAATGAAAATAGTTTGTTGGATCTCGATCGTAGTGATACACATATTCATAATATTTATGCCAAAAGATGAAAAGTTGATAAAGATAGTGCAACTTATTTGTGGCACTGCTGTTTGGGTCATATCCGTGTAAAGCGCATGAAGAAACTCCATAAAGATGGACTTTTGGAATCACTTGGTTATGAATCATTTGATGCTTGCAAACCGTGCCTTTTGGGCAAGATGACTAAAACTCCGTTCTCCGGAACAATGGAATGAGCTACTGACTTGTTGGAAATAATACATACCGATGTATGCGGTCCAATGAGTGTTGATGCTCGTGGCGGGTATCGTTATTTTCTGACCTTCACAGATGATTTGAGCAGATATGAGTATATCTACTTAATGAAACACAAGTCTGAAACATTTGAAAAGTTCAAAGAAATTCAGAGTGAAGTGGAGAATCATCGTAACAAGACAATAAAGTTTCTACGATCTAATCGTGGAGGAGAATATTTGACTTACGAGTTTGGCCTTCATATAAAACAATGTGGAATAGTTTCATAGCTCACGCCACCTGGAACACCACAGTGTTATGATGTGTCCGAACATCGTCACCGCACTTTATTAGATATGGTGCGGTCTATGATATCTCTTATCGGTTTACCACTATCGTTTTGGGGTTATGCATTAGAGACAGCTGCATTCACATTTAATAGGGCACCATCTAAATCCGTTGAGACGACACTGTATGAACTATGGTTTAGCAATAAACCTAAGCTGTCGTTTCTTAAAGTTTGGAGTTGTGATGCTTATGTGAAAAAGTTTCAACCTGATAAGCTCAAACCCAAATCGGAGAAGTGCGTCCTCATAGAATACCCAAAGGAAACTGTTGGGTACACCTTCTATCACAGATCCGAAGGCAAAGATATTCGTTGCTTAGATGGATCCTTTCTAGAGAAGGAGTTTCTCTCGAAAGAAGTGAGTCGGAGGAAAGTAGAGCTTGATAAGGTAATTGTACCTTCTCCCGAATTGGAAAATAGTTCATCACAGAAATCACTTCCAGTGATTCCTACACCAATTAGTGAGGAAGCTAATGATGACGATCATGAAACTTCAGATCAAGTTACTACCGAACCTCATACGTCAACCAGAGTAAGATCCGCACCAGAGTGGTACGGTAAATCCTATTCTGGAAGTCATGTTACTAGACCATGACGAACCTACGAACTATGAGGAAGCGATGATGAGCCCAGCTTCCGCGAAATGGCTTGAGGCCATGAAATCTGAGATGGGATCCATGTATGAGAACAAAGTGTGGACTTTGGTGGAGTTGCCCGATGATCGGCAAGCCATATTGTATAAATGGATCTTCAAGAGGAAGACAGACGCTGATAGTAGTGTTACTATCTACAAAGCTCGACTTGTCGCAAAAGTTTTTCGACAAGTTCAAGGTGTTGAATACGATGAGATTTTCTCACTCGTATCGATGCTTAAGTCTGTTCGAATCATGTTAGCAATTGCCACATTTTATGAAATCTGGTAAATGGATGTCAAAACTGCATTCCTTAATGGATTTATTAAAGAAGAGTTGTATATGATGCAACCAGAAGGTTTTGTCAATCCTAAAGGTGCTAACAAAATGTGCAAGCTCCAGCGATCCATCTATGGACTGGTGTAAGCATCTCGGAGTTGGAATATACGCTTTGATGAGTTGAGCAAAGCATATGGTTTTATACAGACTTTTGGTGAAGCCTGTATTTACAAGAAAGTGAGTGGAAGCTCTGTAGCATTTCTGATATTATATGTGGACAACATATTGTTGATTGGAAATGATATAGAATTTCTGGATAGCATAAAAGGATACTTGAATAAAAGTTTTTCAATGAAAGACCTCGGTGAAGCTGCTTACACATTGAGCATCAAGATCTATAGAGATAGATCAAGACGCTTGATAAGATTTTTCAATGAGTACATACCTTGATAAGATTTTGAAGTATTTAAAAATGGAACAATCAAAGAAGGAGTTCTTGCCTGTGTTGCAAGGTGTGAAGTTGAGTAAGACTCAAAACCCGACCATGGCAAAAAATAGAAAGAGAATGAAAAGTCATTCCCTATGCCTCGGTCATAGGTTCTATAAAGTATGCTATGCTGTTTACCAGACCTATTGTATACCTTGCTCTGAGTTTGGCAAGGGAGTACAATTTTGATTAGGAGTAGGTCACTAGACAACGGTCAAGATTATCCTTAGTAAGGACTAAGGAAATATTTCTGGATTATGGAGGTGATAAAAGAGCCCATCGTAAAGAGTTACATCGGTGCAAGATTTTACACCGATCCAGATGACTCTAAGTCTCAATTTGGATACATATTGAAAATGGGAGCAATTAGCTAGAGTAGCTCCATGCAGAGCATTGTAGACATAGAATATTTGCAAAATACATACGGCTCTAATGTGACAGACCCGTTGACTAAACTTCTCTCACGAGCAAAACATGATCATACCTTAGTACCCTTTGGGTGTTGATCACATGATGATGTGAACTATGGGTATTAATCACATATAGATGTGAATATTAGTGTTAAATCACATGGCAATGTGAACTAGATTATTGACTCTAGTGCAAGTGGGAGACTGAAGGAAATATGCCCTAGAGGCAATAACAAAGTTATTATTTATTTCCTTATTTCATGATAAATGTTTATTATTCATGCTAGAATTGTATTAACCAGAAACATAATACATGTGTGAATACATAGACAAACATAATGTCACTAGTATGCATCTACTTGACTAGCTCGTTGAACCAAAGATGGTTAAGTTTCCTAGCCATAGACATGAGTTGTCATTTGAGTAACGGGATCACATCATTAGAGAATGATGTGATTGACTTGACCCATTCCGTTAGCTTAGCACTTGATCATTTAGTATGTTGCTATTGCTTTCTTCATGACTTATACATGTTCCTATGACTATGAGATTATGCAACTCCCGTTTACCGGAGGAACACTTTGTGTGCTACCAAACGTCACAAGTAACTGGGGTGATTATAAAGGAGCTCTATAGGTGTCTCCGAAGGTACATGTTGGGTTGGCATATTTTGAGATTAGGATTTGTCACTCCGATTGTCGGAGAGGTATCTCTGGGCCCTCTCGGTAATGCACATCACTATAAGCCTTGCAAGCAATGTAGCTAATGAGTTAGTTGTGGGATGATGCATTACGTAATGAGTAAAGAGACTTGCCGGTAACGAGATTGAACTAGGTATTGAGATACCGACGATCGAATCTCGGGCAAGTAACATACTGATGACAAAGGGAACAACGTATGTTGTTATGCGGTTTGACCGATAAAGATCTTCGTAGAATATGTGGGAGCCAATATGAGCATCCAGGTTCCACTATTGGTTATCTACCGGAGACGTGTCTCGGTCATGTCTACATTGTTCTCGAACCCGTAGGGTCCGCATGCTTAAAGTTCGGTGACGATTTATATTATGAGTTTATGTGTTTTGATGTACCAAAGGTAGTTCAGAGTCCCGGATGTGAACGGGGACATGACGAGGAGTCTCGAAATGGTTGAGATGTAAAGATCGATATATTGGACGACTATATTCGGACATCGGAAAGGTTCCGAGTGATTCGGGTATTTTTGGAGTACCGGGGAGTTACGCGAATTCACCGCGAGAAGTATTGGGCCTTATTGGGCCATACGGGAATGGAGGAGAGAGGCCAAAAGGAAGGCGGCGCGCGCCCCACCTCTGGTCCCAATTGGACAAGGGGTGCAGCCCCCTTTTCCTTCTCCCTCTCCCCCTCTTTCCTTCTCTCCTACTCCGGAAAGGAAAGGGGAATCCTACTAGGACTTGGGAGTCCTAGTAGGACTCCCCACACTTGGCGCGCCCTCCTTCTAGGCCGGCCGCCACCCCCCTTGCTCCTTTATATACGGGGGCATGGGGGCACCTCTAGACACCATATTCCACCTCGGTAATATCATAGCGGTGCTTAGGCGAAGCCCTGCGTCGGTAGCATCATCAACACCGTCATCACATCATCGTTGCCGACGGAACTCTCCCTCAAAGCTCTGCTTGATCGGAGTTCGTGGGACATCATCGAGCTGAATGTGTGCTGAACTCGGAGGTGTCGTACGTTCGGTGCTTGATCGGTCGGATCGTGAAGACGTACGACTACATCAACCACGTTGTGCTAACACTTCCGCTTTCGGTCTACGAGGGTACGTGGATAACACTCGCCCCTCTCGTTGCTATGCATCACCATGATCTTGCGTGTGCGTAGGATTTTTTTTTAAAATTACTACGTTCCCCAATAGAGCAATCCATGTAGAAGTGTGGATCTTGAATATTGAGTATGTCTGCTATCCAGGCTGCAAGCATGAGACCATAAGTCTCAACTTGAAGAGGAGAAGAAGCCGGAGGGGACATTGCCGCAATGTGAAGTTGCTGGATGCGATCCTTTTTTTGAACCTAGATGAAGACTCCAATTTCTGCCTGCTTAGAAGTGTGGGTTGGTTGTAATTCCCATGCAGCATCACAGAAGATTGTGTTGCCTGTAAAACAATCCTGATTTTGTATATCCGGCCACATTAGTTGGTCATGTAAGCAATGCCCACCTTGATCTTTAGCAAGGGTCTCTACCAATTTAGTTGCTTGTATAATTGCATTCACCATTGCATATACCTAAGAGGGCCTGCAATGTTTCCTAGCAAAGAGAGCATCGTTTCGAGATTACCGAAGGCACCATAGAAAAATATACAAGTTAGAAAAATTAATCTGTGGGTGGCCTGAGTTAAGCAAGGTTTGGATCATGTCAGAAATATAATGATTACTTGCAGCTAGGATTTCAATTCTAATAAAACATGGTGTGCAAAACCTCAGGTTGCTTTAGAGAAAGAGCAAAGGAAAAGCATGTGAATTTCATCCTCTGTATTGCCACATCTGAAGTAGTTTTCATTTATGTATTTAGAGGATTTACTTGCTCTCTTACCTGTAGGAAGCGCTTTCCTAAGAAGCCTCCAAGCAATTGTATGTACTCTTGGTGCCATCAGTTTGTCTTGCCAAACTTGGTTTAGAAGAGCAATGATTTGTGGATGAGCCTCTTGACAATGCCATAGACCTAGGGTAGGGTCATAGACCTGACCTATACGCCCCACCCAAGGTCACTACCCTAGAAGCAAAGACATTCAAAGCACAACAGGAAGTATCAACTGAAGCCATCGAGTGCAACCCACTCGAGCAGTCACCTCAGTCGGATACCCCCAATTTCACTCGACCTAGATGGAGTCATTCGACCATACAGGAAACCACTCGGAGTACAGAAGACCTAGAGTCACTCAGGATGGCAACGATCAGGCGTTCACTCCGTAGTCTTAAAGATCATTTATAACACTTTATAGCTGGTGTTACTAGTAATGCCCTATCTTAATGTACATTGAACCCCTGTAACGGAGGATGGTTGGGGTCCTGGCGCACTCTATATAAGCCACCCCCTCCTCTGGGACAAGGGTTCGCACCCCTTGTAACACACACCCATATTCCAGTCGACCGCCTCAGGGCACCAAGACGTAGGGCTTTTACCTCCTCCGAGAGGGGCCTGAACTCGTAAACTCGTGTGTACAACCTCGCCGTAGCTAGGGCCTCGCCTCCTCATATGTACCCCCTATTCTTACTGTCAGACTTAGTACCATGACAGTTGGCACCCACCATGGGGTAAAGCGTCTTAGCAACTTCTGGCGAGGTTGCGTTTTCTCCGATCTTCATCAACATGGTTTCCGGCGGCGACTTGGTCATGGGTCGTGAGTTCCGACTCGGTGCGCTCACTTTCGTCGCCGACGACTCCGCCTGGCTCCAGGAAGCCCCCCTTGATGTCGAGGCTCTCCCGATTCGCTGATCGTCGCACTTTCGCGCGAGTGCCTGCGGTGTCCTCCTTCGGCAGCCGTCGACCCTGTATTGGTTGGTCCTCGTGCCGCCTTCTCACTCCACTGGACACCACCACAAGCGATCTGGTCGGTCGCGGCTCCAGCGGTGGGTGAAGCATGCGGTGGCTTGTCAGACGGCCACCCCCAAGTCGCGACAATCGAGCCTGACGAATTTCACTGCGGTCCAGTCGACTGGCTTTGCAGACACGTTTTCCGAGAGCAGGAGCTGTGACCCCACAGCAAAAGTTCTTATGGTCGACTCCCGTTGTAGCCCACCTGGGTTCCGCTGCAGCGACGGCAATGGTAGCGGCGATGGCCCGTCATTTGGCCACGAGGAGTACGAGCCCCAACCTCTCAACTCGCAGCAGAGGGAAGAGCTGCACCACCGCAACCTGGAGGCCCTCCAGACCCCCATCATAGGAGAAACCGCCGAGGCTCGGGCCTTGGAGGCAGTGTGCCTGGCCACGCTGGCTGAGCGCACTCGCTTGGAGAATCTCCAACATTCTGTCGACAAGCGTGCCCGTCGACTGATCCCTGAGTCCAGTCGACATCCACGACAGTTGTTTCTGCTTGAACCTCAGGTATTCCGCACTCCGATCCAGAATCTTGCAGCTGCTGCGTGTATCGCAGAGTCTATTCAGCCGTCCCATTCAGAGGCTGGAAGGGGCTTGGAACAGATTAGAAAGCTGCTCCGAGCAGTAGGAGACCTGAACTCTGCCATTTCTCAGCCGTGGAACAGGATCCACAGCAGGTCGGTAAGGGCAAATACTGTTCAGTTGGCACACAGTTCTGGGTCGCCTTTGCAACGTGAAGATCGTGATCACCACCGAGATCGGCACCTGGGAAGAGCTCATGGAGAGTTTGATCGTGAGTACGCCCATGACAACCATCGGCCAGTGCTTTCACCCCTTCCAAGGATGGGTCATACGCGCCTCGGTGGTATGATGACAGGCACCCATATGGTAATGACCGCAGAGTTCCAATCGACCCAAGAAAGCCTGGGTTCGACACAAGGTCAGTCCTTGTCCAAGGTTTGGTCGACCGGAACAGAGCATACAGAGAGGGGTTGGATAGAGATAGGCCCGGTGGAAGCAGGGTCCACATTTCCGGCCCCGAGTGTTTCGGAAGAGCCATCCGAGCTTCTAAGATTCCTCACAATTTCAGATTGGCAACTGGCGTCAGTAAGTTCAAAGGAGAGTCAAAGCCCGACACTTGGTTAGAAGACTACCGAGTGGCTGTGCATATCGGTGGCGACAGTGATGAGGTGGCCATGAAGCACCTCCCTTTCATGCTTGAAGGTTCTGCCAGAGCTTGGCTGAATCAGTTGGCCCCTGGAAGCATTTTCAGTTGGGACGAGTTGGCCTGAGTGTTTACCGAAACATTTGAGGGCACCTGCAAGAGACCTGCTGGTTTGTTGGAGTTGCAGCATTGCGTGCAGAAACAGAATGAGACCTTGAGAGATTATATCCAGAGATGGATCACTCTTCACCATACAGTGGAGAATGTATAAGATCACCAAGGAGTCTGTGCCTTTAAAGAAGGCGTTCGTTATAGAGAGCTCAATCTGAAGTTCGGTTGGACCAGAGACATGTCTCTGGCTCAGATGATGGAGATTGCCACTAAGTACGCTAACGGCGAAGAAGAGGATCGACTCCAAAGTGGCAAGAATAGGCCAGTCGCCCAGGATACCAGAGGAGGAAATTGCAGTCGGAAGCAAAAGAGAAAGGCTGAGGCAGTAGGCCCTGTCGAGGCAACAATTTTGAACCAAGGAAAGTTCAAGGGGAAGCCTAAAGGACCTTGGACCCCTAAAAAGGTGAAGGATCAAGCAGGAAATGATGTGCTTGATTTGCCGTGTCATATACACACCAAAAAGGATGAGGAGAGGAATCTGATTCTCCCCAAGCATACCACTCGACAGTGTCGACTCCTGATTCAGAGCTTCCAAGAAAGCCAACCCAGTGAAAAGGACAAGGAGTCTGATAGGGAAGAAGACAAAGAGGATGATGGTGGTTACCCCAATGTCAATGCCACATTGGTGATTTTTACTGACCTCGAGAGCAGAAGTCGACTGAAAGTTATTAACAGAGAGGTGAACATGGTTGCTCCGGCAACACCAAGATATTTTAAGTGGTCAAAAACCCCTATTACATTCGACCAGTCCGACCACCCGCCTCATGTTACTACCCCTGGGCGGCAAGCATTGGTGGTCAACCCAGTCGTTGGGGGCACCCGACTGACCAAGATTTTGACAGATGGTGGCAGTTGTCTGAATATATTGTATGCTGAGGCCCTCCGGGGGATGGGCATTCCGATGTCCAAACTCAGCAAGAGCAACATGAGATTCCATGGTATCATCCTAGGAAAGAAAGCCGATTCACTCGGTCAGATCACTCTTGATGTGGTTTTCGGTGATTCTCTGAATTACCGCAAGGAAAAGTTGACGTTTGAGGTAGTGGATTTTGACAGTGCCTATCATGACATTCTAGGAAGACCTGCTTATGCTAGTTTCATGGCTCGACCGTGCTATGTGTACCTCAAGTTGAAGGTGCCTGGCCCCAAAGGCATAATCACGGTCACTAGAAACCGGCAGAGAGCAGAGGATTGTCTCTAGAACGGTTTGGAGATCGCCGATGAGAAGATGGTAGCAATATAGTTTCAAGAATATCAGAAGACTGCAGATCCGAGTGATTTGCTGCATGCCAAGAGGCCTACCTCGGAGTCTGCGTTTCAGTCGGCCGGCGAGACCAAGCCTGTCCAAATTCACCAGACCGACCCCAATGCTGCTCCGACCCATATCTCAACGACACTCGACAGCAAATAGGAAGAAGCGCTCATCCAGTTCCTCCGTGAGAACCGGGACATCTTTGCATGGAAGCCATCTGACATGCCAGGTGTACCCAGGGGACAGGCTGAGCACCGTTTGTGAGTCAGCTCAAAGGCAAAACCCGTTAAAGAGCATCTCCGCCGGTCCGCCGTGGAGAAGAGAAAGGCAATTGGCGAGGAGGTGGCTCGGCTTCTGGCTGCTGAGTTCATCTGCGAGATATACCACTCTGAGTGGCTCACCAATGTCATTATGGTCCCCAAGAAAGATAAGTCACTTCGAATGTGTATTGATTTCAAGCACAACAATCGGGCCTGCCCAAAAGATCATTTTCCTCTGCCTCGCATCGACCAGATAGTCGACTCAACTGCGGGATGTAAGCGATTGTCCTTTTTGGACTCTTATTCCGGGTACTATCAGATCCGACTATATGGGCCCGATGAGATAAAGATAGCTTTCATCACCCCATTCGGGTGTTTTTGCTATGTTACTATGCCCTTTGGCCTCAAGAACGCTGGTGCCACATTCATGCGCATGATTCAGAAGTGTCTGCTCAATCAAATCAATCAGAATGTGGAAGCATACATGGATGTCATAGTGGTTTAGTCACGCAAAGATTCCGACCTGCTGACTGACCTCGCTAAAACCTTTGCCAATTTAAAAAGATATGATACCAAGCTCAATCTATCAAAGTGCACATTCGGAGTTCCAGGTGGAAAGTTACTCGGTTTTCTCATTTCCGAACGGGGGATCGACGCAAATCCAGAGAAGATTGGCACAATCCTCCGAATGAAGCGCCCTGTGCGTGTGCACGATGTTCAGAAGCTTACTAGTTGTTTGGCTGCATTGAGTCGATTCATCTCACGCCACGGTGAAAAGGCACTGACTCTTTACCGACTGATGAAGAAGTCTGACAAGTTCGAGTGGAATGATGAAGATGAAGCAACGTTTGAAGAGCTCAAAGCCCTGCTTCCCATCCAGCTGGTGCTTGCCGCTCCAGTCAGCAAGGGGCCTTTACTGCTTTACATCACAGCCACTGGACAGGTTGTCAGCATAGTGCTCACGATCGAGCGGGAAGAAGAAGGCAAAGCCTTCAAAGTTTAGCGCCCTGTGTATTACATTTCAGAGGTCTTGACCCCGTCCAAGCAGAGATATCCCCATTATCAGAAGCTTGTTTATGGAATTTACCTGACCACTAAGAAAGTTCCACGCTACTTTTCATACCACTCAGTTTCAGTCGTCAGCGACGCCCCATTGTCAGAAATTCTGAATAACAGAGATGCAACTGGTCGAGTGGCAAAATGGGCGATTGAACTCCTTCCTTTTAGATATGAAGTTTGAGGCAAAGAATGCCATCAAGTCCCAAGCTATAGCAGATTTCCTCACAGAGTAGATTGAACAACAGCAACCGACTCAGATTCAGTCGGAGCATTGGACTATGTTCTTCGATGGGTCCAAGATGTTGAATGACTCTGGCGCAAGGGTGGTTTTGGTGTCCCCAAGAGGAGACAATCTCAGTTATGTCCTCTAGATCCACTTTGATTCTTCAAATAATGAAGCTGAGTATGAGGCATTATTGTATGGGTTGCGTATGGCCATTTCACTCGGCGTCCGACGCTTGATGGTCTACGGCGACTCAGACTTAGTGGTTAATCAAGTAATGAAGGAATGGGACGTCAGGAGTCCAGCAATGACTGGTTATTGCAATGCAGTGAGAAAGCTAGAGAAGAAGTTTGAGGGGTTAGAGCTCCACCACATACCCCGAATCAAGAATCAAGTTGCTGACGATCTGGCGAAGATAGGTTCCACTCGGAAGCCTATCCCCAGCAACATGTTCTTGGAGCATCTCCACACCCCGTCAGTACAATAAGATTCCTACAAGGAAGAGCCCCCGCAACCGATAAGTTCAACCAATCCGACTGAGAATGAAGTTCCAGCTGTGGTCGACTTGATCATGGAAGTCTTGGTGATCATGCCCGATTGGACAGTGCCGTACATTGTGTACCTGCTCAGGCAGGAACTCCCAGAGGATGAGGATGAGGCTCGCTAGATAGTCCGTCGATCGAAAGCTTTTACCATGATAAAAGGACAGCTTTATAGAGAAAGTGTCACAGGAGTGGCTCAACGCTGCATCACCCCAGAAGAAGGTCGAATGATCCTAAACGATATCCACTCGGGGACCTGTGCTCACCATGCGTCCTCTCGGACCATCGTGGCCAAAGAATACCGAGTGGGATTCTATTGGCCTCGTGCGAATGAGATGGCAAAGGATATAGTCGACAAGTGCGCAGGTTGCCAGTTCTACTCCAACATGTCTCACAAGCCTGAGTCTGCCTTGAAGACTATTCCACTCGTCTGGCCATTTCCAGTCTAGGGGTTGGATATGGTTGGATCCTTCAGGACCGGCAGAAGTGGTTTCACTCATTTGCTCATAGCAGTCGACAAGTTCACTAAGGGATCGAAGCCAAGCCCATCAAAAACCTTGACTCAAGCACTGCCGTCAGTTTCATTAAGGAGTTGATATTCAGATGTGGAGTTCCTCACAACATTATCACAGATAATGGCTCAAATTTTGATTCTGATGAGTTTAAGGCGTTCTGTGCTTCCCAAGGCACTCGGGTCGACTATGCGTCTGTTGCACACCCGTAGTCGAATGGGCAAGCAGAAAGGGCGAATGGTTTGATCCTTCAAGGGTTAAAACCCCGATTGATGCATGACCTCAAGCACGCTGCCGGAGCTTGGGTGACTGAGTTACCATCCGTCTATGCACGCAACCAAACCCTTTCTTCTTGGTGTATGGCGCCGAGGCTGTGCTTCCGAGTGACTTGCTGCACAATGCTCCTGTAACGCCCCGGATCCGATGCGCCGCGTGTCTTCTGTTTATTCGCCGTAGTTGCCATGTCATTTGCTTGCGTGTTGCATTTTTCCATGTCATCATCTCCATGCTTTTCAAAACTTGCATCCGTTCGGGTTCTGCCGGTTCTCTCCATTGTCCATTTTGAGCCCAACCACACTCGCACGCACCCGTCGCCCCTCTCAGACCTTGTTTCATGAGTGGGAGAAAAATGTTCTCGGAATGGGCTGAGATTTGCCGAGTGGCCTTGGTATATCACCGGTAGACCGCCCGTCAAATTTCGTTCCATTTGGAGATCGTTTGATGCCCCAACGGTTAACCGGGTAGCCGCAAAAGCCCCTCTCTCTTTGTAGCCCAACACCCCTCCAAACAGCCCGCTAGCCCATCTAACTCCCCTCCATGCTCTCCGCCATTCGATCACGATCGTGTGGGCGAAAACCACTCCTCATTTGGACTCTCCTAGCTCTCTCTACCTATAAATAGGCCCTCTCCCCCGAAATTGCGGATGAACCCTACCCCTCAGGCCCTAACCCTAGCCTCTCCCCCTCCGCGCCGCCGGACATGTCCGTCCACGCCGGACGCTTCGCGCCGCCGCCCCGGACCAGTGGCCGCCAGCCACGTGGCCTCCTCCTCCGCCCACCGCCACCGGCCCGCTCGGCCCGTGTCAAGCCTGCGGGGCCCGATCCGCGCGCCGCCGCTCGCCCACGGGTGCCCCCGCGCCCGATCCCGCGGCTCCACCCGACGGCGCCGCACCTCGTCGCCTAGTGCTCCACTGCCGTCTCGCGCTCACGCCACCGCCGCGCAACCACCGACCGCCGCCGCCATTCTCCGTCTCCACCGCCCGGCCGGATCCGCCACCCGGCCACGTTCCCTGGCGCCCCGCCGCCTCCTTCGACCGGATTCGGGAGCCCCCTCGCCGGATCCGCCTTCCCCGACCGCTCCGGCCACCTTCCCCCGCAGCTCTGGCGTCAACTCCGATGGACCTCGGGACCCGTGCTGAAACCCTAGATCCAGATCCGAGAGGGGTATATTTTCCAAGTCCCGAATCTGCAACATTTTTATGCCTTGTTCATCATGCCGTAACTTTGTGTGTACTGCCCCATTTTGCATGCATGATATATCAAAATGTTCATTGTGATATGCTATTCATTTAATTACATTGTGGCATGCTTGTTTTAGTCCATCTTGATACCCTAATCATCGTTGCAAGAGTGCTACATGTTGTTTACTGCTGGAATCTGCTAACTGTTAACATCATTTGTGCATCTCGTGAGTGCCACAACTTTTTCTCCTTTGATGCTATGATGATGATATTGATATGCACATGTTCTGCTCTTCATGCTCTATAGGTTGGTATGCTTTGCCTGCATGTTAGGGTGCATCTTGATATCTTAATCCATGTTGCGAAAGTGCATGTTGCTGTTAACTGCCGAGAACTATTATAACTTGCTGATTTGTCATTTTTGTTGCATTTTGTGTGTGCATCCTATGAGTATGATGTATACATGTTTTATGAGCATATTTATGACATATTTATAGTGGTGCCATCCAAGTATTTTTTATATGCACTTTAGTGAATGCATCAAGCTTCTGAAGTGGGCTACTTGTTAACTTTCTGTCGTCTGTTTCAGCCATATCATGATGCCATCTTTGCTTGATGCTATCAATTAATCCATGCATAATCTGGAGATTCTTAGTTTACATGTTTTGTGGACTATGTTATGCTCTATCATTCCATGCCTTTGGATGCCTCGTATATGTCCGATAGCATATGTTTTCATTATCTTGAACATGCTTATATAATGTTCCAGATTGCTGTTAAACTTCATGATGCCTTGTTGTGAGCTTGTTTTTGAGTGATCCATGCCTCTTCTGGAGATGCTCAAATTACATGTTTTGTAGTATGCTATGACTTCTTTGCTCACATGACAAGTTTGATAATTTTGGATGTCATATGCCTCTGTTCCATGCTTGCAAACATGCTATCATAATGTTGCTGTTTTACACTTGCTGGAACTGTTTCAACTTTCAATCTTGTCATGTTGGTTCCCACTAATCCATGAGGCATATGTATATGATGCTTTGAGGTTATGTACTCCTTTTATGTTTATTTTGATGCCAGGCCCTTGGTTGCTATGTATAGTTGTTGTAGAATCTTTGTTTCATGCCTCCAACATGCCATCATATTAACTCTTCTCATGTATATGTCCCTATGTTATAAAGTTGCTTTTTGCATTGATCATCTTGGATTAATCTTAATGCCTATGAACCTGAACCTTAATTATATTTGAAGTATGTTATCTGTAAATGAAGTGAATGTCAAGTTTATGCTCATATGATTCCTTTAGCATGTTGTTTTGACGATTGCAAAGTGCCTACTTACTGTTTTGGGCAGATTGTTGTTCTATCTTGTTCGGAGTGTATGTGTTGCACCGTTGCTCCATTTTGAGCATGCTCTATATGAAACTTGCTTAGAATTGCATGTAGTTGCATCATGTCATGTTGCATCCTTGTTTTGAGGTGTTTTCTTGATGTTTGGATGCATTTTGCATCAATGCCATGTTTAACTTGTGTTGCTCATATCTTCTAAACCGTAGCTCCGAATTAAATGAACTTTATATGTAACTTGACTAGAATTTCGTGTAGATCATCTTGGTGCATCTTAACTTGCTGTTTAACAACGTGAACATAAGGTTTTGTTCAGATCTGGACCAATTTCGAATGTTGCATATGAGGACTTACCGGATTTGTTATATGTTGTTTCCGGCCTCATTTAAACTTGCTTTGATGTGTTGTTTTGTTATGCTTCATCTCTTGCGATGAGTAGCATCATATAGCCTTGTCATGCATCATACTTAGTTGAGCATCATGTCATGTTTATGTGTTGTGTGTTTACCATGTTGTTTGCTTCTTTCCGGTTGTGCTTCTTCTCGATAGTTCCTGCTTCGTTGCAATCGTGAGGATTCGTTCGTCTACGCTTGGCTCATCTTCATCCGTTTGTCTTATTCATGGACTCGTTTTTCTTCCTAACGAGATTTCAGGCAAGATGACCGTCACCTTGGATCTCACTACTATCATTGCTATGCTAGTTGCTTCGTTCTATCGCTATGCTGCGCTACCTATCACTTGCTTATCAAGCCTCCCAAAATGCCATGTCAGCCTCTAACCTTTCTCACCCTTCCCAACAAACCGTTGTTTGGCTATGTTACCACTTTGCTCAGCCCCTCTTATAGTGTTGTTAGTTGCAGGTGAAGTTGAAGATTGCTCCATGTTGGACATGATTATGTTGGGATATCACAATATCTCTTATTTAATTAATGCATCTATATACTTGGTAAAGGGTGGAAGGCTCGGCCTTATGCCTGGTGTTTTGTTCCACCCTTGCCGCCCTAGTTTCCGTCATACCGGTGTTATGTTCCTTGATTTTGCGTCCCTAACACGGTGTGGGTTTATGGGCCCCTCTTGACAGTTCGCTTTGAATAAAACTCTTCCAGCAAGGCCCAACATTGGTTTTAACATTTGCCATAATAATACTTAAAACTAAATAATTAATTTGCATAGGGCGTCATGAACCCGAGGATTCTTTTCTACATAGCAGGGAGGGGCCAGTGTTGATGGTGTTGGTCCCAAACTAGAGCACTGTGCGGGGCCGCCCCAGGGCAACCTGAGTTATTTTGGCACCTGTACGTGTAGCTCATCCGTCATGGCCTGGGACGAGATACACACGGCTACTATCAGGGTGTCGGCACGTCGGGAGGTTTTGCTGGATTAGTTTTACCATTGTCGAAATGTCTTGTGCACCGGGACCCCGAGTCTAATCGGATGTCCCGCGATGGAGGATTGTCTTCGCGGATCGTGAGCTTATCATGGGCTAAGTTGGGACACCCTTGCAGGGTTTAAACTTTCGAAAGCCGTGCCCGCGGTTATGTGGTAGATGGGAATTTTTAATGTCCGGTTGTAGATAACTTGACACCAGACTCGAATTAAAATACCCAACCGCGTGTGTGACCGTGATGGTCTCTTTTCGAGTGGGTCGAGAAGAGAACACGGTGGGGTTATGTTTGAACGTAAGTAGTACAGGATCACTTCTTGATCATTACTAGTTTGCGACCATTTGCGTAGCTTCTCATCTTATTCTTGTACTCGTAAGTTAGCCACCATATCATGCTTAGTCACTTGCTGCAGCCTCACCACTTATCCATTCCATACCCATTAAGCTTTGCTAGTCTTGAGTCCTCGTGGCTCACAGATTACTACAACAACAGTTGCAGGTACAGGTAATGCGATGATCATGACATGAGAGCGATGCTTGCTTGTTTTGAGTTCTTCTTCTGCTTCCTCGTTCAGGGGATAGGTTCCTGGTCGGCAGCCTGGGCTAGCAGGGTGGATGTCGTTTGAGTTTCTGTTTGTGTTTCATCCGTAGTCGGATGTTGCTCTTATGTATGATATTGTTGTATTCATGTGGCATTGTTTGCCTCTTGTATGTATCCCCTACTTTTATGTAATGGTACGATGTAATGATATCCACCTTGCAAAAGCGTCTCCAATATGCGCTTCTATCCTTGGTGGGACCTTCGAGTTCCTTTAGGATAGAGTTGCATATTGGGTGTGACAAGTTGGTATCAGAGCCTCGACCGATCATAGGAGCCCCCTTGATTCTTCTTAACATGGCCGTTGTTGAGTCTAGAAGAAAACTGTTTTCAGAGTCTAGTTATATCGGAGAGTAGGAATTCTTTTTACTCCTCAGCCCCTTCGTCGCTCTAGTGAGAAATCTTGACGTTGTGTTCTGAATTACTCCTCTTCCCCTTCAAACTTTCTTTAGGGTCACGCAGTTAGTTTTTTGATCGTTGGTTTTCAGCTCTTTTCATCCGGTGCATTTCTCGTCAAGTTGACTCAAGCCTCTTCATCTTTGCCAAGTTCAATCCTCAGTTGTTTTCTTTTTCCCACCCGCCCCCTTTTTTCTTATCGAAGCCGGAGTCCATAATCGAGTATCCATCCTACTCGTGCGAAGCCTTTGCATTCTTTCCTCAATTTTTCAACCGATGTCTTCTCTTCAAATTATTCATCGGTTCCCCCTTCAAAGCTGCCTTTTTTCCCTGCCCTCCCACCCTCTTATTCCGAAGCCCGAGTCTCTTTTGAGCATCAATTTCATTCGTGTGGAGCCTCTTCAGTCTTTCCTCAATCATTTCAACCGGTGAATTCTCGTAAGCTCATCATTGATTCATCTTGTTTTCTTTCCAGCGAATTCAATTCTAGTTTTTCGGGTCGATCATATTATTTTCCTTGGATCAAGTGTTTTCCCCTTGCTCGTTTGCCTTTTGCAATTTAACTATTCTGGAGTTTGGAAGACATCTCAGGAGATTCGTATGTGTTCCAATTAATTCGAGGTTGTCACCTCATTCAAGTCTTTTGATTGTTCCGGTGCATCATCTATCTGTTCAACAATCCTTTTCTACGGTGTTTTCTTTTTACCGGGTCCTAACCCACAGGTCTTTTCCCAGGATCTTACCTGACTCTTCTAATTATTCTGGAGCCATTCCTAATTCTTTTCAAAGTGTGACGTAAGAATGGATTCTATCAGTCACATGCCTTCTCCAAGATTGCTTTCAAATTCTTTGCATCTTTGGCTCAACCTTTTCGCTTTTCATTGTACCGGAGTATCTCAGTAATTTTGTTGGTGTTTCTCGTCGTCATTTAAAGATTGAAGAAGAAGAATTCCTTCTAAATCTTGTCCGTTCTCTCGAAGATTCGTGGTTCTAGCTTCATGTTATCTCTCGAATTATTCCATTTGTCGGATATTCTTTCTTACCCATCCGGAGTATGTCAGGAGTTGTTTTCTGTTTCGTTTCACCGGAGGCCATCATTCCAGAAGAATTCTTCGTCCTCACATTCCAGCTATCGTTATACATTTACCTCGGCGCATCTGTCAAGTATTCTTTAATTAGCTCATTATCTCTTCATTCTTTTGCATCTAATTCCCCTCAAGCATATTTGTTCTTCTAATCCTCCCCGGCGATTCGTTCTCTTTCATCAGTCATTTTTGAATTCTTACGGTGGTTCCTTCAGATTCTTTTTCCTTTGTCATCATATCAATTCATTCGTTCCTTCAAACCCTACCGGTGGCTCGTTGAAGATTTTCCCAAGCATGCGCTATATCTCTGCTCAATCTTTTTCAACAAGAATAAGTTGCATGCCAAATCCGCTTGTCATCAATTAAATTGGATGAGGATAAGCATAACACAATTCTTATTCTTACTTCATCGTCGTCAAGTAATCCCTTCCTTCAGAGTTTGTTCTTGAGGAATAAATTCTAGTCTCAAGTGTTTTCATCTTTTCTTTTCCGGAGTTCAAAATTACTCGGCCATTTCGTCGGAACCTCCATCTAAATCACCGCAAGCCTCATCTTATCATTTCATTCTTCATTCTATCTCATCATCCTTTTACCACCGGAGTTCTTCATGATTAAATTCATTCTTTAAGAGTTCATCAAGATTTTGTTGGAGGAGTTCAAGTATCTTTTCTTCTCGCATCTCGAAGTGCAAATAATTCTTCCTTTTCTTCTAAAGTGGAGTTTTGCATTTCTTCATTCTTCTCAACTATTCAGACTTTTGGTTGTGGTATAGTTTCACCTCAAGTTTTGAGTTGTTTTGATAAGTCCACAACAAGCTTATTCTTTCATTGTTGATTTTCTCAACAACTCAGTTCAACCCTTCCTTCTAAGTTCTTTTCATTCCATTCTTTCAATTCTTCCGGAGGCATTGCGTTGTTCATCTCATCAAGTGCCATCCCATCTTGTGAAGTTCATGTTCTATTCCTTCCATTTTCAGCCGGAGTGCTCCCTAAATTCTTCCATTCTTATTCCTTTCCTATCTTGTTCTAACTGGAGTGGTTTCAGAATCTATCTTTTTCTTGAGCTTTTCATTCTCTTCATATTCGTCGTTCCTCTTTCTACCCGAGTGCTCTCGACCTTGTTCATCTGCTCTCTTGCACTCTTGCTTCACCTCTTCCTCTTTCTCTTCCGCCTCGTTCCTAAGATCTCGGGACGAGATCTCTTGTTAGTGGAGGAGAGTTGTAATGCCCCGAATCCAATGCGCCACGTGTCTTCTGTTTATTCGCCGTAGTTGCCATGTCATTTGCTTGCGTGTTGCATTTTTTCATGTCATCATCTGCATGCTTTTCAAAACTTGCATCCGTTCGGGTTCCACCGATTCTCTTCGTTGTCCGTTCTGAGCCCAACCACACTCGCACGCACCCGTCGCCCCTCTCAGACCTTGCTTTGTGAGCGGGAGAAAAACGTTCTCGGAATGGGCCGAGATTTGTCGAGTGACCTTGGTATATCACCAGTAGACCGCCTGTCAAATTTCGTTCCATTTGGAGATCGTTTGATGCCCCAACGGTTAACCAGGTAGCCGCAAAAGCCCCTCTCTCTTTGCAGCCCAACACCCCTCCAAACAGCCCGCTAGCCCATCTAACTCCCCTCCATGCTCTCCGCCGTTCGATCACGATCGTGTGGGCGAAAACCGCCCCTCATTTGGACTCTCCTAGCTCTCTCTACCTATAAATAGCACTACAAAAAAGACACATCCGTGACATTTTAGGCCGAACGAAATTTTTTTCTATCATACATATGACACTTCTATGACAATCATTATGACAAAACCCGGTATCATCATAGATATGGTGGGATCCTACTTCTATGGCAAAAAATCATGACAGAAAATAGGCTTTTCGTCCTGGGCGGGCCGGAGACGCAGCTGCATGACATTCTTTGGGCCGTTCATGACAGAAAAAACCGTGGTAGAAGCGAGGGCGAGGAAAATTTCGGGGACTTCCCGGTTACGGTGGGAGGTCGAGGGCCGAGCGATGCTCGTTTCTCTCATACACGTACGCGCGTGTGTGCGAGGCGTTGTCTCTAACTGAACCCGAGCGAGGCGTTGGGCTCTAACTGAACCCGAGCGATTGCACTGCAGGCTACGCGTTACTGAACCCGAGCGATCGATCGATGGCTGTTAACTGAACCCGATCGAGCGATTCCTTCGCTACTGCTGCTAACTGAAGCCGATCAATGCTGCCTCTCTGGATGAACATTCAGCGTTGCGGGGGGGGGGGGGGGGGTTGGATGAACAGTGAGCGATGGGGTGGATGCAGGACCCCGTGGCGTTGCCTCTGGATGAACGGGACGACCTCGTGGAGGGCTGGATGAACAGTACATGGTGGAGGGGGTCCCGTGGAGGGGTGGTTGAACAGTAGCCGGTGAAGTAGCGCGCGGTGGAGGCTGGATGAACAGGAGCCCGTGGAGGCTGGAGGAGGTCGACGTAGCCCATGGAGGTTGGAGAAGGTCGACAGTGGAGATGAACAGTATCCCCCGGAGTCCCGTTTTGCGGTACGCCACACCCCTCCCGATGAACAGGACCCCCGTTTCGACCGTAGCGCTCCAACACAAGTCCGTTTCGTCCGTTTTGCGGTACGCCACACCCCTCCTGATCAACATGACCCCCGTTTCGACCGTAGCGCTCCAACACAAGTCCGTTTCGTCTGTTTTGCGGTACGCCACACCCCTCCCGATCAACAGGACGCCCATTTCGACCGTAGTAGGTCCGTTTCCTCCGTTTTGTGATACGCCACACCCCTCTCGATCAACAGGACCCCTGTTTCAAACGTGGCTGGTCGAACACAAGGCCGTTTCCTCCGTTTTGCGGTACGCCAGGCCTTGTTTCCATCGCATGTTCCGTCCAAGCCCTCCCGATGAACACGACGACACATTTTGTTCCGACCCAGCCAGTTGGCTCCCCATGAACACGACGACGACGTTGTTTCTCCGTTCCGACCCAGCCATGTACACGAGCCCTGGTGATACATATGCGCGAGTAGGTGTTCGAGACCCCGCCCGTATGTACACATACGTGGCCGTATTTTCTTTCTTGCACCCTGGACGCTGTATGTACGTGCACATGCTACGTGCGCGCCTCTACTACGACACGTGCGCGCCTCTACATCGACACGTGCGTGCCTCTACATCCACCAGTATATATGTACGTACACGTTCGCGACCAGAATGACAACGCTACGTACGCTTCGACCAGGTGGATCCCGACTGTCAGGCACTTCCTTGCGTGTGAAGATGTAGCTGGTGGGTCCCAGCAGTCAGGGGGGCGAATCATTTTTTTTGCCCGAACGCACTTCCTTGCGTGCGAACGTGTAGCTGGTGGGTCCCAGCAGTCAGGGGGCGAATCGTTTTTTCCCGGACGCACTTCCTTGCGTGCGAAGATGTAGCTGGTGGGTCCCAGCAGTCAGGGGGGTGAATCGTTTTTTTCGGACGCACTTCCTTACGTGCGAAGATGTAGCTGGTGGGTCCCAGCAGTCAGGGGGGCGAATCGTTTTTTTTTTGCCCGGACACACTTCCTTGCGTGCGAAGGTGTAGCTGGTGGGTCCCAGCAGTCAGGGGGAAACGTTTTTTTCGTGAAATACGATGGCCCGTCCGGTGGGTCCCTGCTGTCAGGTGGAGGAATAATTATTTTGAACGTAAAAAGGAGGCACTTCCTTGCGGCCGTCGTGGACCCAACTGTCAGCCTCTCCATGCACAGTACTCTTCCGATGGAAGTCGGTCGTTGACCACATTGACCATGCCGCACCAAGAGCACCACGGCGGTGGACGACGACGAGGCCTAGGAAGGGGACAACACGGAGCCGGGGAAGACGCAACATCGGATGCCCACATGAAGAGGAGGACAAGGGTTCACTGGTTCGGCTGCGGTGTGAGGCTGCCGTCGCCGCAGAATAACAGGGGGTGTGGGTGAGTAGAGGGATGGCCTGGCCAGCGGTGGGAGTAGTAGGGGGCGGTGAGGCCTCCGTGGCATCACAGCTGGCCACGGGAGGTAGGAGCATGCGGCACGACCGGCACTGCTTTGGGCGGCTGGAGCACGAAGACCAGAGGTTGAAGAAGCACTACGGCCGTTGGATGGACATCGTACGGTCACTGCAGCTAGAATCGTCCATATTGACTAAGTTGACAAAGCCCTCCACCCAGTAAACTTAGTAGACCCACAAGTCAGCCTCCCACCAAGGTGAGTCCCAACTAGCAGGGGGAGTATTCATTTTTTTGTGCGTAATAAGGAGGCATTTTCGGTGGGTCCGAGCTGACAGCGGGGGGAACGTTTTTTTCACGAAATACAGAGGCCCTTCCGGTGGGTCCCGGCTATCAGGTGGAGGAATCATTATTTTGCGCGTAATAAGGAGGCATTTCCCTGTGTGGGCCCCTACTGTCAGCTTCTTCCGATGGCTATTGTTTGTTGACCATGTTGACCTCGCTGCACCGAGAGCACAAACACGATGGACGAGGGCGAGGCCCAGGAAGAGAACCACCCGGAGTCGGCGAAGCCACCGCATCGGATGCCCACGCTGAGGGGAGAACGAGCGCTGACTGGTCGGCTGCGAGGTGAGGCTGACGTCGCCGCAAAATAACGGGATGTGTGGGTGGTTAGAGGGATGGCCTGGCGGCAGCACAACCAGCCACGGGAGGAGGGAGCAGGCATTCCCGCCGGCACTGGTTTGGGCAGCTGGAGCAGGAAGATCGGAGATTGAAGAAGCACGGCGGCCGTTGGATGGACATCCAAAAGTCACTGCTGTGTGTTGACTAAGTTGACAAAGCCTTGCGTACGCGTCAAATTTTTTTTAGGACAGTGTCATTGTCAACCTAGTAGGCCCAGAAGTCAGCCTCCAAATCTGTGGAAAACAGCATACAACCCATGAGCCATTATTTTCAATAATTTACAGCCCATTTGCTAATTCTTAAGGATACTAGTGACGCTGACGTGCGGACCCCACCGCTTAATCCTCTAATTAAATGTTTTAATAATTAAAACTAATTAGTTTAGTTAGTTAGTCTATGACAGGCGGGGCCTACCTGCTAAATAACTCTGTTTGTTTAGTTTTTAAGATCTGTTAGCTCTCTATCTATGACATGTGGGTCCCACTGGACCCACAGGTCAGGTTTGACCTGGTCAGCCGCTCTGTTGGTTGCTGACATCATCAACACATCGTGCTGACATCATAACTCCTTCTGTTTATTTAATTAACTAGTTGACCCGTTGCGCCAAATGGCGCAGAGACCTGCTGAAGACATATTGTTGATGAAAGGAGTTTCATGCTGCAAGAACCTTCAACTAAATCATGGTATTTTGTAAACATGTTTATTGCGTTGTTAAATAATAGTCTGGGAAAAGGGAAATTTTGCATAATATGAATATGTTCAAGTTGAAAAAATGGCCACTATGATGAGAGAGTAAAGTTGGCATGGTTGTATTTTTTTAGCAAGTTTGAAAACATGGTTATCATGATGAAAAATCTGGCCATGTTTCTTGGGAAAAAAGAAGGGGAAAGATAACCCTAGTTGACCCGTTGCGCCGAATGGCGCAGAGACCCGTTAAAGCCATGTTGTCGATGAAAATAGTTTCATTTTGCAAGGACACATTCGATATTGGTAGTAGAAAGGCCATGTGTTAAATCATATTATATTGAAAACATGTTTATTCCATGTGCGCGATGAAAAGATATTCAAGGTTTAGTTGTGGGCAATCACATATGGAAAACAATTTAATCTCCTTTAGTCTGGATAAACTGTAGTTTGCTGTTGCGCTAAATGACGCAGAGGCACGCTAAATCCATGTTTGCGATGAAAAAATATCCATGGTTGAATCCCTTTTAATATGAAACATGATGGATTCGTGTCTATAATTAGATATATATACACATTTTATTTTGGTAGCAGTCCCATTTAAATCAAAATAGAGTTTTTGGGTTGGCCGCTTGGAGTAGAAACGTTGGGTCAAATAGCGCAGAGTCCCATTTAAAACCATGGGCGCATTGAAAATACTTGATTGTTTTTGTAATTTTAGGTGTGAGTAACCACTTGATACCAACGCAAATCATTTTAATCAAAACTTAATAATGATTTCTCTTTACAAATATTTACGTACTTGAGCATGCACAATTTGTAATCAATTACATTTTTAAACATGAGATTGAAGTAGCTAACATTTTGCATTTAAGATAGCATACGATGAGATAGGAACAAAAGTTTGGTTCTTCCTGAGACTCACCAAACTTCAATACACACATACACTAATACATAGACCCAACAAAATCAGATTAGTGGTTTCAAATAGTTGAGCCTGCAATTAGAAAGTCCAAGGAGTTATGAACTTGTGCACTAAAAAAAAGTAAACATATTTGACAATAAAATGTACTTAATACATGATAAACATTGTGTACAAGAGAATGGTCAATTAAATCATATAATTTGGTTCTATACAAAAGGAAATTTCCTCTTTTGTGTACATCCTAAAGACCACCCCCTTGTGATGAACGCTTTATCCTTCGAGTCAAATGGCACAGCTCCTGTCCTTTGTGGCAAAATAATACCCATCAATGTCCAAAGCAAAAAGATTATGTAATGCATCGCAACTGATTGATTGTTTCATCTCCGCAACTACAAATCGTGTCTTCAAAAGGTTGCAGAAGCTCTAAACTTCTCCGGAATAGCTGCAACAGAAAAGAATAAGCTATACCAGCAGTTGGTAATCCCATGAATCGTGTCTTCATGGCCCCACCTAGCTAGTATCAACAAACGCCAAAAGTTGGTGATCCCATGAATGTATTAAGTGATTGTCTTAAAAGTTTGTACCAGACCTCACACAATATCCCTGCAAAAATTGGACAAACTAAAACTACTAATACTTTGAACTTGCACAAAACTGAAAGGTACCATTTTTATTCAAGCTACATTTACAGGCTGCTTTTTAGTTACAGAAAGTTGGGAGAAACATAATCAAAGCAAGCCCGCAGATAGTGATAGATGAGGCAGAACAACTACTACGATCCAGTCTCAACATACCAATTACGATGGATGGGTTGTATAGTAGTTGCAATACATTTGAAAATATCAGCAGCGAGATGTTTAGCTCAACCGTTCTATTATGCAATTGCAGAGAGCAAAATAAGTTAATTTTACGTGAGCATCAAGGAGTATAACTGGTTCATGAGATATTCCGAAGTCGACATCTGCAGTACAATGCTTTGCTGCTTTGGTTTCCTCAGTTTGTGTAGCAAGCAGAGGATGCATCCCTACAGAAAATAATCACCTAATTAAATTTTGTGCAGTTAATTTGGAACATACTGATGCAAAGAGCAAAATAAGTTAATTTTACCTGAGCGTCATAGATTCTAACTCGTCCTTGAGATATCCTGAAGTCAACACATGCATTCAATTGCTTTGCCACTTTGATTTCCTCGGTTTGCATAGCAAGCGGATGATACACTCCTACAGAGAACGGTCACCTAATTAAATTGTGTGTGGTTAATTTGGAACATACTAATGCAGAGAGCAAAATAAGTTAACTTTACATGGGAGTCAAGGAGTATAACTCATCCATGAAATATCCTGAAGTCAACAGCTGTTGTACAATGCTTTCCCATCACTTTGATTTCCTCAGTTTGCATAGCAAGAGGAGGATGCATTCCTACAAAGAACAGTCACCTAACTTAACTTTTGTGTTGCTCAAGTTTGGTATGGAATGAACTGCTAAGGCTATCTTTGGTATGATTCTCAAGTAACCGTATCGACCCGGAAAAGCTTTTGAAATTTTAGATGTGTTGAAGCATAGAAGCTCGATAACAAATTAGAGATTACAATGCGGAAGCATTAGTCATTATGTGCATTAAAACTGACCTTGATGCCTCCAAACTTCTGCAACATTAAGAAGACGTCTTTGCCTCTGTTTGAGTAGAAATATGGTCCATTAGTTTGCAGAAAAGGAAAGATAATAAACAAGATATATTTGAAGCTTGAACAACAGATTTACACTATGAAGAAAGCAAAAAAAAATCTTCCTACTAACATCATTGGGAAGACATGAACATCTACATTAGGTTTCGCATGGCATTAAATTAAACAAAGGTAACCAGTTAAATTCCAGACCAATGTAGAATCTCAGCTTTACACGGTAAATCTAAACCATTTGTTCATCACACAAAAATTAGGAGCCAGTAGAAAGGATGGGGACCAAATATCATCTGCAGCAGTAGCTCACAAAAGTCGGAACCTGCGAGCGCGGATCATGAATGTCAACAAACAATATAGCCTGCAGTTCTTTCCTCCTTATCATGTTAGGAGCAAAGCCCATAATACCATATTACTATAACTTGTGAATAATAAGCTCACAAAAAAGTATAATTGTCCAGGGAAACTTGGTTTTCAATTTTAAAGTTATAACAGAACATTTGGTCGCAACAAATATGAATGATTGGGTTTAAAGCCTGAAAAAGTAGATTTCGCTCAATTTCTTAAAGCCATGGACCTAGTTCAATTATACAATAGACTAATCATTGTTTAGGCAAACCATGAGAAGTCAGATTCCACTTACAAAAATACATTAAAGAGCCTGCAGTTGAATGCAGACAAAACTGAATTTGGCTCCGGCCTACAAATAGCAAGGATTAAGTGGAGAGAACAAGGCAGCTGGCCAGGCTGCCGCATGGAGCTAGGTAGAGAAAGCTGACTTACTAACATCACTAAAAGAAGGAGCTTACCTAGGTCGAGGTCGGAGGACGCGCTACCATGGTTGCTGAAACACGAACTCCGTCCAGATCTCCTCATCCTACTCGAAGCTGCTGGTGGATCCACCTTTCTTCATTCTTCACAAATTTCCAGCGGCTGTAGCTTCAAAATGTGTGGAACTCACTGCAACACAAAATGAGATAATACATTTTTTGGAAAAACATGAAGTTGTTGCAATTCCCATAATGTCTCAACTGAATTTAACTGAAGAACAAAGGCGACACTACTGGCTCCTCGTATTAAACAAATTTAACTGAAGAACAAAGGCAACACTACAGGTTCCTCATTTTTTTCAACTGAATTTAACTAATCTCATAGTAGTATTTTGGGGTTCGTACCACTGCTGCTCACCGTGTGCCATGGCCCCATGGGGAAGATGTGCGTCAGATGGGGAGGTGGCCGGCATGCCTGCGGGGAGGTGGACGGCGCGCGGCGGCGGGACCGGGCCATAGGTCTGAGCGCATCCGTCACCACCGGCAAGCAGCCGAGCTGCTCCCATGTGACCATGTCACTCCTGGCCTCTCCTGCTCCAGATCGAGGCCATGCTCCTGGCGCCCTCAAAAAGAGAGGAAGAGGAGGTGAGGCGGGAAGGAAGATGGGCAGAAGGGTAGCTCACAAGAGTCGGAACCTGCGAGCGCAGCGGCGACGACGGGGCCGGTGGATCTGCAAGCGCCATGACCACCTGACCTGCTCGCTACCCCTCTTCTCTTCCCTTCCCTCCCTTCCCTTCTGAAACCTCCCTTCCCTTCTGAAACGGGAGGGGGGAGGTTGCAGGCGGAGGCTGGCCGGAGGAGACGGGCGCGAGTGGCGGCGGGCTAGGGTTTCCCACCAAAGGCGGCTGGCCAGGGAGAGAGATCGAGGAGGGAGGGAGCGGTGCGGGCGAGGGGATTGGGCGTGGGGCAGGGAGGGAGCGGTGCGGGCGAGGGGATTGGGCGTGGGGCAGGGAGGGAGTGGTGCGGGCGGGGGGATTGGGCGAGGCCTGCCCCACACTCCCGCAGATGGCACGGCGCGCACGCGGCGGGCGGGGAGAGGGTGATTCTGCATCTTGAATCAGTTCGCCCAGCCAACACGGGTGCTGCAAGAGCCCACCGGTCATTGGCTATACAAAGTCATCGTGCAGTAAAAACGAGCAGTGAAACAGCCAGCAAACATCCAACGCCTGAAACGAAGTCAAAGATCGGACTTCCGAAGATCGAACGGCCAACGAAGCCTGCCATCGAGGGAGCTCCCTGGTAGCGAGTTGGCTAGCCTCTTTTATGTTTTAAATTTGAAGCACATATTCTTTTTATTAGCATTATAGACCATATATTCTGGGCACTGCTAAAAAATTCAACGAAATTTTGCATATTTCGGTGGGGTCCGAACTCTTTTAATCACGAAATTTTGAGTCACGTTAAAAATAATTTTCAAAAAATTATATCAAAATAAAATTAAAAACAATTCTCCGCAAAAAATGAATGAAATTTAGAATCTTAACTAGCAAGATGCCCGTTCGTTGCACGGAACATGAAGATGCATTTGTATGAGTAGTTTATCTTGTGGTAGAAAAGATGATATTTTAATGTAACTGCCAGTTGGCTTTGGTTTTTATAAGAGTAGAGAGTAGAGAAATCCTGAAAAAAATGATATTTTAATGCAATTGCCGGTTGGCTTTGGTTTAAAAATTTACAGCCCATTTCTTACAACTTATAGCCCGTTTTCTGGGAAAGCCCATTTCTTACTACTTACATCCCTCCTCGTCTTCAAAGATTTGCAGCCCAGCAGGGCTGAGAAAAGCAAGTAGGCCTCGGTTTTGGTATTCTCCAAAAAAAAAAACTGGGCTAGCCAATTTCAGAAAGAAAAAATATATCAACTGGGCTCGTCATGTGCTTAATAAAAGCGTAAGCGTGGGCTAGACGGGCCACAGCCCCTGCACAACACGCAGTTGAGCTCCGTGTCTGAAACTGAAAAACAACTGGGCGAGCTGCTGGGTCCCTGGTGTTATCCGCTCGTTGTGTAATTTTCTCGTTTATTGACTACGTTGACAATGGCGTGGAACCTAGTTGTCAAACAATTAGGAGGAAGTATTTTTTTGGCTTGTAATAATGAGGCACCTGCTTGCAAAATGCAATGACCCTGGTGGGTCCCTACTGTCAGCCTCTCCACGTACAGTCATCTCCTGATTCCTCTTGGTTGTTGACCATGTTGACAACGCCAGACGACGACGGGCACAACGAGCGAACCAAGGCGAAGAATGACGGCAAGGCCTCGGAGGGGAACGAACAGCAGCCATGGAAGATGCGACAGTGTAGTGGCAGGTGGAGGGGAGTACGATGGCAGCAACATGCAAGTCAAGCATACAAATGGTACAAAAAGCCCAAGGATTAATTGTTCATCAAATTTTTAGACAAAACCTAGATTGAACATGACAGTAACATCTAACCCAACCGCTCTTTTTTGTAGTCACAAACAAATGGATCGGTCTGATCCGTAAATTCAACATCCTGTGCAAAAAAATTTATTTCAGGATGTCTACAACTTATTGTAAATAGAAGTCGAGCACGTTTAGAAGCCCACTTGTCCACCTGAAACTTCTTTTTTTGCTGTTCAACATGTTCGTCCGTGAGAAATCTCTTGCTGTAAAAATTAAGCCTCATGGACAATAGTAAACTCGCATTCAACGGGAAGAATGTGACAAAGATTCTGTTTGCCTGGTTGGATGCATATCGTCCCATCGTTATTGTCCTCAAACAAATGTCATGAGAACTGAGAAAATCCTTATGCTTATTACGCCAACGATTGGTTATATGTTTTTCTCCATGTGGTTCTGCCTAAGTAGACATGAAGATTGAAAACAGTTCAGGTCTGAAAAAAGAGTATGTCGAAAGAACGACAGCTGAACAGTTAATTCTAGTACAATATATACGGGCTTTCAATGTGCATGAAGTCATCACCTCTATGGATAAATTCTCCAGAGATCAAAAGCATCGCAGCAAGCCAATAATTATGTCCAGATCAAAACTATACATTCTGATATATATGATCTTGACAGAATCCAGCGGCATTGATAGGCTATCAATGGACGAAATCTTCATTGAGCATATAACATAATATTAGTACACAAAGTGTACTCCAAGATGATATAAAACTTATGCACACAAATGAAAAATGCAGCATATGATTACAAATGTGTAGATGATAATATACGGTACCTGAAAAAGTGATGAGCCAAACACCAAATCCTTGTGATTATTAAACGGGTCACGAATTTCACCCAAGGTCTCCAGTTTGGGCGCAGAGATGACAGTTATTTCTGAAGGTGTATAACAATTATGAAGGAGCAACCTTTCAAGTGAAGGGGCATCTCCGATGATGAGTTGCTGTCCTTTAAAACAAATTCCAAAGCTTTTAAGGTGAGGCGACTTTATTTGGAGACAACTGATATGATTTCTAATCCCAAAACAATGAGCAAGCGCTCCAGGGCAGGGCAATTGGAGTGGATGATGCTGTGCAGTGAGGCCTCCGACAGATAAACCACCACAAGCGAAAGTTTTTTTAGCAGTGGGAGTCGAAGCATTTGTACCAGATCGTCTGGTAGATGGCACCGGGCGAAGGTGGCGGTGTGGAGAGAGGAGGAAAACCATGAGATGGACAACGATGGTGTGGGGACGAATTCTCGGTATGTTCGTGGTATGAAACTTTCGTGGTAATGGTAGAACTCAAACTGCTGGAGTTTTCCGAATTCAGGGGATGTCAGCCAAGCGTCCACCTTGCCGAGTATGGACAGCAGGTAGCTTGTCGGGATGCAGAGGCATTGAACGGGACCCTGCTGGTAAGAAGAGACGATGGCTTTGAGGAGATCAAATTCAGGAAGGACAGATATCTGACGACAGTCGAGATTGAGGGGCGCGGTGCGCCATAGAGGGCGCCGCCGAGTTGAGAGGACTTGTGTGCGGCAGCAATCCTTGGTGGGGAGAAGCGAGATGATCTCCTCAAGGATGACGCCCAGGAGATCGCTGATGCGATCCACCGGAGATTCTACCGGTTCCTCAGATCCGGGTGGGGGGGGGCTCGCCGCTTCTCCCCGCGCTACCAGGTGCGGGATTTACAACCGGCATCGCCGCTGGCGGGAGCCTCATCTTCTTGGCGCTGGGGCCAGCCGAATCCATTTTCCTTGTGGGCGTCGCACCGAGCTCACGAGTTTGAGCAGAGTAGCCAGAGACGAGCCTAGTGGCAGTGCGAGTGGGGAAGAAGGAGGGCTGGGGATTTCTGTAGGAGTGGAAGAAGAGGAGCAGGCATTTTCTGTATGAGTGAGGAAGAAGGTGAGCGGGGTTTTCTAGACGAGTGAGGAAGATTGGGGAGCGGGGGGGATTGGGGGGGAGACGGAAGCGGGAGAGCGAGCTGTTCATATTTATAAGGCCCGCTGCACTAACTACTCGCTTTTTCCCAAGAACCGCTCTCTTCTTTTGCGTTGCTGCATTGGAGCTGGCGCATGGACTTGGCTGACTGGCCATGCATGCAAGATGCATGTGCCCGCCGACCACTGCATGCGCCTGGTTTGTTACTAGGCCTATTTAATAGGGTGGTTATGGAGTAAATTAAGGAGATTTATTTTCTCTGTGTGCATCCACCAAATTAGAGGATGTGGTACTGGATGCAGACACTCACATTAAACTAACATTCAGAAGAACAAAAGTTCAGCATGTCTATGCATCTCAATGATTCACCATACTATAACCAATACAAAGCCGTGAGAAGGTGTGAAAATAAAGAAAATCGGTCGACTCTGAGCAAAGGGCCTCCATGTGCATGCATTAATTTCCTAGGCATACTTGTTTCTTCTCAATGTTGCGAGCACTTTGAGCATGTTGGCAACTCCACAGCTAGCTAGCTGCCTCATCTTGCAATTGATGCTGACACATTTGCAGCAAACACATGAGGCAATAGAGATGACTCAACATGGGTCCATATTGTGCAGTTCCCCTGAAATCATATTCATTATCCTGAATCTGAAAAGATAGGAAAACAGTAGCTATACTTAAACGGTGTTGCAAAATAGTAGCACATATCAATAGCTCGGTCATCTAGACGAATGGGATACTGACCTGCCTGAGGAAGATTATATATAATTTCATAAGTCCTTGGTTGACTTCCACCTTCGGCTGCACTGCTTGTTTGCTCCTCCACACATGACAGGATCGTTCCACACTACATTCAGCAAATCAACGTACGAATAAGCTAATTTCATCTTGCGGTGGTCATTGTACCTAGTTATGAATGTAGGAATACCTGGAGCACCATGAGGTTAGCTGACAGCAGGTAGATGCAGCCATATAAATTTTGTGCGTTGCTACCAAAATTGAGGTTTGTATCCCTTCCTGTTATGAGAATTCTTCTTGAAGTTGATAGAATGTGACGGCTTGTTCTTTGCATCAAACTTGCCTTTCCCCTAAGATTTGTTCTTGTTGTTTTGGGGCTGGTTGGGCTGGAAGTTCTTCTCGTGTACCATGTGGGCACTAGAAGCTCCCTCAGCGACCCGAGCACATGTGTCTTTTGCTCTCGCCTTCTCCACAAAATCAAGAGTGCTAATGAGATCGAAAACAGAAAACTCATGTCTCTTGTTTTTCAGAGAAGTAGCAAAATCGTTCCACGAAGGTGGAAGCTTGGCAATGATGGTCCCAACAACAAATTTGTTCGGCAACACACACTTAAAGTGCTCAAGTTCCTTAGAGAGTGACTGTATCTCATGAGTCTGCTGAACAACAGAGCGCTCATCAGTCATCTTGTAGTCACAGAATTGCTCCATGACGTACAACTCGTTGCCAGCGCCCGAGGGCCCAAACGTGGCCTCGAGTGCAGCCCACATGTCTTTTCCGCTATCAAACGACATATATGAATCCACAATGGAATCGTCAAGAACACTCAGCAGGGCGGCTTTGAAGAGGGTATCCATGTTCTGAAAAGCTTCCTGCTGTGTAGGATTAAGATCGCCCTCAGGCTTACCCTTAGTGGCGTCATAGCAGTACATGATCTGAAACCAATATACTGCTCTTGTGCGCCACCTTTTATATTGCACCCCCTTAAAAGTAGGTGGCTTCAAAAGCGCAGCAAAACCACTCAGAGCAAATTGCCTGTAATCAGGTTTTTGGATTGGATTGTTGAATATATGAGAAATTTAGTATGAGATTTAATCCGAATCAACAGTAAATAGATCATGACGACAATTGCAAACATCAAAGTAATGATGTGGACTAAACTAGGAGGACAGAATCACATACTGTACAGCGGGAGCAGAACCGATGTGGTTGATGTTGTCACTCATGTCGTTGATGAAGAGGTTATCGAGGTCAGGGAAGAAGGCTGTCGTTGAGGAAGTCATCGCTGGCAGCAGTCACAGGAGTGTGCTCCCCAAAAACCTGATCGCCCCTCTCCCGTATAGGATCACGAAAGGCGGGGTTCGGAGGACTGTTGTTCCTTCTCGCGGTGCATGCCGGAAGGAGGGCTGGAGAAGAATTGCGTGGTGGCGCTAAGATCTGGAACGATGCGAAAGCATATGATACATCGGCGGCTAGGGTAGAGCATGTTAGGTCGGTCATGCGAGTATAATAGTAGGCCTTTGACCCCCAAACCCCACGTCCAAGTCAATAATAGCTCAAAAAAGTCAATAATAGTCCCACCAAGGTTTGTCTCAAAAAAATGGAGTAATTAAGGTGTCCGTTAGTCCCTTTAGTATAAATACTATATCATTAATAATGGCCCCACCTTTTGTCTCACAAAGTATGTTGGAGTACAACCAACTACACGTTTACAATCCGCTTCTCTTCTCTCTCCTCTTCTCTCTCCTTCAACTAAGTACATATACTATATTTAAATCCTTATAGCCTGCTTATGTCATCTAATTGTAGTACTTGCTCTAAAGTTACTCTCCACTGTGTAGTCTGAAATGCTGGGCGTGCAGCGGGCGGTGCCCTCGGTCGGCGCGCCGCTTCAACGGCGGAAGCAGTGAGAGGTCGTGTCGCCCTGACTTGCCATCAATGTGGAGCGGCGGGCTCAGCTGGCACCGGGCGGGAAGCACGCGCGTGAGGGGGGAGGTTTTTTTGGCTCAAGAAGGCGAGAAGCCAACTTGGGATCGGTTCGGACGGGGAAATATCATGTGCTCCCATACTCTGCATATGACACTAGTCTATGTTACTACTCCCTCCTTTCCGGTTTATAGAGATGTTTAGAGTAACATAGTATTATGTTACAGTATAAGTTACTCCCCACTATGACCAGCCTTGGCCTCTCCCAGTTCTCCACCATGTATAGCTGCTAAGCCTGCCACGTAGGCATAAAATATGACGTGGCACCAATAAACTAAGCACCTATGCATTGAAGACTTGAGTTACTAAGCCATTTAATGCACTTAGCACCTCATCTAAAGAGCATGGTTAATAGTATAGCCAGTTGCTGGCTATAAGCCAGTGCCATGTCATCTACAGCCCATCTTATAGTCAACATGTACAATAGTAGATCAAAAGAGTGTACTACTTTTTTATTATGTGGCCCACCTTTCATTCTCACAAAGTGCCTGGGAGCACGTGCTAGAGCTAGCTCTTCACGAAGAGCCCGCTTACCTTCTCTCTCCTCTTCCCTTTCCTCCAACTAAGCAGAAATATACTAGTTTATTCCTTATAGCCCGCAGACTCAACTCTATCGTACTTGCTCTAAGCACATCTAAGCACTTACTAGCACCCCCTTGACCGTGGACCTTGACGGTGTACGTCACCTTGTGTCTTATAATTTTCCTCGTCATCATCTGAGTCCTAGAAGATCTCACCCACATCATCATTAGCTTGCAACCGTCTTGATAGACAACGTGCGCAGAAGGAGTAGAGGCGACTGGGGACGCACCACCACCACGTCGTGGGCACTCCGTATGTGCTCGTGTGCGTGCAGCGTGCATGTTTTTCCATCGGCGATAGCTCTATGGCCGAGGCTGAGGTCGTCTTTGTCTCCGACTAGTAGTTGAGCAACGACGACAAAGAGGTGCTGCAAGAGATGCGTATGCGCCGTTGCGTGCGAGCTTCGCCGTAGCACGACGAACCGGACGTCGCCACGGATGGCGCACGCCTCCATGCAGCCGAGTGTGTGCGCATGCATGTGTTATTCACGTGCATTCTGCGGCCGAGTGTGTGTGCATGCACGTCTTGTGTACATGCGTTGTGTGCTCCATGCTGCGCGCGTATGTGCATGAGGTTGATCGGATGTAGTTAGTGCGTTGGCTTGTGTACATGCGTGGCTGCATGCATCCTGTACATGCGTGGCTTGTTGAGTGGTTATCAATAATTCAATATAAAATACTCCCTCCGTACCTAAATACAAGTCTTTCTAGCCATTTCAAATAGACTACAACATACATATGTATGTAGACATATTTTAGAGTGTAGATTCACTCATTTCGTTTCGTATGTAGTCCCTTATTGAAATCTCTAAAAAGACTTATATTTGGGAACAGAGGGAGTATAAAACATCTTCAACTTAGCATCCTGATGTACCTTTTCTAGTGGTTAGAGAAAAGTTCATGTTCTTTTATTTGTTTATAGGTGGGCAGGCGGCAAAAAACAGGGGAAAACGTGCAAGGTTCCTTGCAGACGCTCCACCGCGAGGTTCCTTGCTCCTTCTCGGTCATCGGGAATCTATGCTCTTCAACTCTTTTCTTTTACGTGAGCTTTGTTCATCCTTTTCCCAACACACGAGACATCTAGCATCAAGGTGCACGTGTCATGCAAGAAAATGGAGATAATCAGATAAGCAGTGCGTAAGTGAGTCGTGCGGGGGGAAAAGCGGGGGGAAACCCTTTTTCGTAAGTGAGTCGTGCACTTCGATGGCACCTACGCAATATTTTTTCTCCTCGATGGCACGTGAATAGTGCACGTACTCAACGACGGAGCACGGGATGGTAGCAATGACATGGTCAGCCCTTTTTTGGAGAGAGTATGTACTACTAGTAAATAACTTTGATGTGTCCCATCAAGTCGCAGATTGACGAGAAGCTTGATTACGCCTTCTCCTTCGCCAACGCGTGTGCGGTGGCTCGCAGCACGAGGAGAAACTTTTGCTTACAAGCGGTGGACGTGCAACAGTTCATTTGGTGTCAGATTGCCAGAAGCACTACTGTAGAACCATCGACTTCTAGAAGAGGCGAAGAGCCAAGCGCAAGGTCACCTACTAACCTTAGGCTAGGCATAGTGGGAGTAACATAAGTAGGGGTACCTCCTTTTTTTATTCTAGAAACAACCACACGCGAATATCAAGGTGCTGGTTACGTAGAACAAATTTCCTGGAGTCCGTGCTCAGCCCTCCTCTATCTCTCTTCTCAGCCAGCCAGCGGACGCGTGGAGCCCATCGTCTGTTTGCTCACATGCGGTCCCACATGTCAATGAAAACGCAAGAGGACCCACAAAACCCACACATCTTTCACCTCGACGTGCTGGTGATGAAAAACAAATCCAATAAAGATCTTTGGTGGCTGCTTTTGGAGTTACTCAAGAGTAGTAAGATTCTATTTATAGTTTAACCCAAGATGCACATCACGTGGCTTGAACTACCACTCTATTTTCTTGCATGACACGACCTGGATGCTAGATGTCCCACATGTCGGCAAAAGGAGGAAGAACCCGACCAAATCTTCGGTTGTGCTCTCGGATTAGACTAGTTGTGCTAACTTAAAAAATTTGTTGTGTACTCCCTCCGTTCCAAAATACTTGACTTCCATTTGTCCAAAAATGGATGTACCTATATACTAAAACATGTCTAGATACATATATATTTTGACAAATAGAAGGCATGTATTGTGCAACGGAGGGAGTAGAATGGATGCAAGTCTTGGTATTGAGAAGAAGAGTATATCCATATACTGATAGAGCTCAATTTAGTAGATGTTCTAGCACTTTTAGCTAGCATAGAGGCTAGAGATGAGACTAGTGCACTTGTTGATACTCCGACTAGAATAGAGGCTAGACATGAGACTAGATGCGAGGAAGCAACGTCTACTTCTTTACACTCGAAGAAGAAAGAAGCACGCAAGATCGAGCCTCCGCAGATCAGCAATGAATGCATCAAGAAGGCACTAATCCAACTTACATGAGCAGTTATGGAAGTTGGATATCTTCTAGAGTAGTAAAATGTATTCTTATGGTTCTTGTTTTCTTTGCTCTTGCTTTTCTAGTCAAAATTATCATTGGAGTTTGTGCAAAACAGAGGTCCATTTGGGGTCGTGCGTTGGAGTTGGCCTTACAAGTGGGACCGTCATTGAGGAAACCGACTATCGGCAAACCCCCACCTCGCCCGCCGCGTGATGGCTGAAGTTAGAGAAAGGACAAGGTTGAAGAAATTGCTCTAGCACGGACTCCAAGAAATAATATGGTGTCAGATGGATGTCGTGGTGGCGTCGTGTGCCGTACTCCTGGACATGAATGCTTGTTCTGGCCTATGCCACCCTACTACTCCTACTACTTACTATATAGTACTAGTATCGAGGATTCGAGGTGCTGGTTACATACAGCGAACACATTAACATATGGCTACAGTAAAAACACCCGCCCGATGCGCGAAGCATGTGAAGCTAGTACAAGTAGTGTACTACTATTGTTGATTGGCCTCATCCGATAACCTATTGCAATGCACGTACAATTATGTATTCGAAAAGTATATTTTTGCCTCATCGCACCACTCACTCAGAGAAGCGACTCGAAAGCCATTCATAAATTTAGTAAGTTTATGACAGGCATATCATTTTATTACATACATGTCGGAGTAATGGGCCATGGGTAGGCTCACCCGAGTCCCTGGATTTATCAAGACTTTGGGCCAGCTCCGCCTAGCTGGGCCCTAAGCTGAAGCTCCGCCCTCTGGGGGTGGCTGGCTCAGCGGCCGGCTGCCAGAGGGCGGCCGTCCCAAGACTACGGCGCTCCGGGTGGCCGGCTCCTGGCGGCCGCCCTCCAAAGAGGGCGGCAATGGGCAAGCGGGCACCTCACGACTACGGGGCGGCCGAGCTCCCATTGAGAGTACAAGACGAAGCATGGCTACAGTGAGGAACGACGCCTCCCACGCTCGAGACAGGCGTGGCTACAGTGCTCCGTACAGACGGAGATCTCCACACGACGGAGCACTGTGCCGTATCTACCCTGATGTCGCTCCGGGCAGGCGGAGCCCTGTTCCCCACGATGGCCTATCAGTACGGCCAGCCAGAGGCGGGTCCTATCAGGCAGTGACCCCAAGGAAGACGGCGGAAGCTCAACCAGGCGGGCTAGAGAGGGGTCGGCCTCCAGCAGGCGGCCGTCCCTTGTCCCGAGGCGAGCACGCCATTAAGCTGATAAGACCAGGTGTGGCTACAGTGTCCTCCCACCAGGCGGCGGGACTATAGCCACGCTAGGATGACCAAGCCCCCGTCACCAACGACACGGCTACAGTGAGCAGCCACCAACCAAGTGGCGGGGCCCACCAGGCGGCGAGCCCCAGCGGTCGACGGAGAAGCCGGAGGCTGGAGACACTGACAGCCGGGCCCAATAGCCGGCTAGATTACCATTGTACCCCTGGGGGGTAGGCCTATATAAACCCCCCAGGCCACCCATGCAAAGGGTTCCCACCCCATTAGAACTAGCCACCCCCTAGGGCAGGAAGAGAGCTAGTCTTGCCTCCTTCTGCCTCTAGCATACAGCTCGAGGAGCACCATTGTATCACTTGTGCCTTATTGATCATGTGGAGACCCCACAGAGCAGGACTAGGGGTGTTATCTCCTAGGAGAGCCCCGAACCTGGGTAAAGTACGCCGGCGTTCGTGTCTACGCCTTATCCCACTTCCAGGCACCGGTGATGTTCTACTCGCTCCCACCATGATAAGCCATCCATTAGCATATGTCGCACCCAACCCCCGACATTTGGCGCCCACCGTGGGGCGAGGTGCACCGACTCCCGGAGATCTGCTCTGGACGGGAACCATGTTCCTTCTTGGCGAGCGAAGCCAGCCCAGCATGCCTGACGGCGTCAGCCTCGACGCGCTGCATGGCGCGGAGATCGCCTGCGCGGCGAGTTGCCTCACTGACCTCGTCGGGGAGATCGACCTCTCCGACGAGCTGGCCTCCAACGCAGGCACAGGCTGCCCTGAGAGCCGCCTCATCAACCTCCTCGTCCAGCTCCATGTCACCAGCGAGCCTGCTACGGATTTGGAGTCCGTCGGCTTGACCGATCCGATGATCGTCGACACCGACACGGCGTCGCTCGACGCGTTTCCCACCAACGTGGTGGTCTACGACGAGCTGCCTCCTCGCGAGTACAGTGGCGGGAGCACCGTCACGGAGGTGCTCGTCATCAACAGCGAGGAGCACTCGGACGGGCGTGCTCAAGATCCCCTCGAGGCCACCCTGCGTGACCTCACGGCGCCCATTCCCGAGGGCGCAGATGCTGAGGTGCTGGAGGCACGCCGCCTCCAGCTTATCGAGAGTGCTAGCCGCCTGGCCAGCACGCGCCGGCTTTCGGACGCTTATCGGCGTGAGATGGACCGGGCCGTAGGCGGCACGCCAGCTCCTGAGGGGCCTAGCCGCCTCGACACGGTTCGGCAGCGTAGGGCGACCGTCGCCAGCATGTTCGGGGCAGAGCGCCCCGTCTACACCACGCCTGTAGAGAACATCCAGGCCACCCAGGCGGTGACGGATGAGCTGAACAAGTACAATGGCGACGAGCTCCGCCACATGACGGAGCAAGTCCAGCAGCTCCTGGACGCGGCTGCCGCGCAGCACGAGGCCGCCTACCGCGCTGAAGCCCCAGCCGGACGCAACAACAAGCCGCCCCCATGCCGAGATCATGGGGCGACCTCCCGGACACCGACTGGTGGCGCCCGCGGAGGAAAGGGCCACGAGCCAGCTGCTAGCCGCAGTCGGACGCGCCTCTCCATCGAGCGGGACGAGGACGGCCGCCCTCGTGCAGTAGAGCGGCGAGGCGACCTGCCGCCTCCCCCGCCTCATGGAGCGAGGTACCCCACTCCGCCTCCTGTCACGCATCCGACACTCGGCGACCGCCTTGGCTGCCGAGAGGGAGTCGGAGAGAATGATGCTCGCCATCGGATCGATCGTCTCAACCGATCCCTGGCACTCGAAGAAGAAGATGCGCTGGGCCCGCCCTGCTTCGGCCCCCGAATCCGCGATGAGCCCTTCCCTAAGGGGTTCACCCTCCCACGAGACACGCCCAAATACACCGGCTCCGTGAAGCCGGAGGACTGGCTAGTCTACTACTCCACAGCCGTCAGCATAGCAAACGGCAACAAGCGCGTTGCCGTGAAGTACGTCCCGCTCATGCTTCAAGGCACTGCCCGAATGTGGGTCAACAGCCTGAAGCCCCGCAGCATCAACAACTGGGTTGATTTCTCTGAGGTCTTCATCCGCAACTTCACCAGCACCTACAAGCGGGCTCCCAAGCCCCGACAGCTCTTCTTGTGCGTCCAAGGGCCCACGGAGTCAACTCGCAACTACCTCACGCGCTGGACCGAGTTGTGCAATTCCTGCGAGGGCGTGCACGAGGTGCAGGCGATCGAGTATTTCACCGCCGGGTGCCGAGAGGGCACCCTCCTCAAGCACCGCCTCCTCTGTGACGAGCCCGAGACCCTCGATGAGCTGCTGGTCATCGCTGACAAGCATGCCACGGCCGACTCCTCCATGAAAGCGAAAATCCTAGTAGATGCGTCTGGCAAGGTGGCACCTCAGGCCCCTCAGACTCCGGCTGGTGATGCCAGTCGGTGACAGCAACCAAGTGATAACAAGCAGAAGGCCACCCAGCCGGCTTCCACCAGCCGACAGGTGGCAACGGTCGAGGATCAGCAGCCAGAAGGGCAGCCAGCCCCCAAGCGGCAGAAGGGCGGCAAGTCCAATTGGTTGCCCGCCTTCTCCTACAAGCAAACCTTTGATGCACCCTGCAAGTTCCATAGCGGCGCGAAGCCCTCCAACCACACCACTCGGAAGTGTCACTGGCTCACCAGAATTGCCAAGGGAGATGGACTCCTGCCTCCTCCGCCTGCCGGACCGCTGCCTCCTCAGCCCCAGCAGCCGGTGGCCCGACCAGTCGGCGCCCTACAAGATGAGTACCCAGAGGAACACGGAGCCTATGTTGTGTTTACCAGCGTGGCCGACGACAGACGCAGCAGGCGGCAACAACAACAAGAAGTGCAAGTAGTGTCCTCCAACACTCCAGAGTTCATGCATTGGTCCGAGAAGCCTATTAATTGGAGCAGGGCCGACCACCCAAAACTGATGCCTTCCCCTGGTTCGTATGCCCTAGTCCTAGAAGCGACCCTTGCAACGGAGAGGCGAGCAGCCCATTTCTCTAGAGTCTTGATAGATGGCGGCAGCAACATCAACATCCTGTACCGCAATACAATGGAGAAGTTGGGAATCAAGCAGAAGCAGCTCGTCCCCAGTCGGACTGTATTCCATGGCATAGTCCCTGGCCTTTCCTGCTCACCAATTGGCAAGACCTAGATTGATTTCCTCTTCGGAGACAAGAATCACTTCTGCCGAGAGCCAGTTTGGTTTGAAGTGGTGGACCTCGAGAGCCCCTACCATGCGCTGCTTGGTCGGCCTGCTCTGGCCAAGTTCATGGCGGTCCCCCACTATGCTTACCTCAAGATGAAGATGCCGACTACCAAGCGGATCCTGACAGTAGTCGGAGACTACAAGAAGTCGGTCGCCTGCGCCGCAGATAGCAGCCGGCTGGCCGAGTCCCTCGTGATTGAAACCGAGAAGCGGCTCCTTGACCGGTTGGTGGCGTTGGCAGGCAAGAAGCCGGAAATGTCACCCACCCCCAGGAGTCGGAGGTTGAGGGCTCGTTCAAGCCGGCCAAGGAAATAAAGAAAATACCCTTGGACCCAGAGCACCCGGAGAGGCACGCTGTCGTAGGCACAAGCCTTGACAACAAATAGGAAGGCGAGCTCGTCGATTTCCTCCATGAGAATCGGGACATCTTCGCATGGTCCCCCAAAGACATGCCGGATGTTCCGACGGATTTCACCGAGCACAAGCTACATGTCTGACCTGACGCCAAGCCGGTCAGGCAGCCCTTGCGCCGCCTGTCAGAAGAGAAGAGAAGAGTTGTTGGAGAAGAGATAGCCCGGCTCCTAGCAGCTGGATTCATCATGGAAGTATTCTTCCCAGAGTGGCTGGCCAACCCAGTCCTAGTATTGAAGAAGAACAAGAAGTGGCGCATGTGCATTGACTACACCAGCCTCAACAAAGCCTGCCCCAAAGATCCCTTCGCTTTGCCAAGGATTGATCAAGTGATAGACTCCACAGCCGGATGCAAGCTGTTGAGTTTCTTGGATGCATACTCAGGTTATCACCAGATAAAGCTGAACCCGGCCGACAGGCTGAAGACCGCCTTCATCATGCCGTTTGGAGCCTTCTGCTACCTGACCATGACGTTCGGCTTGAGGAACGCCGGCGCCATGTTTCAGCATTGCATGCAGAAGTGCCTCCTCAAGCAACTCGGCAGAAATGCCCATGTATATGTGGATGATGTAGTGGTGAAGACAGAGAAGCATGGCACGCTGCTGGAGGACCTCAAGGAGACCTTTGAGAATTTGCGCCGATTCCAGATCAAGCTCAACCCGGAGAAATGTGTCTTTGGAGTACCAGCCGGCCAGCTTCTTGGTTTCCTGGTCTCAGAGCGCGGCATAGAGTGCAATCCCGTGAAGATCAAGGCAATTGAGATGATGAAAGTGCCCACCCGACTGCTTGACGTGCAGAAATTCACCGGCTGCCTGGCGTCAGTTAGCCGTTTCATCAGTCGGCTGGGCGAGAAGGCCCTTCCCCTGTACCAACTCATGAAGAAGACCACTTTTTTCGAGTGGAACGACAAGGCGGATGAAGCATTTCTCCAACTCAAGAAGATGTTGGCAACCCTACCTGTCCTGGCGGCTCTGACTGAGAAGGAGCCCATGCTCCTCTACATTGCAGCCACCAGTCGGGTTGTCAGCATAGTCATGGTAGTGGAGCACAAGGAGAAGGACAAAGCATTACCGGTCCAGAGACTGATGTATTACTTGAGTGAAGTATTGTCCGCCTCCAAGCAAAACTACCCCCATTACCAGAAGATGTGTTACGGCATGCATTTTGCCGCCAAGAAGCCGAAGCCTTACTTTCAAGAGCACCCAATAACTGTCGTCTGCACAGCCCCGCTTGCTGAGATCACTGGAAGCCGGGATGCTTCTGGCCGAGTGGCCAAGTGGGCTATTGATCTGGCCCCTTACACCATCTACTACCAGCCTTGCACCGCCATCAAATCACAAGTGTTGGCCGACTTCCTCGTCGATTGGGCCGAGACCCAATATTTGCCGCCTGCACCAGACTCCACTCATTGGCGGATGCATTTTGATGGTTCAAAAATGCGCACTAGTCTGGGAGCCGGCGTCGTCCTCACCTCTCCCAAAGGCGACAAGCTCAAATATGTGTTGCAAGTCCACTTTGCCGCCTCCAACAACGTAGCAGAATATGAGGCACTTATACACGGGCTCCGGCTTGCCAAGGAACTCAGCATTCGCCGGATCCTGTGCTATGGTGACTCCTACTTGGTGGTCCAGCAGTCATCAGGCGACTGGGACGCCAAGGATGCAAACATGGCAAGCTACCGCTTCCTCGTGCAGCAACTCAGCGGATACTTTGATGGGTGCGAGTTCCTTCATGTGCCAAGGAATGACAACAAACAAGCAGATGCCTTGGCACGGATTGGCTCCACCCGACAAGCAATACCAGCCGGCATTGCCCTACGCCGCCTTCTGAAGCCGTCTGTCAAGCCGTCTCCTGATTCAGACTCCATCTTTGTGCCCCCCCCCGAAGCAGTCGGATCCGACTTGGCGACCCTAGAGGCCGGCACGGGGGTTTTGACAGGCGGCCTGGGGACTGCTACAGCCGCGCCCGGCCCGGGGACTTCAGAACCCGGCCCGGGGACTTCAGAGCCCTGCCCGGGGACTTCACCAGTCGGCTCGGGGACTTCTTCAGCACAACAGGCGGAAGCAGCTGCCAACTCGCCACCTCCCGGCCGAACCACCCTCGTACAAGTTGCAGTGGTCGCAGTCGAAGAAATTGCGGCGCCCTCATGGGCTCAGCCGATCCTCGAGTTCTTGGTGAATAAAGAGCTGCCAACCGATGAAATCTTAGCCTGACAAGTGCAGAGGCGAGCTGCAGCTTACACCATAGTCAGGAAAGAGCTGGTGCGACGAAGCGTCACAGGAGTTTATCAGCGGTGTGTGGAGTCGGACCAAGGCCAAGCAATACTTAGAGATGTCTACCAGGGTGAGTGCGGCCACCATGCAGCTTCAAGATCACTTGTGGCCAAAGCTTTCCGCCACGGGTTCTTCTGGCCGACTGCCCTGGAAGAGGCCAAAGAGCTGGTTCAGAAGTGTCAAGGGTGCCGGAGGTTCCGCTCCAAGCCACACCTGCCGGCTTCTTCACTCAAGACCATTCCCATAGCCTGGCCCTTTGCTGTGTGGGGACTGGATATGGTAGGACCATTCAAGATGGCACGCGGTGGCATGACTCACTTGCTGGTTGCAGTGGACAAGTTTACCAAGTGGATAGAGGCAAAACCAATCAAGAAGCTGAACGGGCCGACTGCCGTGACCTTCATCGCCGACATCACCACGCGATACGGCATCCCACACAGCATCATCACCGACAACGGCACCAACTTCGCCAAGGGAGCCTTGGCTCGTTTCTGTGCAACACAAGGCATCCGCCTGGACTTAGCATCCGTTGCCCACCCACAGTCAAACGGCCAGGTGGAGCATGCAAACGGCCTAATTTTGTCCGGCCTCAAGCCCCGACTGGTCAAGCCTCTGGAGCGTTTGGCCGGCTGCTGGCTCGACGAGCTGCCGACCGTCCTCTGGAGCCCGCGCACAACTCCAAACAAGTCAACGGGCTTCACGCCCTTCTTCCTCATCTACGGTGCCGAAGCCGTCATCCCGACGGATATTGAGTTCGACTCCCCAAGAGTCACCATGTACACCAAGGCGGACACCAAGGAGGCACGAGAAGACGGTGTCGACTTGATGGAAGAGGGCCGGGTGTTGGCACTCAGCCGGTCGGCCATCTACCAGCAGAGTCGGCGCCGATACTACAACCGCAAGGTGAAGCCAAGATCCTTCCTGGAGGGAGACCTTGTGCTCCGGCTGATCCAGCGAACAGCCGGACATCACAAGCTCTCGGCACCTTGGGAAGGCCCTTTCATCATCAGTAAGGTACTGGGCAACGATGCCTACTGTCTGATCGATGCCCAGAAGCCCAGAGCGCGTAAGAGGGATGACTCAGGCAAAGAGACGGAGAGGCCATGGAACGCAAACCTCCTCCGAAGGTTTTACAGTTGAAAGCAGTATGTATCACGCTACCTTTTGTACTATGTATAAAGACTCCGGGTCCCCCGAGAAGAGCTCGGGGACTGCCCTCTTTTATCTATATGATAAGTGTCATGCCTATGAGAATGTATAATCTATTTCTTCCGCCTGGCACCGGGTTCGACCAGTCGGCCCGGAGCCTCGCCGCCTTCTACAATATACTGCCTCCTGCAGCCGAACAAGTAGTGTGCCGGCACCAAAAACTGCCTTTGTCAGAAGCCACAGCTCGCAGAGCGACTGCATGGCGGGCAAAGGTTGCAAAGAAGTGCACCACATAAAAAACGACTAAGAAGAAAGCGCATATAGTAGAAGGCGGCATCGCACCTAGCCGTCTGGCCTCCACCTTACTACCCAAAGCTCCGAATGGCTAAGTCCTAGCCCCCTCACAAACGGCTAGAGTGCTCAAACCAGCCACGGTCCACAGAGCGGCCGCCTGGCTGGTGAAAGCAAAGCCAAAGGGTCGACGGCAAAGGAAAAAACCAAGGAGAAAAAGGAAAAAAAGATTGGAGGTCGGCACAACAAGCATAAGCAATGATAAAGTATTTACATGGATAAAAGGCCTCTGGCCGGCATTCAAACAGAGTTTGATATACACCCCGAGGGTGGAATTGTGCGAATTTAACCAAAGTGTTCAGAGTAGCAAGCAGAAAACAGATAAACTCCTAAGGAGCAGCAGAAGACTCCGGCTGGACGGCGCCGGTTGGTGCAGCAGAGGACTCCGGCTGGGCGGCGCCGGATGGCGCGGCAGAAGGATCCGGCTGGACGGTGCCGGATGGCGTGGCCAAGGGCTCCGGCTGAACGCTGGAGTTGGCTGCGCCACCTGGCGCGGCAGGCGGCTCCGTCTGAGCAAAGGGATCGCCAGCAGCAGGCGGGACGACAGAGGACTGCAGGACGGAGTCGGTGGCATCCATCGGAGGAACGGGTGGCTGGTCGGTCCCCGCCTGGCCGTCTCCTGTAGCAACCGGCTCCTTGGTGCGCGACTCGTTGCTTGAGGCCCGGTCAGGTTGGGGCTGACCGTCCGCCCCGACCTTCGGCAGGTCGACGTCGCTCTCGTCTTCCTCCTCCTCCTCCTCATCCTCTTCCTCCTCCCCGTCTTCCCCTTCGTCACTGGAGTCGATGACTTCAGCTGAGTCTTTGCTGTCTTTTGGGTTTAACCCAAGCCATTCGTGCAGAGCTTCGCCGCCTTCCTCGACCATCTCCGGGACGAAGACGCTGGTGTCGGTAAAGTCGGCGATCGCCGTTGCCCTGCTGACAAGCTCAGCTTCCACCGCCGCCAGCTCCTCCTGCGCCTCCAGTTGGAACATGGCCAACTGGGCTAGATCTAGCCCAGGGTACCACGCCTTGACAAATTCTAAGGTCCGGCGCGCCCCTGCCCGGGCTGCTGATCCTTTCCAGGCTTCCAGGCGGTCGGCCGCCACCTCCAGCCAGTCAGCAGTCTGACTTGGGGTGCGCAGAGCCGGCAAGCCTGGCCAGAGGGCGGAGACCGCCTGGGCTCCGATGCGCTGCAGGCGGCGCATCAAGCGGTGAGCAGGCCGAAGCCGGTCCTGAATGCTGAGGACCTGTTCACCAAGGGTCCGGGGGGCATCAGCGGTGATCTGCGCACCCTCTGCCCTTTGCTCCTCGCACTGGGCCTCGATCATCTCGGTCGCGGCTACAGAATGGCCCGGGAAGAAGTCTGTCCGGGTAGAAGAGGAAAAAGGCCAAGGCTATAAGCAAGGGCTGATAACTCAAACCAAGAAACTAAGAGAATAGGGCTTACCATCGACCAAGTCTTCGATGCTGCTGAAGCAGGTCGTCACCTGGGCCTCCTTGTCGGCCCAGGCAGAGCGCTCGAGCTCAAACTCGGCAAGGAGGTTGGTCTCCGCCGTCTCCGCCTTCAGTTGGGGCGCCTTGAGGGTTTCCACCTGTTCGGCAAGTTTGGCGACTAGGCGGTCCCGCTCCTCCGCCAGCTTGCTGCACTCTGCCTTCTTGCCACGCAGGGCGGTCTTGGCTTCGCCCACCTGCTGCTGCAGGTCGACATTGGCTTCTGAAGAAAGAAAGAAAAGAAGAAGGCATCAGTCAAGCGGACAAGACAAAGGAAAGAAACAACCGAGGAGATTCGGCCCGACTGCTCAGCAGTCGGCCCGAACCTCGGGGACTACAGCCCGCGGACGTGCCAGCGCGCCCCCACGGAAAAGAAGTAGTTGACAAGGGAAAAAGACAACTGAGGAGATTCGGCCCGACTGCTCAGCAGTCGGCCCGAACCTCAGGGACTACAGCCCGCGGGTGTGCCAGCGCGCCCCCGCAAAGAAAGAAGACAGAAACTTACGCCGGCTTTCAGCCAGATGGGCCGTGTGCGCCTCCAGCTCCCGAACCTTGGAGTTGTAGGCGGTCGCACGGAGGTTGTGATAATCCTGCAGAAGAGGCATCGGATGAAATTAGCAGTCGAACAATTGCAAGATAAAGTTCCGACCCGCCTGCTCAACAGCCGGCCCAAAACTTGGGGACTACACCCAGTGGGTGCGCTTGCGCGCCCCCACGAGAGAAGAAAAGAAGATCATCCGAAGAAAAAACCCAAAGACAACTTACCCGGATGGCGGTGCGCGACTCCAAGTAGGCACCGTTACAGCGCTTGAGCGCCACCGCCTCTGCCCGGAGCTTGGCCTGGACGTCAAGAGACGCCTTGTTCAGGGCGCTAGTCCCGCCCCCGTGTACCCAACCCACGGGCGTGGCGCTGGTCGCCTCGGTATCAAGGGCTGATGATCTCGTGTCGCCGATCTCCTGCGGCCGCGGCGCTGAGGCCGCCTTCTCCAGATAGCGGCGCGTGGGAATGCAGACCACAGGAACCAGGACCGTTGCCACCGTATTGTCGACTGGCGGCACCGACGGCGCCACTGGCTGCTTGTCCCGCGGCTCGCTGGCTGGTGGAGGCGGCGGGGGCAGGGGCGGCGGCACAAAGACGTCCGGCATGGCTACGTCGCTGCTCCCCTGCTCCCGGATTGGGTAGTCGCCGCCGGCTCCTCCGACCGTCGCCTGTAAATCAGGCAGAGGCGGCGCAGTATTCAGGGGGGCCACAAGTAGCGGCTCTTCGCGGGGGGCGGCCTCCGCGAGCCTCTCCTTTTCTACGGCCTGGGCTTCCGCCTGCGCCAGCGCCCTCTCGGCAGACGCGGCAGACAAGGCCGCCTGCTCCTTGGCCAGGCGCTCGGCCTCCGCCTCGTCGCGCGCCTCCCGCGCATTCCGCTCTGTCGCCTCCCAGAGGTCGGCGGCCAGGTCGATGCGCCGACTGGTCGAGGAGGTCAATGCTGACCTGAGGACCGAGCCGACGCCCGATTTCTCGAGGGTTAGCGGGGCCTGAAACAAGAAGACAAGTCAGAAGACTTTCACGCCAGATTGATGAAAAAGCAAGGAGTAAGGGAATGATGCTTACGCTGACACCATAACAGGCACCTTCGGCTGCCTCTGATACTGGGCCACCTTGGCCGTGGTCTCTTTCCGCCTGGTCACCGCGGCCGGGTTCTTGGGCTTCTTTGGAGCGCTACCGAACAGGGTCAAGCCCTATTTCCGCTTGCGCTTGCCGCCTGGGGCGGGCGGTCCAGAAGAGGGGCCGGCGCCGATGGTGGCGGAGCTCCGGGCAGGGCGCGGCTCATCTTCGTCCTCGTCGTTGTCAAGCCAAGCGTCCATGCCACCGCCTCCCTCGGAGCCGCCTGCTCCACTAACGCCGTCTGCTCCGCCACCGCCACCTGTCGCGTCGTCGGCCAGGGCAGCCGCCCCCAAGTCAGGGTCGTCCAAATCACTCTCTGCCCTATCCGCCTGGAGGTTATCACCCAGCCCCAGGAGGGCGGCCGTAGCCTCGGACATATAAATCTGCCACCAAGAAGGAGTTAAGTCATGAAGAGAAACGAAGCAGAAGGAAATAGTTCAAAGGACAAAAAGAAGAAACTTACAGCGGGAGGCAGGTTGTGGTGAGAGTATGGCCGCTTCCCGTACCGCCACTCCTTCTCCGACATCTTGAGGTCGGAGATCTTGTTTACCATCGGCGAGACTTCAGCAGGCGACATCCCCTTCGTGCACAGCCGGCACGGATCGCTGTGTCCGCCCATTCGGAAGATCGGATGAGGGCGGCTCTGGAGCAGGAGGACCCGGCGCTCCACGAAGGCGACGAGGAGGTCGGAGGCCACGAGGCCCTCCGAATCCTAGAGCACTCGGAGTCGGCCGATGGCGGCCGCGGCATCCGCCGACACCGGCTTCGTCTTGTACTTCCAAGAGACACGAGCTCCGGTGGGGGGGGGGGGCTCGTAGGCCGGCAGGTTGAGGAAGTCGGCAGCAGGGTCCACGTTCTCGACATAGAAATATGACTGCTGCCACATCTTCACCGACTGCGCCAGCTTGTTGACGGGGAAGGCATTTCGCTTCGCCGGTCGGTGCACGGTGACGAAGCCCCCGCACTCGGCCGCCGTCTCCTTAGCGGAGGTGCCGAGCTTCCCATAGAAGAATGCTCCCCACAACTCAATTGTGAGGAGGATGCCAAGGTAGCCCTCGCATGCCATGACGAAGGCGGAGAGCAGGGTCACGGCGTTGGGCGTGAGGTGGTGAGGTTGAAGGTTGTAGAAGTTGAGGAAGGTGCGGAAGAAGTCGCTCGCCGGGAGGCCGAAGCCGCGTAGGAAATGCGAGCGGAAGACGACCCGCTCGCCTTCCTGCGGCACTGGCGAGATCTCCGTCTCCGGCAGCACCCGCGCCTTGACAAAGGCCGCGCTGGGCATCCGGCGCGTGTCGCGGAGGAAGGAGATGTGATCCTCGATCACAAACGATCCATCCCAGTCGCCCATGGCTCCGGCTGGCGGCACAGAGAGGAGGAACGCGCCAGCGGTGGGCAACGGCGGCAGCATTACGGCAGTGGCAGCGGCGGAGGATGAGAAGAGGAAGAAGAAGAGTGGGAGGGGGCGCAGGAGCTTTGCCGCACCTCTCCCCCCTCCCTACTTATAGCGCCCGGGCTATGTTGCCGAGGGGGCGGGATGTGGGGACGTGGGATTAACTGCGCCCATGCCCCCACGACCCCCCGTTTCCCGCACGCATTTACCACGTTGTAAGTAATCGTGGGGAATGGCAACCGTCCCCTTCGGCGCAGTGGATCCGCCCGGTTGCCGAGGCACGGTAGTGGCGGGCCCGGCCCAGTGTCACATCCCGTCCAAACGTGGGGTGGCAGGCCGACCGGGCTGACGTGCACCGCGTGGCGCGTCCGTGGCGGGCGGCGGCCTGGGAAGCTTAGCAGGCACACCACCTATCTCCCGCCTTGAAGATTCAAATACCAACAGTACAAAGCTCCGCCTGGAAGAGGTCGGCCTCAGCAGTCGGCCGACCGCACGGCGGACCGGCGCCTTCCCGGAGCCCGGTGAGGAGAGAAGCCGCTGAGGCTTCGCAGCCCCTCGACCGCGGGGCCTCACCGACTTCGGGGACTACTGTCGGAGTAATGGGCCATGGGTAGGCTCACCCGAGTCCCTGGATTTATCAAGACTTTGGGCCAGCTCCGCCTAGCTGGGCCCCAAGCTGAAGCTCCGCCCTCTAGGGGTGGCCGCCTCAGCGGCCGGCTGCCAGAGGGCGGCCGTCCCAAGACTACGGCGCTCCGGGTGGCCGGCTCCTGGCGGCCGCCCTCCAGAGAGGGCAGCACCAGGCAAGGGGGCACCTCACGACTACGGGGCGGCCAAGCTCCCATCGATAGTACAAGACGAAGCATGGCTACAGTGAGGAACGACGCCTCCCACGCTCGAGACGGGCGTGGCTACAGTGCTCCGTACAGACGGAGATCTCCGCACGACGGAGCACTGTGCCGTATCTACCCGGACGTCGCTCCAGGCAGGCGAAGCCCTGTTCCCACGACGGCCTGTTGGTACGGCCAGCGAGAGGCGGGCCCTATCAGGCAGTGACCCCAAGGAAGACGGTGGAAGCTCAACCAGGCGGGCTAGAGAGGGGTCGGCCTCCAGCAGGTGGCCGTCCCTTGTCCCGAGGCGAGCACGCCATTAAGCCGATAAGACCAGGTGTGGCAACAGTGTCCTCCCACCAGGCGGCGGGACTGTAGCCATGCTAGGATGACCAAGCCCCCGTCACCAACGACACGGCTACAGTGAGCAGCCACCAATCAGTCGGCGGGGCCCACCAGGCGGCGGGCCCCAGCGGTCGGTGGAGAAGCCGAAGGCTGGAGACACTGACAGCCGGGCCCAGCAGCCGGCCAAATTACCATTGTACCCCTGGGGGTAGGCCTATATAAACCCACCCATGCAAAGGGTTCCCACCCCATTAGAACTAGCCACCCCCTAGTGCAGGAAGAGAGCTAGTCTTGCCTCCTTCTGCCTCTAGCATACAACTCGAGGAGCACCATTGTATCACTTGTGCCTTAGTGATCATGCGGAGACCCCGCAGAGCAGAACTAGGGGTGTTATCTCCTAGGAGAGCCCCGAACCTGGGTAAAGTACGCCGGCATTCGTGTCTACGCCTTATCCCGCTTCCAGGCACCGGTGACGTTCTACTCGCTCCCACCATGATAAGCCATCCATTGGCATATGTCGCACCCAACCCCCCGACAATACAACAGGTCATCAACCCGCATCGATAACAAGGATACATTATAAATACTAAAGTTTTCACCACACAACAAATAACAAGCAATGAAATGAACTTCAACTCAACCATTCCTCGGCGTTGGAAACACTTGCTGTGAACCACAAGTGATTTTCTGGGACTTGCCATCTATTGTCGATCTCGAGACCAACGCATGACTGATCATCCAGGCTGAAGCGGCTTACTATATCAGTACGAGGGTAGGGAACCACCGAAATGTCCGAGGTATAGACACAGTTACTTCTCATAAATGGTACTAGTAACGTTGTGTCAACAGCAGTTGGATCGCCTTTCACCATCATCGGATAGTTTTGTCCAAGGAAGAGGGAGTTTTCTCCAAGACTATCAATTCTGTACCAGGGAGAAGGTGTTGGCGCCAGCACACTAGTATCCATCCCGAATACCATGCAACGGGTGTTGGAATAGGTCCGGAGAGTGCGACCATGGGAGACAACACGTGCTCCCTCAGTAGTAACAAACTCAGTGCATTGTATACACACAAGAAGAGTTGATCCATCGGAATTAGTTGCCAGGCACCACTAAGTATATACGTTCTGCTCGTCCTCATGCTCGTGATCATCACTATCCTCATCTCCCCCTTGGTTATAAAATTTTTCAAGTATAGGTGGTGGAATGTTCACAGGACCTTGGAAACACAAGAAGAAGGTTAATTAGTAAAGGGAAACTTGCTAACCTGCATGCATGGGGATGAAACAATTATAATTACGGTGGAAGACAAATGTACCGAAAGTATAAGGATTCCATGCAAAAACAGTGCCACGAGTGGTTGCAGCAAACACAAGGCCCTCGTATTGAATTGCATCACAGTACACATCCGTGTATAGAAACTGATTTTTGAGCAATATCCATCCAGTCAAACCACGAAGGACGGCAAAAAGCTTGTCGAAGATAGCAACAACTTCATAGTTGTTGTAATTCAAGAGCGGTTGGGAACTCGGCAAATTGCTATCTTCCGTAGAAGACAGTCACCATGATCGTATTTGAACGTGCGTGCAATACCGGTGTGCTCAACCTCTAGGCAGTCTGCTAAGATTTTTGGAAGTGGAACCCGGTCACGAGTGTACACATTCACAAGTTCCCACTCGCAGTTGGACCCAATGTAAACAACCCAATCTCCGTTTGCGCATGCCCAATCCTTGCCCTCAAGCGATGGCATCTTAACATCATACGTATCATTATCAAGTGGCATCAACTTGCACAAGGTGAGGCCTCCGTCGTCCCCGCGCCAGTAGTCATCAGGGTCACGACGAAGAAGATAGGGGAGATCAAACCGCTCCTTGACTCTTGGGTTCCTTGTAGTGATGTTATTAGTTGAGTTGAGAATGGGCTTGAACGAACCTGCCATGCTAGCCGAGGTGATGACATCGCACCGATCAATGAGTTCCTCCACCACGTCATCTTTCAGATCGGGGCAAGAATAACGGGGTCGTTTCCGGCCTGTTCCCTCCATGGAGAAGACGATCGAACAATGGCAGAAGGAAGGGTGAAGGGCTGAAGGAAAATGGAGGAGGGAGAGGAAGAGCGTGCGACAGCAGTTCCAAATCAAGAGGGAAAGGCGAAGAGTCGGTGGACGGTTGCCAGTTTGCCACGGTTCACGAAGAGGTGCCCCGGCCTACACGTCCGTTCAGAAATACTACTAGTAGAAAAGGACTCACCGTCGTCTCACTGATATGTTGGAACGGGACCACATGTCAACGAAACATGGTGTGTAATTTCTCATGCAAAATGCGATCTGGCCGCGTTGGCCCGAGGTGCCACATTAGTTTTTTTTGGAAGTTTGCCGCATTACTTATCGACCTTTATTTTTTTAACATGCAATCTGAATGGATAGCTCTAGTGCTCATCACACGTGAGCGGATATAGTGATGGTTGATTCGCCCGAGCAACTTATTACTGTGGGAATATGGGAGTAGCAGCAGATTCAAGGAACAGAGAAATTATGGTTGCTTCATCCGAGCAACTAACTGTGGTGAAGGTGGGGCTCTGTGATTTGACTGCTCACTAGTCATTACTACTGCGGCGCAACGACCGGGGTGAATCTTTCCCTGAAGTTGTGTTGTGCACTCAATATTGCTGCACGGCAGGTGGAGCCGGATGAAGGATGTCCAACATGTCGGCGAAACGAAGTTGAATTATTTCTAGCATTGCTATCAATCCTTCAGGATTTGTTTATATGTACGCATAATTTTGATGAAATTGTACTGTGATGCTATGAAGGTTTCAACTTTGGTTCCCGCAGGAAAAAAAAGGTTTCAACTTAGGATTCATGTGTCTTGCCTCGAGATTATCTCGTTACAACATTCCATCAAATACAAATGAAACTACCATGGCTAATGCATCTCAATGGTTCGCAGATCAGCGCCAATATTCACATCACAACTGAAGACAAAGTTGTGAGAAGGTGTACAAATAAAGAAAAAAATATAATTGATCGATGTTGTTCGTAGGCATGGCTCCATTTCCTTGGCACAATATTCATTGCTTGGCAGCTAGTTTCACCCAGCTCTGTAGCCAAAAAAGAGGTGTATGAAGGACACCACAATCCGATCATTTTGTGCAGCTCCACTAAAATCGAGCGGACCATCCCTGTTTGCAAAGATATCCAGTCAGTGTGATTACAATAATAGTGGAACTAGATGATGAAACATAACACACATAAATAGAAGCCGATCACCTCTACAATCTCTCTTTAGGACTAACTTCTTGTTGGAGAAGATTAGGCACGGAGTTGGATGAGGAGGATAGCAAAACCAATCTCCCTTTCCACAATCCCACAGAAATGTAAAAATGTTGCCCGTGTGACATTTTGGCAAAACTGCACAAAACACTCTTCGGAAAAGTGATTTGTGTAGTTCACCAAAAGGTCGCAATAGCAACGAGGTGAAAATGGATAGCGCTGTTTGCAAAAGGAGGTCGAAAGGAAACAATTACTGCCCAATAACACGAGTTGAAGACACATACTGTGGGGACCCCGACTCATAAGTCATGATCACCGAATGCACGTGTACAGTGATCCCAGAGATCAATGCTCACTGAACACACAGAAGCTGAATAACAAGAGTCTTACATCCATACATACCGTCTTACACAAATTATGACCATTATGGTCAAGTCTTACATAGATAAAGCCACAGGGGCTGAATACCAAATAAACTTAAGCAGCGGAAATCTTCGTCGATAAGTAGAACCCATGCCATCTGCCTTAACCCTACAGGCATTCTGACTGGGAAATGTCCTAGTTCGCATGTTCGTCTCCAAAGAACTCTTCTTCGAACTCCTACTCTTCCATGCCTAGCCAATTAAATAACCAGTGGCAAGCCAATGAGTACTTTGAATGTACTCGCAAGCAACCCATGATTTGGTTCAAAGTAACAATGCAATTGTACAACAAGTAAGCAACCTAGCTTCAAGCTAGTTGAGATGTCCTATCAACTTGTGAGATATGCATCAATGAACATGGTTAACCTTGAGAACAGGTTACAGATATCAACATAAATAAGGTTTGGATAAATGCCATTTCATTCAACATGTCAAGTCACCACCCTGACACAAATAGTTCTCTTCCATACACACATGCACCGAGATTGTAAAATTTCTGGACATAGTTTAAGTAGCACCTCCCAACTGTCCATGACCATGGACACGACTATTCAAATAGTTCGACACTCTGCAGAGGTTGCGCACTTTACCCACAAGATCCGGGAAGCTTTCGTGTTATCCACGATCCCGTAGTACCTCAAGTACTCGGGTAAAGCACCCGATCATTACCTTTCCCTGGACGACACTAACATAGGGTCCACTCGTTGATACGCGGCCCTCGTGTATAAGCAAAAGATCATGGAACTCTGCCCTTTTCACATTATTACGCATACACGAAGGGACCAACGGTGTGTCCGGTGCCTTGTGAAAACAATCATGGCCGCCTATCCAAGCACGACCCCATCCCGAGAGCGACCTCAAGTCACCCCCGTCACTAGTAATGTGGGCACCTTGCTAGTATCAGCCTAAGTAATCAATAATGCCCCGTCCCATAAAGGGGTAGAGTGGTTGCACATGTTTGGTTGGGACGGTAATCACACATAAATCTAATCCATCATTTTACACACACACACCAAAAGCTCTCTTTGGTACACCACTTCTTCCTCAAGTGGTGACCTTAGTTCAACATCTCCCAAGGGCATTAGGGGCACCCGATGGGGTTTTCGAAAGAATGTAACCACGAAGAGTTCATGGTACACATGCATCATTATGCATCGACTAGTCTCTTGACAATGCAATCATGAACAAGGTAAGGTCATGAGTAGGGGTATGCATCATGGGGTGGTTCACAACAAGTTTACCACCATCATATTTCATCATCGTGCAATCGGAAAAAGGGTACCGATGAACAAGAGGGGTGTCATGGTCAAAGGGTTGCTTGCCTTGTTTGGCTTGGTCCTCAAGTTCTTCAAATCCTTCTCCTTCTTCTTGTTCAGCAACTTCGTCTAATACGGGATCTAATCGTCGCAAGAAAATAACGAGAAAAATAAGGCAATAGTAAAACAGAAAAACCAAAGTGCTCAGAAAAATGTCAACTTATTTTTGATAAATACTAGGGGGAAATATAAGAAGGGGAAAATTACTAGTTATGGATTTGGAGTTGTGGAATAGGATAAATGGATTTTCAAAGGGGAATATAAATGCTCAAATTTGAATTTAAATTTGAACAGTGCGGAAAAGTTTGATGGATATTTATGAAAGTTACACCATTAAATAGGTGGGATTTTTTAGAAAAATATGGGAGTTGGAATTATTGCATTTGGATGAATATTTAATCCTATGGAATTTTTGCAAGTTTAATAGAAAAAAAGGAAAAGGAGCACTGTGCAACTAGGCCAAAAGAGCCGCAGCGCAGCAGGCCCAGTCCGAGAGGCGGCCCAACGCACTGGTGCACGCGCGCGCGCCAGGTTTGAACCTGACGGGCGGGGCCCAGGCGTCAGCGAGAGAGGGGGGGCAATGGAGGGGAGAGGCTGACAGGCGGGGCCCGCCTGTCTTCCCTAACCCTGTGACAGAGGGCCGGCGGGCTCACCGACGACGATGCAGGGCACGGCGAGGTGAGAGGAGGGCAGGGTTGGACTCAGCGCAGAGTCGCCGTTCAGGTGGAGGTGGTTGCGGTCGCCGGGGTGGCCTGGTTCGCCGGCGACGAGGTCAGGCGGCGGAGGAGCTTCGGGTGGCGATGGTTTTGGCTGTTTCCGGCAGCTACAGAGAGGGGAAACAGGGGGAAAACAATCAGGGGTGTTTGGGGGTTCCAGATCGAGGCAGAGGAGGAGCGGGGGAGGCCTGTACCTTGCGAACTCCGGCGAGCCGAAGCGGCGGAGCTCGAGCTCAATCGAGCTCGTGTGCTTCTGGAGAGGATTGGGTGGTTCAGGGGGGTGTTTTGGAGCTGCAGAGGTCGACTGGTGAGGAGAGGAGGGCTCGGGGAGGTCTTATATAGCCGGGCTAGGGCTTGCCGTGGACCCATGCGCCGGCGAGGTTGTTGCCGTCGCTGTATGTGACAGGGGCTCACGTGGGTGTGTCCGGGGTGTTTGTAGGGGTGGTATATGCCCGTAGGAAGGGAAAGAAGGAGCGGGGGAGCGTCATGGCAGCACACGTGTGAGCGTGCTCATTGGAGCTCTCGGGCGGCCATGGTGCGCGTGCGAGCAGGGGCAGGAGAGAGAGAGAGGAAGAAGGGGGCCGACCAGCTGCCGTGTCTCGGACGTCGAGGCGTCCCGTCGGGCGCGCTGGGGAGGCCCGAGGTGGCCGGAGGCGGTTGGAAGGGGGCGGCTATAGTGCGGGAGCGCACTGTAGCGCGCTCCAGAGCATGCAAATGGCCGACATGCCATTTTTTTGGCAAAGTGGGCACGACCAAGCATGTCTGGTAGCTCTAGGGAGGAGTAAATAATGTGGAGAAATCCTTGGACGCCTTGGGTGGCCACTGGAGTGAGGAGGGAGGTGAGGAAGAGGGGTGCAAGGGCTGTCCAGAGAGGTAAAATAGGTGGTTTCACCCCTCAATTATTGATATGAGATGCAGCCATTGCTACTGGAGGTAGAAGAGGTCTAGGAGGGGCTGTGGTAAAAAGTTGAGGCCATGGAGAAGAGTGGAAGAGGTCAAAGTAGTTGTTTTGGTAAAGTGGCAGAAGGTGTTTGTTGATGGTTTGGATAGGCAAATGAATTCCATTTGGCATGAGACTCCACAGGGTGAAATGGCACATATAATTAGGGCCTTCCACCCATTTTGAGCTTATTTGGGCAAAGTTCACAATGTAACTTTTGTAAACCCTAGAAATCAACATAAATGAGTTTTCCAAGATCTAGACATGCAAAACTATTCTCCTTGATGCACCACTTGGTTCAGTGTCATAATTTGGGGTTTAGAGCATGCCCACAAAGGTTGAGAGCAAAATAAGAAAGTTGACAATGTAAAGTTGTTCAAATTTGATTCTGGACAGGGAGGGTTTTGAGGCACTTTGATCAAGATATCATTTTCTCCAACTTGTGCCATTTGGTCTAGATACATGATTAGACCATTGGAGCATGTGCACCAAGTTTGAGAACATTTGGACATGTTTGGCAATGTAGAGCTGCTCAAACTTTAAAAATGGACAAAAATGGTTTTGAGGAGATTTGATGATGTTATGTTATTCTCCAAGACATGAGGCTTGGCAAGATCATCAACATGTCATATGTGACATGCTAGAATTTTCTTGGAATTTTTAGAGAATATTTCATTTGTAAATATTTCAAAAGCTTGAAATATCCAGAAAGGGTTATTGAGGGGTTTGACCAATATTTTGAACATGACCATGTGTTGAAACTCTTATATATGGACAATATATGTCCACTGAGTTTCCCTAAATTTTCACAAATATTTTTAAGACATTAAAATAATTTTAACATATTAAAGACCATTTCTGGCCTAAAGAAAAAGCCTTTAAATAAAATAGCAAGATGACTTTTAATATTATACTTTGTGGTTTTTGGGAGTCCTATACCTAATAGGAATCAAACATACTCTTTGAAAGATTTTTCATACCGCAAATCAAGTACTTGCAGTGCAAACCTCCATTCAGGGGTTTTTGGAAAACTAAATTTAGAAAATACTTTTTGGCCAAATTATTTTTGTAAGAAAATTCTATATTGTACTATACACATGGTATGATCATTGGGCAGAAGTTTTGGATCAAGGAAATGAAGTATAGAAGGTGAAGCTATGTTGACTTTTAAGAGCACTTGAAAACACAGAGAGAAAACCAACTCAAATAAAAAGTCAAATGATGCAAAAGTTTTTGTCAAACCACACTTTATCATGATTTATCATCTTAATTGTTGTGCCATGAAAATCAGGGTGTGACACATACGCTGACAAAAAAGAAGCATGTTCCATGTACTAAGGGAAAGATAGCACATGGTGGTTTATCAAAAATGGTTTAAGGGCGAGATTGCAAGATGGAAAGTACGCCGGCCGAAATACGATTTAAGCAAACAACTAAAGAAGATCCACATGCAGCAACGTGGGAAGATGGGCAGTGGAGCAAGGCCAGAGGAAGCTGTACCTGAGGGTCGTCGGGATGTTACTAGGAGGGCGCCGACGGCCGGGATCTGCCCATACTGCGGCAGTGAGAAAATGGCGAAGGCCCTACCACGCTAGAGCTTGGTCAGAGAGAACGGCAGGTACCGCAGATCGAGACGTGCTGCCTCAACGCCGTCGAACGGAGAGACGATGCACATCCTCCCTTTCCTCCAGCGGAGGGGATGCGGCCGGATCACTGACCAACGCTGAGAGAGAGAGGCCACGGCGGCCTTGTGTGAGATGGTGTGATGAGAGACAAACCCATTTTTCCATTTTCCCCACGGCAATCGTTTTATATTCTGTATGTGCCATTGAGGAATATATAACTTTATTTAATGCTAATGCGTCAAGTCGAACTTTGTTCCTTCTAGGCATGGTACCCGACCCTCCTTCGAGTAAACAACTGCTACACGCGTCAAATTATCACGTGGGCTGCCTTTTCGTACAGAAATGAACTCCACCGTGTACCCACGCGGGTGTGGCCGGGAACGAGACGTGAGTACGTGCGTCCTGCGTGCACTTCTTCTTTAGTTGCAGGTACGTACGTGTGTGGGTGTGAAAGAGATGGTTTGTGCGAAACAGAGGCAATGTGTTGATGATATCTCAATCAGAAAAACGTAACATATGCAATGTGTGTGAAACGGAGTCATGGACGTGAGATATCGATAGAATTGAAAACAGGGATGAAGTGTGTGGCTGCGCGATCGATAAAGAGTGCCATCGAATTTGTGTTTGCCCATGTCAAAGATACAGGGCGGCTGGCCTACTGGAATTTGAGAGGGCAGAGGTGCAGTTTTTCTCCGCGGCATGGATACCTACCTACAACGTTCGACTATCGGTGTGTGTGGGGGGGGAGGGGGTAGAGACTGATCAACTAGTATATGTGTGGGGAAGGAGAGAGACCTAGCTATGTATTGAGGGAGATCGATCGACATCCATGGATATGTGTAGCAGAGGAATAAGGTTGGGAAAAAGACAAAGGTAGAGCGTTGGAGGGTTGGTGGTGGAGTGGCGTCTCACAAATGGTGGGAGAGGCCTGCTAGACAAATGAAGGGTATGAGTGCAATATCAATAAGAGAGGG